>NC_132794.1:11312941-11613529 GCF_048418805.1 Vulpes vulpes
AGAGAGGCAGAGACACAGGCAGAGGGAGAAGCAGGCTCCATGCACCGGAAGCCCGACGTGGGATTCGATCCTGGATCTCCAGGATCACGCTCTGGGCCAAAGGCAGGCGCCAAACCGCTGCGCCACCCAGGGATCCCCCCACTGCTTTCTTTAAAAGCTGAACTCTCTATATCAAAGTTTTTTTTTAAAAGATTTTATTTTTAAAAAAATTATTTATTCATCCATTTATTTATTTATTTATTTATTTGAGACAGAGAGCACAAGGAGGGGGTGGGGGGCAGAGGGAGAGGGAAAAGTTGGCTTCCCCCCGAGCAGGGAGCCTGAGGTGGGGCTTGGTGCAGGAACCCAGGATCAAGACCTGAGCTGAAGGCAGACTTTTTTTTTGAAGGCAGACTCTTAACCAACTGAGCCACCCAGGCGTCCCAGCATGAGACTCTTTCTTCAGCAAATAGTTTAAAAAATGAATTAGGATGGTACCCAGAGGGGTGTCTGGCTAGCTCAGGTGGTAGAGCATGCAGCTCTTAATGTCAGGGTCGTGAATTCAAGCCCTACATTGGGCATGGAGCCTACTAAAAAAAATAAAAATGATAAGTAATAAAAAATATGGCACCCAGAAAGGAAAGCATATACATGATTGTTCTATGAACTGTAGCTTCAGAATTAACCATTTGCAAGCATCACTGGACAATATGTAGTCTTAGGATGCTGACTGCACCATTAAGTCAAGCTTCGGGGAAGTGATTTTTGGTTACTATGGTAACTTCTTAGCAATATATCAATTTCTATGCAGTTATCACAGAACCAGAAAGAGAAGAAAAGAATAACATGGATTAAAATAGAGCCCTTGGGGTGCCTGGCTGGCTCAGCTGGTGGAGCCTGGGACTCTTGATCTCAGGGTTGTGAGTTCCAGCCCCACATTAGGTGTAGGGTTTTTTTTTTTTTTAAAAGATATTTATTAACAAGAGACACACAGAGAGGGGCAGAGAAACAGGGAGAGGGAGAAGCAAGCTCCCTGTGGTGATTCCGAAATGGGACTCCATCCTAAGACCCCGGGATCGTAAAATATCATTTAAAAATAAAATCTTGGGCAGCCCAGGTGGCTCACCGGTTTAGTGCCACCTTCAGCCCAGGGCATGACCCTGGAGACCTAAGATCGAGTCCCACATGGGGCTCCCTGCATGGAGCCTGCTTCTCCCTCTGCCTGTGTCTCTGCCTCTGTGTGTGTGTGTATGTGTGCCTCTCATGAATAAATAAATAAAATCTTTTTTTTAAATAAAATCTTTAAAAAAATAAAAATAAAATCTTCCAAAAAAAAAAGTACATACAAAGAGAGAATGGTAAAGCAAATGTGGCAACTCTTCGTAGATGAACCAATACCCAGAAACTGCCTACCTCCACATTTCACATACATGAGAAGAATAATTTCCTGAGTCAGTTAGCTAGTTTGCATTTTGCAGCGGCAAGAGTTCCTGATGGATGATTCAGCCAACTCCAATTCACCTTCTACAAGTACAGAGTCACACTGTAATACTGACACTCTCTGAAAGAGAGAAATGGACTCAGGTTCCAGTAACTTACAAAAGGCACTTGACTACATGGTGCTAAAGTATAGGAGCTTCTAAAATGCAAACAAAAGGATATTTGTGGGCAGCCTCAGTGGCTTGGTGGTTTAGCGCCGCCTTGGGCCCAGGGCATGATCCTGGAGACCCAGGATCGAGTCCACATCATGGAGCCTGCTTCTCCCTCTGCCTGTGTCTCTGCCTCTCTCTGTGTGCCTCTAATAAATAAATAAAATCTCTTTTTTTTTTTAAAGGAGATTTGTGATGAGTGCTTTGTAAAATGCAAAGTGTCAGACAAATAATGAATAGTTTTTAAAGCTGTGTCCATGCTTTCCACCCCCCTTTTATGCTGTGTTTAAGACGCCAGGTAGAAACGCTAGCTTGTTCATTGTTTGCTTATTATAAGGCAATCCCTCTGCCTCAGTATTTAAATCTTTCTCTGTGCAACTACATGGGAGTCAGCAAACTGCTATACCGCCTGTAAATTCAGAAGCTCAGAAAGGCTAGTACCTATTTTGGGCTCCTTTTAGGAGACCCAGTCATAATCAAATACATTGCTTAATGCGCCAGGAACTGTGCCAGGTTGCTTACATACCTTGTGCAATTCTCACAAAAATTCACTGTGTTTAAAAAAAAAAAAAATTGAGCGTGTTTGATGCAATCATTATTTCATCACGTGTAAAATGAAAGTAACTACACTTAAAAAGAGACTAAACATAAGGCACTTCGCACAGTAAGTAAGCTGACAAAAGTGCTCATTATTTTACTGGTAAGCAGACACAGAGAAAAGCAATTTTCTGCCTTTTTCTATGTGTTTTTTTTTTTTTTTTAAGTATCTCCCAGGGCAGCCCTGATGGCGCAGCGGTTTAGCGCCGCCTGCAGCCCGGGGTGTGATCCTGGAGTCCCAGGATCGAGTCCCACGTCGGGCTCCCTGCATGGAGCCTGCTTCTCTCTCTCTCTCTCTCTCTCTCTCAATAAATAAATAAAATCTTAAAGAAAAAAAAAAAAACACCCACCTGGTCCTTTACAAAAAATAAAATAAAAAATTAGAAAGTATCTCCCCGTCCAAGAGGGGGGAACAAGAAATACCCACGGCAGTGGCTGAGCTTAAAAGCGAGGAGACCCTACCTACCAGCGCCTGGCTAAGCCAGCTGCTCAGTAAGTAGTTGCTAAATTAACGAGACCTAAGACGGTTTCCAGCCTGGGTTTGCTAGAGGCCTCTGCGCAGGTGCCCCACCTGCAGACCCGGAAAAGGCTGTCCAGGTCCTGATCGAGGAAACGACTCCGCGGTCCCTTCTCAAAAGCAAGTTACTGAGGGCCGTCGCGCCCGACCCCCTGCGACTTCAGGGGTCCCCGCCCACACTCACCACGCTCGGCAGGCGACCCTGCCCGCTCGGGTCCAGGGCACCGCCGCGCATCCGTCGCCCCGCCTCCCTCCAGGAAGGCGCAGGCGCACTACGAAGGCCGCAGCCCACCGCGCGGGCCCTCGAACTACACTTCCCACAATCCCAATCGGCCAGACCACCGCCCGCTGAAGGGGGGAGCGGAGGCGGAGCGGATCGCCCCGGGGCGGGGCGGAGCCTCCCGGGATGCCGTCCCTGTGTCCTCCGGGGTGAAGTTCGTTTTAGGAGAGGTTCCTGGGCTCCCCGTTAAAGGAGGACCTCTGTCTCAATTAGGTACGATTCTGGCCTCCGTCCCCAGTGTGGTCCCCTCCGTGTAAGCCGGCAGATGGTCTAGTCCAGCGGAGCCGCGCGGACAGCGGGAAGGGCAGACCGCGCACGCATGCGCAGAGGCGCAGCATGGGGGTGGGAGCCGCTAAGCCCCTTCGCCGCGGCGGGGAAGGTGAGTGGGGGACGGGACGGGGCGGGGCGTGTCCCGGGTCAGGACCAACACTGCCCCGCAGTGACCTCGGCGGGTGGTTCACCGCCGCGGTCTCGCCCACCTCCAAAAGCCGTTAACCCCAAATTGTTCAGCAAACTGGGGTCCCCAGGAGCTCAGCCTTAGCGTTCGTGCATCAAAAATCGCACTTCCCATTAAACCACTTCTGGCGTTTCATTGCCGTTATCTGGGTATAAGTCGTGCTCTTCTGCTAGACCATGCGTTCTATTTCTTTCTTCTTTTTTTTTTTTTTTTTTTTTTTAAGATTTTTATTTATTAGACCATGAGTTTTAAAAACAACAGCTAACAACAACAACAAGAAAACCAAACAGCTGTGTCGGGAGGGCCCGCCCTTCGTCCCGGTGTCCCAGCATGTAGCAGACAGCTCCTTCTTGATAAGGTGCAGAGCTTAATTAAAGTCTTTCGGACACTTGATTCCATTCCGTTTCGAGTCAGACGAGCTACATACTTGCTCGGGTTCTCGGTTTCATGTGTGAGTCTTCCCATGAGAAGACTCCTGGAGATGACGAAGACGGTATTCCATCAGACAGTGGAGGTGTTGAGGTTGATAGTCTGCTAGGGACACAGAGAATTAAGCAATTATTTATTGTGCCCTACCCCTAACCCCTAATTTTCCTTACACCCTGCTGTATGACTGGGTTATGTTGCTTAACCTTCTGGGCCGATGTTTTCTTATAAAATGAGGTTAGATTAGATCTCCAAGAACTTGCCAGCTCTGAAATTCTGAGGTCAGTGAGGAATAGAATCCAGATTACATCACAATATGTTAATGCTACACATCATCAACTTCCATTTGTCTGCTAACATGAGTGAAATATGGCTGTAAGCGTTTGGCAGCAGCATTAGAAAGAACTGCCCCTTATTGTACCTGTAATTTTTCCCTGGTGGCTGAAAAGATGAGATTTGCTGATAATACAACTTTTTTTTTTTAAGACTTTATTTATTTAGTTATTCACTGGAGACACACAGAGAGAGAGGCAGAGACACAGGCAGAGGGAGAAGCAGGCTCTGTGCAAGGAGCCCGATGCAGGACTCGATCCTGGATCTCCAGGATCACGCCCTGGGCCAAAGGTAGACGCTCAATCGCTGAGCCACTCAGGTGTCCCAGTACAACTTTCATGATTCTATATTTGTTGTCTATTTGTAGATCACTGTTAGGAAGAACTCTGGGTACAATTATGAACACGATGTACGTGACAACGGCTCAGATCTTAAGATCTCATCTGATAAATGTTTCAATGATACCTAATCGAATGAAAATGCTTCCATATCTCGGTGTCATTAGAAATAGAATGATGTCAACTCATAAATCCAAAAAGAAGATGAGAGAATATTATAGGCTGCTAAATCTGGATGAAGGATGCTCTGCGGATGACGTCAGGGAATCTTTTCATAAGCTTGCCAAGCAATACCATCCAGACGGTGACTCTAGTACTGCTGATTCTGCGACATTTATAAGGATCGAAGAAGCTTATAGGAAGGTGCTTTCCCATGTGATAGGACAAACAAATGCCCAACAGAATAAAGTTGAAGAAGCAGAGGAAGAAGAAGACAAATTCAAATATAAAACACCCCAACACCGGCATTATTTAAGTTTTGAAGGTATTGGTTTCGGAACCCCAAGTCAACGGGAGAAGCAATATAGGCAGTTTAGAGCAGACCGTGCCACTGAGCAGGTGATGGAATATCAGAAGCAGAAACTACAAAGCCAGTATTTCGCCAATAGTGTAATTGTTAAAGATGTAAGACAGAGCAAAGAACAAAAGATAACTCAGGCTATAGATCGTTTAGTAGAGGATCTCATTCAGGAATCAATGGCCAAAGGAGACTTCGACAATCTCAGTGGGAAGGGAAAACCTCTAAAAAAATTTTCTGGCTGTTCATATATCGATCCCATGACTCACAACCTGAACAGAATATTGATAGATAATGGATACCAACCAGAATGGATCCTAATGCAAAAAGAAATAAAAGATACCATTGATCAACTCAGAGAGGCCATTTTAGCGTCAAGAAAAAAACTTGGGAATCCAATGACACTGAATGAACAGAAGCAGTGGAACCAAGTTTGTGAGCAGTTTCAAGAAGACATCCGGAAACTAAACAAGCGAATTAATGATTTTAATTTAATTGTTCCCCTCCTGACCAGTCAGAAAGTCCATTTTGATGCACAGAAAGAAATTGCCAGAGCCCAAGAAGTATATGAGACCCTTACAGAAGCAAAGGAAGTCACAGATAAAAACCCAAACAACACTGATCAGAGAGAAGGAGAGAAAACACCTGGAGTCAAGACAGGTTTTTTTAACTGGATGAATGTGTGGAAATTTATTAGAATATGGCCACTTAAATACTCACAGTAGTGCCCCAAACCATCTTCAGTTGTGCTGACATCACACAGAGGCTGAGATTTATTGTTGTAACACAAAAGCCTGAGAACTGTGTGCCTCTGTACTTATTACAAAACTGATCACGTCTCCAGTGATGTGTGAGAAAGCTGTAAGAAACTGAGTCAGAAATGTCCAGCCAGCTTTGCTCTGAGGAGGTTGCAAGAACAGAAGAGAATTTCTAGGAAAACAATCCATTCCGGTACATGAATGTCAGTCCCAGGTGAAATGATTTAGGTCAGGGACTCAGACTGGGAATCATAAAGGGTATTCCAAAAGTCTTAGTGCAATTTTCAGTTCTAATAACTCAGAAAACAGTTGCCATCTTCAAAAATAGTTACTGAACCAACAACAACAATCAAAAGCAAACCTTAAAAAGCATTCTCAAAGTCACAAAACTAAGGAAGTATGGGCCATAGGCAAGCAAACTTTCACAATGATGCATGTTTTTTGCAAGCTTGCTGCATTTATACACTTGAGGTTATTAAAGTTTACAACCATTCTAAGACTTGGGACACTATGTGGGTGGAAATGTTATGATCAGGAAATTAGCCCAATAGAGTTACTGCACTCTTCCTTTTTTATAAAGACCTCTGTGGGTACTGAATAAAAAAACAACCAAAAACCCACAAAATTTCTGGGTTGTACTTTTTCCTGCCTTAACTTCATTATCTTAGCTATGGAGATCCATCAGCCAAGCTAGTTAATATAGCTGTTCTAGAAGTAGACTCCAGTGGCCACTTTTAAAAGAGTTTGGGTGTATGTTCTGCCCTTTTGGAGGTAAAATAATAATAATAAAAAATCCTTGGGATCAATGGAAACTTAAGATTTCACTTCTGACTTCATCTCTAAGTCTCCCTGAAGCCTTTCTTTGTCGTCTATCAGATTCCCCAGAGGCTTTTTCCATGTGAAAATCTCAATTTAGGGATATAATTTCCTGTCTTAGGAACCTTTTCATAAATGAAAAAGATGTCTGAATTTTGTGCCAGTTTGCACTTTGGGCAAATGACAGGAGATTAACATTCGTGAGATTGTTACGTTCCATCCACTTTCAGAAAATCTGACTTTTTAGGTTTGCATAATTGCTTTAGCCACAGAATTGGGCAACTAGAAGAATACAGAGAGTGGTCAAACAGAGCAGATCTGTTTCCTTATTTAACTCAGAGTGCTGGATTATGGATGCGGTTGAGAAGTGGCACTTGCCACTCTGATTTTGAAAGAACAAGTTATTTTGTAAAGTGCGTGATGGTTAAGTAAAACTACATCTTCCAAAGGAAACTTCAGGACTTTCTGCTTGGATGATGGGGTAATTAATTGGTATAATATGTGATTATTTTACTGAATGAGTTATGTGGCTTCTACAATGATGGCATTACTGTAAATGAAATTGTGAACAGTATGAAATAGAGCTACATAATGAGAACTATAGTTCTAAAACATTTTAGAAGGCTATGATTCTGTGAATCTTGTTAAGAATGGGAATTAGATGTATGATACCTAGTTGCATTGCAGCAACATAATACAAAAGACTATTTTCAATATTGCATAATGGGAAAGTAAACTTAACAAAAATTTTCAGCACAGCACACTTTATGCCTGTACATGTTGTCTATATTAATAAAGTTAATTTTAATGATTATCCAATGGTCCCTTGTTATATAAACAACAAATAACTATTTTTGGCTGACTACCTGAAGAAATATTTTTTGTCTTTTTGACGCTATAAAAGCCGTGATCAGAGATTGTTCTTATGAAGAAGGCAAATTCACTTAGGGAAAAACAGATTCACTAATTTAAGACATTAAGTTGCAGGCCCAAAAAAAAGATCTTGGCCAGTTCATCAGCGTTTGTTTTTTTATATCTATTTGTTCATGAGAGATACACAGAGAGAGGCAGGCTCCATGCAGCAAGCCCCGTGCTAGACTTGATCCGGGAATCCCAGGATCACGCCCTGAGCTGAAGGCAGACGCCCAATCGCTGAGCCACCCAGGCGTCCCAAGTGTTTGTTGAACACAAAAGAAGTCACTTCTCCTTCCTTTGATGGAGACTTGACCCTTTTCTGGATGTGTTACACCTTGTAACTTTGCCAACGTCTCAGATGTAGTAGTAATGTCAACTCATCAATAGACACATCAGAGTCTACCTAATTCCAGCTTTGAATTTCAGAGCTCCTTTCTTCAAGCTGTAGGACCAAGATCCTGGCCCAACACCCTGAGGACCAGGGTGTGAAATGGTTTTTGCCCCTGTTCTGTATGCCCATGGCTAGTTTGGTACCTCAGGGCTCTAGTTTTCTGTTCCTTGGTAGAACAATGGCAATACTATTCTTTTTCTTCATCGAGCCATGGAGAACAGGGTTCTGCTCTTGGGGGTGGAGGGCCTCCCAGAGATGGGAGTCCCCTGAGACCTTGTCTGTGTGCTTGGGCCCTGCTATTCCCTGACATACTTCTCTGCTGCCAACTGCCTGCCTGGGTGACCATCACTGGGCCTCAGCCACCATTTGGGACATTCTCAGTACCTCTCAGGCAGCCCTCGTGCTGATTTGCCTGTTCCTAGAAGTGCTGCCATAACTTTTTGACAACGTTTTGTTCATTCAGCCTCCATTTACGAAAGTCCTGAAGGGGGCAGCCTGGGTGGCTCAGCGGTTTAGCGCTGCCTTCAGCCCAGGGTATGATACTGGAGACCTGGGATCAAGCCCCACATCGGGCTCCCTGCATGGAGCCTGCTTCTCCCTCTGCCTGTCTCTGCCTCTCTCTCTGTGCGTGTGTGTCTCATGAATAAATGAATAAAATCTTAAAAAAAATAAAGTCCTGAAAGGAAATTCACCATTCCATCATCTGGGCGATCAGAAATCAGTAAGGAGGGGGAGGGCAATGGACCCCTCAGCCCCAAACGTAACCCTCAGATACTCATTTTGCTTGGTATTACTGCTGCCGCCAGCACCCTGGCCTCCCTCTCTTCCCCTGGCCTAAGGGCAGACCCATAAATGTTGCATAATACCTCTTGCCCAGCTGAGACCAGATCAAAACATCAAATACAACTTTTCTCAAGGCTTAGGATGACATAAGCAAAGGGAAGGCAGTCCGTGGGACAGGGTAACACCCTCCCCAGTTTGTCTCTGAGCCCAGACCCCCAGCCTGCTATAGGGAGGCAGAGCCTACCACTCCCACCTCTGAGAGAATCTTCGGGTACCCCAAACATGACTCCACTCCCCCAGATCTGGATTTAGGAAACTAAGAACTAAGGGATTGTCTTTCTGGCCAAGACCAGTTTCAGAGTCTGGCTTCCTCTCCGAGGACGCACATCTTCCCTAGATGATTGATGTATGCCACTGTCCTCCAGCCTCCCGCTGTGACAGGCTCCTACCTGAGAGTCTCAATACGACAGACATATCAAATAAGCTTAACATTGTTATAAGAGAGACCTACTCCAAATAAATAAATAGAATCTTAAGGGAGTGCTTAGGTGGCTCCATCAGTTAAGTGTCTGCCTTCGGGCTCAGGTCACGATCCTGGGGTCCTGGGATCGAGCTTGTGTTGGGTTTCACACTCAGCGGGGAATCTGCTTGTTCCTCTCCCTCTGCTGTTCATGCTCTTGCTCACTCTCAAATAAGTGAATTTTTTTTTAAAGATTTTATTTATTCTTGAGAGACACGGAGAGAGAGGCAGAGGCATAGGCAGAGGGAGAAGCAGGCTCCCCACAGGGAGCGCAAAGTAGAACTCGATCCCAGGACCTGGGGATCACGACCTGGGCCAAAGGCAGATGCTCAACCACTGACCCATCCAGGCGCCCAGTAAATGAGTCTTTAAAAAGAGAGAGACCTACTCACAGTTGTGGGGCAGGTCCTTGCTGGTGCACCTTGAGGACCTTCTAGTAAGGAGCACATGGCCCAGTGGTGACGCAGCTTTAAGATTTATAGCAGGGCCTCTATGCTCTCTCTGGTTTCACCTCCATGGGTGAAACTGGTCCCAGGCTTTGTCCTTTCAACTTTTCCACTTAGCCACAGTTTATACCATGACTTGCTCAATGAAATCTAAGCTTCTCAGTTAGATTTGCTTAAAAATGTGGTAGATGGCTGTTGTGTTTTGGGCTGCCTTTCATCTTGAGAATGGACTGTTTGATGGTGGTATGTGTCATTCATCTAGGGAGGATGTGGTTCCTAGCACAGGAAGTCAGACTTTTGAAGATGATCTTGATAGGTGAGAACATCCCTAATTTTCTTAAATATGCTCAAAAATGGTCATGTGAGCTAGGCTCTGCCAAGGCAAGTCCTTGGGAGACATGGTTCAGAATGAAGCACAGGAGGAAAGAGGCTGGCTTTCTGTAGACATGCCACGTAGCTGGTGCAAGAAGGCAGGGCTGCCCAGTGGACAGAGAAGTGGCATCCGTGTCACCGGCAATGGCAGCCAAATTCATGGGCGTGGCCACAGTATCTTTGGTGTTTTCCTCACCAGGTCAGTTCTTCAGTGTGGTTTCAGGCATTGTTCCTGGAAATAACCGTGAGCCACTTTCTTTGACCCTCCTGAAAGTTCCAGTGTCCTTTCATAAATCTCTCTTTTTTTAAAAAAGATTTTATTTATTCATTCATCCAAGACAGAGAAAGAGAGAGAGAGGCAGAGACATAGGCAGAGAGAGAAGCAGGCTCCCTGAGAGGAGTGTGATGCAGGACTCGATCCCAGGACCCTAGGATCACAACCTGAGCCAAAGCCAGATGCTTAACCACTGAGCCACCCGGTTGCCCCCATAAATCCCTTTTCTGCTTAATCCAGCTAGAGTAGGGGCTGCCACTTGCAGCTAAGAACTGTGACTGATACAGATGAGATCATGAGAATCTCATGGGTTTGGGATACTTGGGAGCTATATATGCTAGATTGTGGTGCAGTAGGTACATGGACTCTCAGACTCTCAGCTCTACACACCTCTTTGTAGGTGTGTAATCCTGGGCAAAATACCAAACTTCATTGACTCACAGACTACTCAAGTATAAAACCTCAAAATGATGGCTTATTGCAAGGATGCATTGAGATACAATATGTAAAAAATCCAGCGTGGTTTTTAAGTCAGGTTGAACGTACAGTGCTGTGCTAATAAAATAATAAATAGAAGTTTGTATAATTTTATTTTTTAATTTATATATATATTTAAATATTTGTTTGTTTGTTTGTTTGTTTAAGACACAGAGGCAGAGGCATAACCAGAGGGAGAAGTAGGCTCCCTGTAGGGAGCCCGATCGGGACTCGATCCCAGGACCCCAGGATCACAACCTGAGCCAAAAGCAGACGCTCAACTACTGAGCCACCCAGGTGCCCCAAGTTTTTATTATTTTAAAGATTTGTTTTAAAAAAATGTTCCCTTGGGGGTGCCTGGGTGGTTCAATTGGTTGAGCGTCCAACTCTCAATTTCAACTCAGGTCCTGATCTCATGGGTTGTGGGTGGAGACTCTGCATCTGAGCCCAGAGTCTGCTTGAAATGCGCCCCCCCCCCCAGCACTCATTCACTCTCTCTCTCTCTCTCTCAAATAAAGGGGGGAATTTTTATTTCAAAGCTGATCCATTGCTAGTTTTCTGAATTCACCGAAACTGTTCTATGACATGCCTTCAGCTAGTGGGAGGCATTAAATGAGAATGTGGAAGAAGCCAGTGAAGAAAGACCACATATTGTACGATTCCATTTATGTGACCGGTCTAGGATAGGCAAATCTCTAGAGATAGAAAGTAGATAGTGGTTGCCTAGAGCTGTAGGGTTTGGGAGGAAATGGGGAGTGACTGGTAATGCTCAGGGGTTTTCTTTTTGGAGGTGATAAAAATGTTCTAAAATTGATTGTGGTAACGGTTGAACAGTTCTGTGAATGTACTAAGAACCACTGAATTGTGTGCTTTAAATGAGTGGATTTTATGGTATGTGAAAGCTGTTTTTTTATAAAAAGAAATTAAAAAGTAAGAGAAAATATAGAGCAGTTCTGAATTTGGTAGGTTGCTTGCTACTTTTCTATAGCAAAAAAAATGTCCTCAAAAGCATAAAGAGTGAGGGAACTGTTTTAAATTAAGCACAAAAATGACAGCCAATGTTTGAAGAATTTAAATTTAGATGCTTTCACATCTATAGCAAATGTTAATTAATGTGTACAAATTTCTGCAAAACCCCCACAGAACTGTGTTAGTATTCCCAGGCATTTGCTACTGTGTCTTTTTTTTTTTTTAAGATTTTATTTTTTTAAGTAATCTCTACACCCAGTGTGGGGCTTGAACTACATCCCTGAGATCAAGAGTGGCATGCTCCACGACTGAGCCAGTCATACCCCTCACTGTGTCTCTCTTACAACAAATAGCTACTCTTACCAAAATGAGTGGTGGCCTTACATAAACAAGAATCCACAAATGGAGAAAATTAGATAAAAGCAAATGCATGTTTTGTAAAAACTGATTGAAAGAACGTGGGCTTTAATGACATAAAAGCTTCTTTTAAAAGATTTTATTTATTTGAGAGAGAGGCAGAGAGAACACAAATGGGGGGTGGAGCAGAGGCAGAGGGAGGAGAAGCAGACTCCTTTTTGAGTGTGGGGGCCCAATGTGGGGCTTGATCCCAGGACCCGGAGATCATGACCTGAGCCAAAGTCAGATGTTTAACCTTCTGAGCTACCCAGGCACCCCACATATAAAAACTTTTTTTTCTAGGGAACGCCAGGGTGGCTCAGCAGTTGAGTGCCTGCCTTTGGCTCAGGTAGTGATCCTGGGGTCCTGGGATCGAGTCCCACATCAGGCTCCCCAGAGGGAGCCTGCTTCTCCCTCTGCCTATGTCTGTGCCTCTCTCTGTGTCTCTCATGAATAAATAAATAAAATCTTAAAAAAAAAAAACACGCTTTTTACTCTGGAACTCATTAGGTGATTAGGCAGTAGGTAAGATGTCAATCCCTGCTATCTCCCATTACACATCATGCAGCCCAGAGTCTGTGGGGAAGGAGAAACGTAAAACCCTGCCTTTCCTTTCTTCTCTTTCTTCTCTCCAACACCAAGAACAAGTGGCCCCAACACATCATGATTCTGAAAGCTTCTGGACATGAGTGTCAGGGGCTGCCAGAGTGAAGAAGAAGACCTATGCATGCTTGGGTCCCGCTCTTATGGGCACGAGCATCTTGAGAGGTTTGGGAAATGCCTATTTTAAGCTTATCCCTGATGGTGCCAGCCTGCCCACAGGCGCCAAGGCCTCTGGCCCAAGGGCAAAAAAATACATCAACTGGCTGGGGAAGTGTTACATAGTACAACAGCATAAGGTTCTTTATTTGGAAAAGGACAAAGTCTTTTTTATTTTGAAAATTCACATGTATATGTTTAAAAAAACTCAATCAATGCAAAAGGATAGACAATGAAAAAAAAAGGATAGACAATGAACAAATGAATTCCTCTTTAAACCAGACCCCCCACTCCACTCCCACCCCCACTGCCACCCAGACCCAGACCTCCCACCCAGACCCAACCCTACTTCCCAGATCTGACTGCCATCAACAACTTCAACTAGTTTTTTTATGCTGTGGTAACAAATGACTAGAAAATTAGTGGCTTAAGTACCACATTTATTGCCTTACAGTTCTGGAGGTCAGAAGTCTGAAGCGGGTCTTACTGGGCTAAAATCAAGGTGTTCGTGGGGCTTCTTTCCTTCTAGAGGCTCTAGGGGAGAATCTGATACCTTGCTTTTTCCAGCTTCTAGAAGCCACCTGTATTCTTGGTTTGCGGCCCCTTCCTCTATCTTCAAAGCCAGAGACAGCAGGTAAGTCCTTCTCATGTCACGCTACTTGGACTCTCCTGCCTCCTCCCCTTTCTGCTGACAGGACCCTCAGGTTTACCTCGGTCCCTCCTAGATCATCCGGCACAATCTTCCTTTTTTGGGGTCAGTCTCTTAGCAACCTTAATTTCCTTTTGTTAAGTAACGTAACATATTCACAGATTCTAAGAATTAGGACATATTTGGGGAAGCCATTATCCGGCTACCACAATATCCTGCCAAAAGTTTATATATTTAATTGATATACACACACTGTCTTTCCATCTCTCTCTCTCAAAAACACACAAATGCAAACACACTCTATGTGCTCCTCTTATCTTTTTCTTCACCTGCCTATTAATATATATCTTCAAGACCTTTCCAAATCAACACACTCAGCTCTATTTCATTATCTGTTAAGCCTGCCTGAGATTGTTGTATGTTCTCATGGAAATAAGAACTAATCGCTACCGAGCAGATGAAGTAAATAGCAGTGCAAGGTTAGACCAAGAGAGGCCTTGGGGCAGAGAGACAGCAAACGCAAGCTGAAGTGATCATGAGTCGGGAGTGAGATATGGCATGATAATCCATCGTGAGGTATGAGGCACAGAGAAGCTGATGATAGCTTAGTTGAACAATTTCCTTGCATTAACTAATCTTCGCTATGACATAGGTACTATTAACACTTTTTTTAAAAAAATTTTTTCTTAAAGATTTTGTTTGTTCATGAGAGACACACAGAGAGAGAGGCAGAGACACAGGCAGAGGGAGAAGCAGGCTCCCTGCAGGAAGCCCGATATGGGACTCAATCCCAAACTCCAGGATCACACCTGAGCCAAAGGCAGAGCTTAACCACTGAGCCTCCCAGGCATCCCTATTATTAACACTTTTTGAGAGCTGAGGAAACTAATGAGGCACAGAGAGCTTAAGTAACTTGTGTTGGGTGCCACAGCTAGAAAGTATTCAGGGGTAGGGATTTGAACCCAGATTGTCTTGGGTTGGTCAGGTTCCAGATCCCTGTTCTTAGCCACACACTGTGCTGTGGTGTCGACAGAGAGGATTTTGAAGCAGATCACATTAGTGGCAGCTTCTGCAATGAAGAATCAAGATACTGAGTTTCCTGGGGCTGCCTTGAATTCAGTGTGTCTTAATTGTTGGGCTGTCATTCTTGCCCTTCATCTTCCCTCAAGCTTTCTCCCCTCATACCGTGAGCAAGAGGCAGTGTGATGCAGTAGTAAAAGAGTGGGCTTTGGAGCTAGGAGACTGGAAGTCAGATCCAGGTTTTGCCACTCACTACCTATGGGATTTTCTTGAGTTTCTGTTTCTTCATCTGTCCAATGAGTATACAGTAGACCCTTGAACACCAGGGGTTTGTACTGCATGGAACCACTTATAGATAGTACTATAAATGTATTTTCTCTTCCTTATGATTTTCTTTCTCTAACTTACTTTATTTAAGAATACAGTATATAATATATCTAACACATGAAGCATGTTTTAATTGATAATTTGTGTTATCGGTAAGGCTTCCAGTCAACAGTAGGCTATTACAGTTAAGTTTTGGGGGAGTCAAAAGTTATAGGGGCATTTTTTGACTGTGGGGGGAGGGTTGGTGCTCCTAATCCCCCTATTGCTCAGGGGTCAACTGTAATCAGACCTAACTTGCAAGGATAGCTGTAATCCTTAGAAATGATGAATATGAAATGCTGGGTGCGGGATGAAGTCCTTAGAAGTAACTCAGTGGTTCTCTGGGCACTATTGCCCCCAGAGGATGTTTTGGAAATTTATGGAGGAATCTTCGAAAACAAATCGGTTGGAGGGGCACAACCAGCAGAGCTTCTGTTTTGCCCGTTTGGACCTGTACGTTGTGCTGGCTGGCATCTATTCTGATTGGTTGGTAAGTCCATGCAATCCTAATTGTTAAGTATTTCAAATCACCCAGGACCACAAACATTTAGGAAGTGGAGTCAGTGATCCTGAGGGTTTGCAGTGCAGGTAACAAAAAGAAGGAATTATTTCAAGTCTTGGCCAACATTCAAACATCTCACCAGATATTCATGTGGGGGGAAAATAGTCTTGTTTATAATAATCTAAGCCTGGAACAGAATTACATTTTACATATAAACACAACATACTTTGGGGCATGAATTAAAATATACTTTTTTGGGGACTCCTGGGTGGCTCAGTGGTTGAGCATCTGCCTTTGGCTCAGGGCGTGATCCTGGGGTCTCAGGATCAAGTCCCGCATCGGGCTCCTTGCAGGGAGCCTGCTTCTCCCTCTGCCTGTGTCTCTGCCTCTCTCATGAATAAATAAATAAAATCTTTAAAAAATAAAATACACTTTTTTTTACAAATGCAAATACTGTAAAAGTTGTACTTATTTTGAGGGAAATTTTACCAAGAGCTGTACCCCAGTTCAGCAGCTCATTAGTGATGGCACCATGGCTTATGGCATTTGAATGATCGGTACTACATGCCTATTAGAGTTTGCTTTTAGTATTGAATGCAAATAGGTACCAGAGGAGATTGGCTTTTACTTAAAAGCCAACTGTGACCACATTAGTAAATCTTGCAGCCAGCATCCAAGATGACCCTCAAAGATCTCCACTTTCTTTTTCTTTTTTAAAGATTTCTTTATTGGGGCACCTGGGTGGCTCAGTGGTTGAGCATCTGCCTTTGGCCCAGGTCATGATTCCCGGGGTCCTGGGATCAAGTCCCACATCAGGGAGCCTGCTTCTCCCTCTGCCTATGTCTCTGCCTCTCTCCCTGTGTCTCTCATGAATAAATAATTTTAGTATATGTGCTGCCGAAGCGAGCACTCTCATGAATAAATAAATAAAATCTTTAAAATAAATTATAAAGATTTATTTATTTTATATATAGAGAGAAAGAGCAGGCGCGAGAGAGGTAGAGGGAGAGGGAAAGAGAATCCCAAGCAGACTCTGTGCTGAGCATGGAGGCCATTGTGGGGCTTGATCTCATGACCCCGAGATTGCCACCCCAACTGAAACCAAGTGTTGGATGCTTAACCGACTGTGCCACTCCCCCCCCACTTTCATTTAATATTTCTTTTTTTTTAAAAGAAGATATTTACATGTTTGGGTAGTGCCCTCCCATATTTTATCAGATTTGGTCTGCGTGATCAAAAATGTATAAGAAGTGACAGCACGTCACATCTGAGGCTAGAAGCTTCCTGCTTTCTCACTTTCTGTTAGGTCACTCACTTTGGGTGAGGCCTATTGCCGTGACTCGATGCAGCCTTGTGGAGAGGCACATGCATCCAGGCTCTGAAGCCTCCAGCCTCCAGCCATGGGAATGAGCATTATTGAAAGCGGAACCTTCAGAGATCTGCAACCCCTGCTGATGGTTTAACTGTAATCTCATGAAGAATCCTGAGCCAGAACAATTTAGCTAAGTTGCTTCCAGATTCCTGATCCTTAGACATTATGTAAAATAATAAATAAATCTTTGATGTTTTAAATCACTAAGTTTGAGGATAATTTGCTACATAGTAATAGATAATAGAGTAGATGTACATGAAACTATTGTCTCATTAATTTCATTAATAAGTATTGTTTTTAAAATATTTCATATATGCTACCCTTCTATTGTACAATGAAAATCTATATTGCAAAAGCTACATGTTGAAATGACTTATTAAATTGGGGGTCACCTTTTGTTTTATCATATTCTGTTCCTGAGGCATTTTACCTAACTTCTGTATGGTTTTGAGTACAACTGTACTGCATTTACTGACCCATTTTTCTCTTCCCTGATATGAAGAATTTTTGAATCAATCTTTTAAGCATTGGTGTCTGAATATATCCTTGATGTAGAGTACTTGCAGTATTTCACTGCCACCTTTTCCTAGATTATAACATAGATGATTATTTTATTTTTTAAAAATTTTTATTTATTTATTTATTTGTTTATTTGTTTATTTATTTATTTATTTGAAAGAGAGAGCACACAAGCACGAGTGGGAGGGAAGGGCAGAGGGAGAAGCAGGATTCCTGCTGAGCAAGGAGCCTGATGTGGAGCTAGATCTCAGGACCTCAGGATCGTGACCTGAGCCAAAGGCAGGCATTTAACTGAGCCACCCAGACATCCCTTACTTTTTTTTTTTTTTTTTTTATGTAGGCTCCACAGCTAGTGTGGAGCTCAGTGCAGGGCTTGAACTCACAACCCTGAAATCAAGACTGAACTGAGCTGAGCTCAAGAGTCAGACACTTAACTATCCCCCAGTGGCCCATAGGAGATTATTTTAACATGACACTTATAAAGCAGCCTGACTCATTTCTAAGAGTATCACACTTCCTATTTTCTCCATGAGTGTCTCTATTTCTGCTGAGGTTATGTCTCCATTTTTTGTTTGTTTCTTTTAAAACTAGGATTTTTGGGACACCTGGGTGGCTCAGCAGTTGAGCGCCTGCCCAGGGCATGATCCTGGAGTCCCAGGATGGAGTCCCACATCGGGCTCCCTGCATGGAGCCTGCTTCTCTCTCTGCCTAGGTCTCTGCCTCTCTCATGAATAAATTAATTAAATCATAAATAAATAAATAAATAAATAAATAAATAAATAAATAAATAAAATAAAACTAGGATTTGGGAGTACCTGGGTGACTCAATTGGTTAAGTGTCCAAGTGTCTTGATTTTAGCTTGGATCATATTAGGGTTGTGAGATCGAGCCCTGTGTAGGGCTCCTCACTCAGCAGGGAGTGTGCTGGATTCCCTTTCTCCACCACCCTCTCCCCCTCCCCACAAGGCGTTCTCTCTCATAAATAAATAAATAAATAAATAAATTAATTAATTAATTAAAACTCTGGGGTTTATGGGGCACCTGGGTGGCACAGTTGGTTGAGTGTTTTTGTTCTTGATTTTCACTCAGGTCCCTGATTTCATCTCAGCGTCCTAAGATGGAGACTACCTCGTGCTCCATATGCAGCAGGGAGTCTCTTTCTCCCTTTGCCCCTCCTTCTGCTCACTTGCTCTCTCTCTCTCTTCCTCTCTCAAATAAATAAATAAATTCATAAATAATAAATAAATAATCTTTAATAGAAAAAAACTAGTTTTTTTGGTTTTGTTTTGTTTTTTACTATTCTATAAAGCCAGTTTGAGATTATTTTTCTTGTTCCTTGCAACTGAAGGAGCCAATTGATAAACGAAGCCACTGCCATCAACAGTCTAGACTGCAGAAAGAAATGTCTCCTCTCCTGCCTGTATCACATGACCCTCCAAACTTTGGTTTCATTTCCCATCTAAAGACCAATCTTTCTCCCAAACGATTGGCACTGAATATCCATACTCTTGAGAGAGGGTCATTTCGGATCCATAGGAATGTGATCTTAATTTCAAGATAGCTTTATCCAAATACAACAGTTCTACTGACTTACGCAAAGTCTTTTTGTTACACAACCCCCTAACTTTATGGAGGAAGTGACAATATTTTCAGAAGTACATGTTTACATATTAAGCTTTAGTCTTTCAGTTTCTGCATTACACATTGGGTGTGTACTTTTTTTTAAAAGATTTTATTTATTTATTTATTTATGAGAAGCACAGAGAAAGAGGCAGAGACACAGGCAAAGGGAGAAGTAAGCTCCCTGTGGGGAGTCCTAGGACCCCAGGATCATGACCTGAGCCAAAGGCAGATGCTCAACCACTGAGCCACCCAGGTGCCCCAGGTGTGTACTTTCAAAAGATGAGGACTGAATGCCACTTTATCAGAGTAAGTTCATGAAACAGCCTTAAGAAAATAAGAACAAACCAGAACCTGCAAGACCTAGTGTGAAGGACAGCTTGGATTGTTCCTTTCTCTTAGTAGGTTTGAACCCACCAGACTGGAATCTACCTAATTTTAGGTGAAGCAGCCTTATGGAACTGTCCTGGCTCAAACCTGAAAAGGTCCTGAAGTCATAGAGACTCCAGATTCTAGGAGGGCCTCTCTGAAGTTCTTACAGAATAAGTATTTAAGAAAACATGCTTAGGTAGCTACATGATGGAATACCAACTGAATCAGGGCAGATGTGAAGATTTGTTTAAACTGATTTGCAATTTTACTAAAGACTCAAATCAGTGCATTTGAAATGATGACATTGAAATTTTGGCATCAGTAACTTAATCCCAATACATTTCAAATGCCCATATTTTCAAAGTATATATATATATTTTTTCAGAGTGTCTATATATATATATATATATATACTTAGTATATAAAGTATAAAGATACTTTATATATGTAAATATATATATATACTTTTTTCAGTATATATATATATATATGTATACATATATATATACACACCCTTTGTAAAATAGAGGTTACAGAATGACAGAGAAGCTAGCTGCATTAGTGTGAGTCCCCACTCATTTCTGGAAGAGTAACTCAAAGCATGCACATCCAAAGGGCAGGTCAACAGTACCATCTTCCTTTGAACATGCTGCTAAGCATTTTCTTACAGATATTCTCCTGTAGGGACGCCTGGGTGGCTCAACGGTTGAGCATCTGCCTTGGCTCAGGGCATGATCCCGGAGTGCCGGGATCGAGTCTTCTATTGGACTCCCTGCATGGAGCCTGCTTCTTCCTCTGCCTCTGCCTCTGTGTCTCTCATGAATAAATAAATACAGTCTTAAAAAAAAAAAGATATTCTTCTGTAAAAGAAGCTTTAACAATTTTGGGGAAATCTTAAAATACTTAATACCTTAAAAAGTGATGAGATTTAACACTATGATAGGAACTCCTACCTATCCATTCTTTTTCAGTACTAAAGCCCTATTTTCGTTTTCCAGCCTTTCTTGACATTTAGTGTAGCAAAGCGACTATGTTTTTGCCAGCAGGATGAAAGCATGAGTGGTATATGCTAGTTGGAATGCAAGCATAATGGCTGGAGCTACAGCAGCTCTCTTAGATCATGAGGTGATACTGGGAGTAGAACCAGATATCTTCCAAATGCCTGTTATCTTTGAAAGCATACATAAATACATGTGTGACTCTCTTGGTGGAACAATGAGGCTGGATTTGTCTCCATGAAGTATCAGATGGGCTCTAGACTAACTTTAGACTTTTTAAACATAAGAGGGAAATACTATTTTTGTTTACACCAGTGTTATTTTGTGGTTGCTCTCCCATGTTATATGCAGGCAAACTTAATCCTAATAGAATAAAGAAAAAGAGAAGCAAGATCTAAAACCTTGTTTTTGGGACCTTGTTCTTGAGCCTCAGTGGCTCAGCAGTTTGGCGCCTGCCTTCAGCCCAGGGCATGATCCTGGAGTCCCTGGATCGAGTCCCACATCGGGCTCCCTAGATGGAGCCTGCTTCTCCCTCTGCCTGTGTCTCTGCTTCTCTCTGTGTGTGTGTCTCTCATGAATAAATAAATAAAATCTTAAAAAAAACCTTATTCTTAAAAAGTCAATTTTCATAAGCTAATACGTTTTATAAATTATATGATTTGACTAGTTTTAAGGTTGCACATATTTCAAAAGTAAATAATTCAACAAATATTTATTCAGCACTAGATCCTAACGCATGTATCAGAATGATGGATAATGTAACTCTAAATGTATTACTTGCCAAGTGACAAATATAAAAGAAAAATAGTACCCATGAAAATGGGAACTGAGGGATAGTGGGAAAATAAAGCAATGATTCTTCCTCCTACATGCATAACATCTCTAGGAGTAGCAGGAAGAAGAGGATGACATTTTGTGATAAAAACCTTTCTTTTTTCATCATACCCAAAGTAAAAACTTTTTAAGATTTCTATTTATAATACCTGGATTTACAGTGTCTTTCCCTCCAAACAACTGAATGGCGTTTGATATCCTGTAGGAAATTTCGATGGGGCTTTCAAAAGATGGTGAAGTTATGCTGAAAGCTTGAGATGCAGTGTCTTTATTTTTATTTATTTTAAAGATTGTATTTATCTATTTGAGAGACAGCAGGAGCCAAGGAGGGACAGAGGGAGAAGCAGAATCCCGCTGAGCAGGGAGCCTGATGCCAGCTCCATCCTGGGCTTCCAGGATCATGACCTGCGCAGAAGGCAGACGCCTAACCCACTGAACCACCCAGACGCCCACATTTTCTTATTTATTAAGTACGCTCTACACGCAAGATGGGGATTTGAACTCATGACTCCGAGTCGCATCCTCTACGGAACGAGCCCGCCACGCACCACAAGATGTCTTTAAAGGAGGGCGTTGGAAGAGACCTGACTGTGAGGAAGCCAAAAGTCTGGGTGGATCCCTGGAAAAGCCTCAGGACAGAATTAGAAGAGTTTCCCGGGGTGGGGATCCCGGGGTGGTTCAGCGATTTAGGGCCTGCCTTTGGCTCAGGGTGTGATCCTGGAGACCCGGGATTGAGTCCCACATCGGGCTCCCTGCATGGAGCCTGCTTCTCCCTCTCCCTCTCTGTCTCTGTGTCTCTCATGAATAAATGAATAAAATCTTAAAAAAAGAATTAGAAGACTAGTTGTCCTGTGCTGGTCACCTCGGGTTAGCAGAGCTAGCCGACAGCCTCGGACGAGAAGCTTCACCGTTCTGGGCCTCCCTTTCTGAGCGGTGGCATTAGCAGAGGGCATCCCTGCAGCCCCCGGGGGCTGAGATTCCCCTCTCTGCAGCACTTGCCCTCCCTTGGGCAGCTCAGCGGCCGACGCCGCGGGGCCTGGAGGCAGAGTCCCTGCCCTCCGGGTCTTGGGTGCCCTCCGAGCGCGTGATTTCACGGGCGCTGCACTTGAGCTCCGCGAGCAGAAACGCAGCGGCGGGAGCCGGGCCCCAGCCGCCGTCCGCAAGACGGCAGCACCTCGGACCACGTTCACGCGGAGCGAATCCCAGCGCGCGGGCAGCCCGCAGCTCCCGGAGCCCCCGCCCCGCCCCCTGGCGCCCCGCCCCGCCCCCTGGCGCCCCGCCCCCTGGCGCCCCGCCCCGCCCCCTCGGCCACTTGCTGCGTGTCGATTGGTCGCCGCCGTGCGCACGGCGCCGCGCCCCGCCGGCGCCCCTCGCCTCGCGCGCGCCGTCCGCTCCCGGCTCCCGGGCACCGAGGTGGGGCGCGGCGGACGCGCGCGCTCGGGGGCGGCGTGGGCGTCGCGGCGGCCAGGTGAGTGCGGTGGGCCGGTCTCGCGGCGCGCGGGGGGGGGGGTCGCGCCCGTCGTCCGCGCGCGGAGAGGCGCCCCCGGCCGGCCGGGCCTGCGCGGTGCGGCGGCGCCCGCCGGACCTCCCTGTGCCGCGCCCGGCGCCGCCCGGCGGATCGGGCCCGCGGACCTCCGCCGCCCCCCGCCCCCCGCCCCCCGGGGCCCACCGAGGCCGCGCCGCGCGGGGAGCCGCCGCGTTGCCGGGGGGCGGGGGTCCGGGCCCCCAGTACCTCGGCGCCCCTCGGGTTTGCTCCCAGCCGAGGGGGGAAGGTGGTCGGTGATCCCTGGACTCTCCGGCTCTGCCCTTGGGGGAGGCCGGTACAGAGGTGGGAAGAGGCGACGTCCGAGGCTCCTCATTCCTTTGACAATTGATCCTCGAGCGTCAGTGTCCTTTTAGGTGTGTAGCCGCAGAGAATTGCCCCCGCCCCCCCCCCGCCCCGTAGCGGGGTAGTTGTGCCGGGGAAAACCGTTTTTGGTGTTTTTAAGCAATACGTTGGCTTCCGAGTTAATCCCTGGAAAGGTGCTTCGTCTCCCATGCAAGTACGTGACCTTTTTAAAGCCAAAGCCGCGATGACAGAGTCGACTGTGCCCGCTCCCTTCCTGCTGTTGGTGCCGGGTGAGCGTGTGTCTGTCTGTCCGTCTGTGGACGGGAGTCAAACCTCCGATTGGAGTAAATGTGCGATCACCATCGTGCCTCCCAAAGGCATTAATTTCTCGGAGTATCCCACCTCTTCTCTCAAACTCTTCGTTCACCGGTACCGTGATTTCCCTTTTCTTTCTCTCTCTGTCTCTCTCTCTTTTTTTTTTCCCCAAGACTTTATTTATTTATTCACGAGAGACACAGAGAAGCAGGCGCCCCTTGGGGAGCCCGAAGCAGGACTCGATCCCAGGACCCTGGGATCACGACCTGAGCCAAAGGCAGACGCTCAACCACTGAGCCACGCAGGTGCCCCCAGTGACTTTTCCCTTTTCTTAACAATTCCCAAGGCTCTTACTCCCAGGCTGGTCACACTTCTTGTCCATCCTCTTAAGTCTCTTATTTGTCCTCTGTCGTGTTTCAAATCCTCTTAGGTGTCAAACGTAGAACAAACGTTAAACATTTTTTTACGGTAATAATAGTGTTGCAAGACTCTCGGCTCTTAAACCGAAAATCGAAAGTTATCTCCAATACTGATGCTGCAGGAAAAGCAGGTTTAATGAGAGTTTCCTCTTCCGGAGACACGCCTGCCCTGCCCTGCCCGGCCTGCCCGGCCCCCATCCTCTGCCCACTAGGATTACCGCAGCCTTCCCCTTCTGTCTTTAATGAACTCACTTCTGGAGTCCAAGGTAAAAGTTTATCCTTACTTGCTACTTTTAAGTGATAGCAGTAACATATCTAGGTTATTAAATTTTTTTTTGACATGACAGAAGAATATCCAAGTGAAAAGTTCAAACGGCACACCAAAGTGTATCAGGTAAAAAGTGGGAATTCCTTGTTCACTTTCCATCCTTTAAATCTCCAGATCCATTGCCTAGGAGGGGACCATCCCATAGCTGTTGGGCAGTTGACTTATAATAATATTAGGACATGGTTCCATATCTGTATGTGTGTGGATCTACCTCATTTTTAGAATGCTTTATCCTATACCATTATTTATATGTGCTCTCATGTATTTTGTTGATCCTGTACTGACCGACATTTGGTTGTTTCTGGATTTTAGCTGTTAAAAGTCTTGCCGTGAAAATCCTTTTGCCATTGTAGGTAGGATAAGTTTCAGGTAGACAATGTAAACAGATTGTTGTTCTTTGGTATAATTTGAGTGCCTTTTTCACCAGGAATCGTTTTTATAACTTAAAAGATTTTATGATTTAAAGGCAGTAGCTCAATTTGTTCTAAATGCATTTCTTAGAATCTGTGTTTTATGTTTGGAGACTGGATACTGGATCAAGAAAATTTTGAAGACCAGGTTAAATAATGGTAAATTTTTGTTTCCACTTAGTTGGTGTTGACTTTAAGGTTATATTCATTCATTTGATTGGCTTGGTAGAAATAAATAGAGAAGGCCTTCAGGAAGAGATCTGTGAACAGACAAACTTTGTGTACTTTCTGTCCTGTGGTAAGCACCTTGAATATCCCATCATAACAAATCCTTGTTCTCTCTCTCTTTTTTTTTTTTTTTAAGATTTTTAATTTACTTATTAATGAGAGAGAGAGAGAGAGGCAGAGACACAGGAAGAGGGAGAAGCAGGCTCCATGCAGGGAGCCCAACGTGGGACCCGACCCGGGTCTCCAGGATCAGGCCCTGGGCTGAAGGTGGCTAAACCGCTGAGCCACCTGGGCCGCTCTTTTGTTTTTTTTTTTTTAAATGTTTCTTTTATTGTGAAATGTATCCTAGGTGCAAAAAAAGTGTGTAGAACATAGGTCTGTGTGTACATATATATTTGTGATGATATATGATTTTTTATATATACATATGTGATATATGTATATATTTTAAAGAATATGATTCCTGTGATCCTTGTATCTCCCACCAGATTAATAAAACATTCGGGCAGCCCAGGTGGCTCAGCGGTTTAGCACCACCTTCAGCCCAGGGCGTGATCCTGACGACCCCGGATCAAGTCCCATGTTGGGCTCCCTGCATGGAACCTGCTTCCCCCTCTGCCTGTGTCTCTGCCTCTCTCTCTGTGTCTCTCATGAATAAATAAAATCTTAAAAAAAAAAAAAAAACATTCCCATCCTACTTCTGAGGTATGGCCTCTATTCTGTGTTAATCTTTCTCTTGCTTTTTAAAATAAGCTTTACAAAAATAAATAAATAAAATAAAATAAGCTTTACACATATATATACAAATATACACATATACATATATATTTACACATATACATAAATGCACACACACAGCAGACACATACACACATACCCATCCTACCAATGTATTTGGTTTTGAATGAACAGTTTTATTTTTTTAAGATTTTATTTATTTATTTATTTATTTATTCATTCATTCATTCATTCATTCATGAGAGACACAGAGAGAGAGAGAGAGGCAGAGACACAGGCAGAGGGAGAAGCAGGTTCCATGCAGGGAGCCAGATGTGGGACTCGATCCGGTGACTCCAGGATCAAGCCCTAGGCTGAAGGCGGTGCTAAACCGCTAAGCCACCCCGGGATCCCCTGAATGAACAGTTTTAAAACAAAATTCTCATGCAAATAGATAATGAGCATGTTGCAAAGTTTTAACTGTTACAGTTAAAACTTGTTTTTTAAGATAATTTAAGGAACATATGTAGTCCACAGGGAAAAGAATGTCTGAACAAAATTGCCGAGTTAGATATAATCAGTTAATGTTCCACACAGCAGCAAAATCATCATGCCTTTGGAATTACTCTTTTCTACCAGGCTAGAAAAATCATAACACCTTATTAATTTCTCCAGTTAAATCTTACAGGACTATAAACTGTGTCTTTTCCATTAAATTAATACTTAGTTATTATTAATTATAGTTCATTATAATTAATTAATTATTAATTTTTCCCCCAGGAGTGCAGCTGAACTCCAAACAGGCTTCTTAGAAAATACTAGAGCTTTCTAAATTTGAGATTAAAATTTTGTTTCATAATTGTAAGCACAGACCTGATGGTGTAAGGAAAGGACGTTTTTGTCACTATTGGATGGAGGTTTCCAGGAAGAGATGAGCAGAACAGAATGGCTTCAGCTTGCCTGACTGTTTACAGGAGGCCTTTCTGAGGAAGTTAGTGGGTAGTGTTATGAGTGAGTCCTAGGAAATGGGGTTCACCACAGTAAGGGCTTCTGGAAGGCTCTAGAGCAGATCACGTACAGGCACACTGTCTTACTGTGCTTTGCTGATACTGCCTTATTTATTTATCTGTTTTTTAATAAATTGAAGGCTTGTGGCAGCCCTGTGGGGAGCAAGCCTATCAGCACCATTTTTCCAACAGCATTTGCTCGCTTCCTGTCTCTGTGTCACATTTTGGTAATTTTTGCAATATTTCAAACTTGTTTATTATTATATTTGTTATGGTCATCCATATGACTGCCGAAAGCTCAGATGATCATTTTTAGCAATGCAGTATTTTTAAAGTATGTACATCGAGGTTTTTTTGTTTTTTTTTTAGACACAGTGCTGTTAATGCTCAGTAGACAACAATATAGTGTAAACATAACTTTCATAAGCTCTTGGGAAACAAATTTCTCTGACTCACTTTACTAGGATATGCACTTTATTGCTGCGGTCTGTGACCAAATCTGTAATATCTCCGAGGAGTGCCAGTACTGGACGGACAGCAGAAATGAGAGGGTAGGCTGCTTCACATTTTGTATTTTCTGCTTTTTAGCTCACGTGGCCAGCCTGCAGCTAGCAGGGTCGGTCAAAGCAGAACCCTTCTGTGAAGGAAGTGAATGTCCTCTGCTGGTGCAGCTGCAGGGCTTGGAAGGCGAGCAGGAGCTTTATCACCATATGATCAAGATCAAGCCGAGCCCAGCTGAGTACAGATAGGAATCTGGGCCAGGTTTCGGGGCATTCAGTCCTCAGGTTAAAAGGCTGGTAGAGCAGCTGGGGCATGTCTGTCTCGAGTTACCACTACTTCAATCTGGCCTGGTTAGCCTCCTTGTCTGGGGCACAGCTGGATTCTCTTTAGCTCTCCTGTGTTGGATCTTTCCTATACCCTGGATTCTCTATTTTATTTTTATCTTTATTTTTACTTTTACTTTTACTCATGAGAGACACAGAGAGAGGCAGAGACCTAGGCAGAGGGAGAAGCAGGCTCCTTGCAAAGAGTCCAATGTAGGGACTTGATCCCAGGACCCCAGGATCACACCTTGAGCCAAAGGCAGACACTCAACCACTGCACCACCCAGGTGCCTCTAGATTCTCTCTCTCCTAAAAAAATATTTTTATTATTGAAGTATGACATACGATGTTACATTAGTTCAGGGGCACAACATAGTGGTCTGACAATTCTGTACATTACTCAGGGCTCACCACAATAAATGTAGCCACTATCTGTCACCATACAGAGTTATATTATCGACTCTATTCCCTGTGCTGTACTTTTCATCTCCAGACTTATTTATAACTGGAAATTTGTATCCTGTATTCTTTCTCTCTCTCTCTCTCTCTTTTTTTTTTTTTTTTGATTTATACTCCCTAGTGGTACTTAGACGCTAGTAACTTCTTGACAAGAAGAGTAACATGTTTCAGAGACCTTGCCTGTCTGAATATGTTTTGATTCTATACTCACACTTGATTGATACTTTCTCTGCTAATAGAATTTCAGTTGAAAATAATTTGCCTTCGGAATTTTGAAGGTATTGCTCCATTGCTATCTGCATCCAATATTTTTTTTTTTTAGAGAGGGAGCAGGGAGGGGAAGAAAGAGAATCCTAAGCAGGCTTCACGCCCAGCAAGGAGCCCAACTCCAGGTTCCACCTGTCGACCCTGAGATCGAGACCTGAGCAGAAATCGAGTCAGACACCTGAACCACCAAGCGCCCCCTGCCCCTGCCTCTAATTTTCTGTTTCCCCCTGGTCTTTCCTGGGTTGGTTCTCAGCTCTCCCCACTGCTGACTTGGAACTTCAGCTTGCTTGGGTGTGCTAACTCAGTCACCACTGCCCACCTGCTTTCCAGCATTCAGAATTGCATTGCTGTTGTCTCCTCTTCTGTTCTCTGTATCATTAGGAGTTTATGACTTTTTAATTTAATTTAATTTATTTATTCATGAGGAACACAGGGAGGTAGAGATACAGGCAGAGGGAGAAGCAGGCTCCCTGCAGGGGAGCCTGATACGGGACTCGATCCCAGGACCCTGGGATCAGGACCTGAGCCAAAGACAGATGCTCGCCCACTGAGCCACCCAGGTGTTCCAGTTTATGACTTTTCAAAAACTCCCTTTATTGTAGTTTTAGTGAAGCTTCAGGAGGGAGCAAAATGAGCAGCTTATGTGCAATCTGCTGTCTCTACCTAAAGCAGTAATAGTTTTTTTATATTTTTTAAATTTTTTTTATTTTTAATTTTTTAATTTTTTTTTTTTTTTTTTGCAGTTTTATACCTTTATTTGACAATCAGTGATTAGTTCTCATCCACATTAACAGTCTGTAGATTTTTGAAAGTGGTGACAGGTACGTAGGTAACCAGCGTGTAGAGCTTGTTTGGTGAATCTTCATCCTCGTTACGTTTTCTGGACAACCGCACACGGATACGGTATGGAACATTCCTTATTCCTTTGGCCCAGACAGCTTTGTTGAGCCTGGTGTCAATGCGCACATCTGGAGTTCCCATCTCCTTCATGGCAAATTTCTGGATCTCTTTGAGTGCCCGAGGGGCACGCTTCTTGAAACCCACTCCATGGATACGTTTGTGAATGTTGATGGTGTATTCTCTGGTCACTACCTCGTTGATGGCAGAACGGCCCTTCTTCTTCTCGCCACCCTTCTTTGCAGGAGCCATTCTGCCGGGCCCTAGTTGGAAAGGAAGCAGTAATAGTTTTTTTAGACTGAAGGGTCATAGCACTGTTGTCAAGAACAGAGTAGTCACTACAAAGCAATCATATGTATGTGAACCTTTTTGATAGGGAGTAGTTGATGGTATTGAGTGATCACACATGCTGGACACAGCTATTATTATTCTCACTTTCTGGGGCACCTGGGTGGCTCAGTCAGTTAAGCATCTTCCTTTGGTTCAGGTCATGATCCCAGACTCCTGGGATCGAGCCTCCCATTGGCTCCCTGCTCAGTGAGGAATCTGTTTCTGCCTCTCCCTCTGCTCCTCCCTCTGCTTGTGGACTCTCTCTCTCTCTGTCAAATAAGTAAATAGAATCTTTAAAAAAAATCTCATTTTTTTTGGCGGGGGGTGTTGCTGTCATCACCCCAGTTTACATACCAGAAAACTATAGCCTAGGGAGATTTAAAACTCAGATAGTGCTGGTACATAGCAATTGTTCCCTGAAGAGTAGAATGGATACATGGAGCTGGCCAAGTAGGCAGAGCTGGGAGGAGGCTGGATGTGGGAATGGGCCCGAGCCAGTGCTTACTTCCAAAGCCTGGACTTTTCTATATATAGACATATTTAAAGTAAGCTCTGTGCCCAGTGTGGGGCTTGAACTCACAACCCTGAGATCAAGAGTTGAATGCTCTACCAACTGAGTCAGCTAAGTACCCTCAAAGCCTGTACTTTCCAGTGCCCTCTGTGTGGTTAATGCTGGAAGATGGTGATTGGTCCACTTCCTTCGAGGGTTTTAGGAGTACTATTACTATAGACCTTTTCTGAACTCATTTTAATACCTTTGCTTGCCCAGTAATGCTTGTGAAGAGGGTTCCCTTTCATCTGTGTGGGTTGGAACCTGTGACCCTGGAGCCAGTTTCTCTGAACTGGGGAGGAGGGCATTTACTGAGCAATCCTAGAGGATGCAAAGATGCCTTAGTAGGGATTTTGCCAGAGAGCCTAACTAAAGATGGCCTCAGAGTGCAATTTTGCCACGACTGGAGCAGCTCGTGGTTTATGTAACTGTCATCTAAGTTTAGGTGGCAGTTCATGATTTAAGCCTTCCTATTTTTTTCAACTTTTTTATTACAGGAAATTGTAAACATACAGAAACAGTTCAACAGTAGATTCAACATTTTAACATTTTGCCATATTTACTTTCTTTTTTTCTTTCTTAACCACGTGAGAGTATGTTGCTGACATTGACACTTAACCCCTAAATATGTAAGCACATGTCTCCCAAAAATAAGGTCATTCTCTTTACATAACCACAATTCTTCCATTATCACACCTGAGAAAATAATGCTATAATATCTTTTAATGTCTGACCTGTATTCACATTTCCCCATTTGGCCCAGACTGCTTTAAATTTTTTCAAACTAGAATCAGCAAAGCTTTGCACATTTCACTTGGTTTGTAAATTGTATGTTTTGACGTAGCTGAAGTTAATGACAAAATCTCTCGAAGTTTCCAGCTCATGTTGCTCTTGGAGACTGCTTCACTGCAGTAGAGATGGTGATGCTTAGATACTTAGCAATGGAAGGAACTCTTGAGTGAATTTGGGATGGTGATTCCTATGGTTTATGTGGCAAGTTTGGTGTTTTGTTTTTTTTTAACCTGGGAAGTTTTGGGGTTTTTTTTTTAAGGCTTTATTTATTTATTCATGAGAGACACATAGAGAGAGGGGCAGAGACACAGCAGAAGGAGAAGCAGGCTCCCTGCAGGAAGCCTGATGTGGGACTCCATCCCAGGATCATGGGATCACGACCTTAGCCAAAGGCAGATGCTCAACTGCTGAGCCACCCAGGCCTCCCTAACCTGGGAAGTTTTAAAAAATAGATAACTTGGCCTTTCTCTTGACTTTATGATCTTTGGGGAGGGGGTCCCAATTACTTTTTATTTTTCTTTTAATTTCCCAAGTTACTATGAAGTTAGCTTGGCCCTGCTCCATGGACCTGTGTTTGGAAACCACTGATTTAGTCCACTTGTCTCATGGCCCAGTGTCACAGGCTAAAGCATGTCAGAGCCAGTACTAGAAGCAGGGCTCCTCGTGTTCTTTTTTTTCTCTAGCGATTATTTGAATATTTTTTTTTAAAGATTTATTTTTATTTATTTATGATAGTCACAGACAGAGGCAGAGACACAGGCAGAGGGATAAGCAGGCTCCATGCACCGGGAGCCCGACGTGGGATTCGATCCTGGGTCTCCAGGATCATGCCCCGGGCCAAAGGCAGGCGCCAAACCGCTGCGCCACCCAGGGATCCCTGAATATTTTTTCTTAAGCATGCACACAAAGTAGTTGCTCCGCAACATAATGTGCTATTATTAGAGCAAAACAAAAATTCATGAAAGCATTTATACTAATTCCGCCTAGAGAGGGAAATGTTCAATTTGTGTCCTAAAGGTTGAATTGGAAGTTTGCCTGTAGAGAGTAGATGAAAGGGGCATTCCAAGGGTGTGTGTGTGTGCATTTAATATTATAGATATATATTAAAATAACATATGTATGTATTATATCAGATATGTAGTATACATTGACTATTATATATTATGTATCTAATATAGTAATACATATTTTTTCTTAAATATTTTATATCTTTATTTGACAGAGAGAGAACACAAACTGGGGGAGCGGTAGGCAGAGGAAGAAGCAGGCATCCTGCTGAGCAAGGAGCCTGACACGGGGTTCTATCCCAGTGTCCTGGGATCATGACCTGAACTGAAGACAGTTGTTTAACCCACTGACCACCCAGGCATCCCTAGTAATACATATCTATATTAGACATGTGAAATATCTGAATATATTCATGTCTAAGTTAGATATATAAATACAAATATAAACATGAAATATAAATATAAGATATATACAGTTTAGCAGTTTGAGCAAGTATTGGCTACCTTCTGCTTTCTGTTTCTCTGTGGCTAGAGATAGTGTCATGATAGCAGGAGATAAGAAAGTTGTGTTAGGGAAAGATTTCAAGTACCCTGTACATTTCGGAATTTATCTCACTAGCTGTTGGAAGTTTGTGAGTGAATGGCATGACCCAGTCTGAGTTTTAGAGAGAAAATTCTGGCAGAAAATGGACTTGGGAAGGCAAGGGGGATGATTTTAAGAAATCATATGTTTGAATATATTGTCGCAGCAGAAGTACTTTCCCTCACCCAAATGATCGTTGTTTTTTTTTTTTTTTAAAGATTTTATTTATTTATTCACGAGAGACGCAGAGAGAGAGACAGGCAGAGACACAGGCAGAGGGAGAAGCAGGCGCCCTACGGGGAACCTGATGGGGGACTCGATCCCAAGACCCCGGGATCATGACCTGAGCCAAAGGGTAGACGCTCAACCACTGAGCCACCCAGGTGCCCCCAAATGATGTTTTTTATTATCAGCTTTTACAGATTATCAGTTTCAGTAAACCTAGGCATAAAGTCGACCCTTTCTTATGACAGGATAAGGAGACATGTATGCATTTCACACTTTGGAAGCTAGAAGTTAGGGGTCCGCCTGAGTGCCTGGCCTATGTGCACCAGGCACTGTGCTAGGCTCTGGCAATGCCGCAGCCGGTGAGAATGGACTTAGACTGTCCTTCACGGAGCTCCCCTGTGTGGGGGGAGGTGAATATTAACCCAGTAATGAGATTAATAATGCAATACTGGGGGATTAGGAAGTCATGAAAGTCCGTGTCGCCTCTCACTTAGAGATTTCAGTAGCCTGTGAGCTGATCTCTCTCTTTGTCCTCTTAGTCCTTCCAGTCTGTTCTCCCACAGCAGCCTAAGGGATCCCTTGGAAAGTAAGTCCCTCTGCGCAGCACTCTCTTCTGGCTCCCTATTTCAATCAGTGAAAACCAGAGTCGTCCCAATGGCCTAAGGGGCTCTGTAAGGATCCTTCCTTGCCTCTCTTACCTCTCTGATTTAGTCTTCCCCTCTCACCCCACTGCCCCGGCTACCCTGGCCCCCATAGTGATGCCTCAATACCCAGACACTGCCTTCAGGCCTTTGCCCTGTTGCCATCCTCTCTGACGGACATCCAGCAGGCTGACTCTCTCCCTCCCTTCAAGTCTTTGCTCAGCTGGTACCTTCTCTCTCTCTTTTTAAAGATTTTATCTATTCATGAGAGATGCAGAGAGAGGCAGAGACACAGGAAGAAGGGAAAGCAGGCTCTGTGCGGGGAGCCTGATGTGGGACTCGATCCCAGGACCCCAGGATCACGCCCTGAGCCAAAGGCAGACACTCAACCACTGAACCACCCAGGTGCCCCCAGCTGGTACCTTCTCAATGGAGCCCACTCTTGGGGCTGGCAATTTTGACATTTCGGCTGGCCCCACTCTTGCCTGTATTTTTTTTTTCTTTTCCACTCTTGCCTGTATTCCCACTGCTCCTTACTCTGCTCGTTCTCCCCCTCCCCCCAAGGCAACATGGTAATTATGTGTCTGGTTAAAATTTAAAAATTATGTGTCTGGTTCCCTCCCCCCACCCAGCTCCCCATAGCCAGGGCTTTCTGTCCGTTCACTAATGTATATTAATTAAGTGTCCAATACCCAGCACATAGTAGACGTTGTAAATAAACACTTAGTGAGAAAGGGAAAGCTGATATTGGAGTGAAAAAGTGATAACTAAGCTGACATTTGCAGTATGGGCAGGTGTTAACTAGGTGAGCTGGGAATGGAGAGGTGTCGGACAGAGGGGATGTGGGTTTTAGATAGGGTGATTTAGCAAGTAGGAGGTACTACAAGAGAAACCAGGAGGACTGGAGGAAAGAGACAAAGTGTCATAAGGGGACCCTGGGGCCAGTAAGGACTGGGCCATACTTTATTTATTTATTTATTTATTTATTTATTTATTTATTGGGGGCCATACTTTAGAGTTTTGTCTTTATCTTAAAATAAATGGGAGGGAAATTAAAAGGTTTTAAGCAGGAGGGCAGTACTATATTTGTGCCTTTTTTTTAAAAAAGTCACCCCAGCTGCAGTATGAAGGACATATTGATGGGGGCAGGAGTGGATGTGGCTAGATCAGGCCGGAGGCCATGGTAGTGGGACAGTACTCGGGTGACACTGTGGTGGAGGTAGACAGACCAAAGTTAGGAGGCATAATCAGGTGATGGATCGGTTGTGGGAGGGAAAAGAGAAATAGTAGGGATGACTCCTGGGTTCCTGGCTTGTAAAACTGGGTGAATGATGATTCATTCTTGGTAGGGAATCCCAGAAGGGGATTGGGTTTGGAGGAGGAGAACATGAACTCAGATCCCGACATGTTGATTTTGAGTTGACTTTGAAACAGCCAGAGGATGTCGGGCAGGTGATTGGATGTATATGGATCTGGGATTGGCTGTTTCAGTCTGTGAATCAACTGCATAGAGAAATAGTAGAGGGGAGGATTCACCAAATAACCCACATTTTGAACAACTAAAAGTTGTTAACAAGGATATTACCAGGGGAGATTATATAGCTATAAAATTAAAGTCTCTTTAAAAGTCTGTGCACCCTGTCCTTTTCTTTGGTTTTGGATTTAAATCTTTGACCAAAATTGATGGTACTTACTACATTTTATTCTTGTTATATGTGATTTACAGGTCAGAAGGCAAATAGGCCTTCCCTGAGATAAAGTATGTAAAATGTCTTTTCCAGAAGTACTTAGATCTCTGAATAATTCATGCTGTTGGATTTTAAGGCCTATAAAATATTCACACTGTGAGTGTCTAGAAACCAGGTTTATAGCAAACCAAGAAGAAAAGCTATTCTTCAGACTCCCTTGGCAGGATTTGAATCAGCAGCAGTCACCACAATCATTGTAGACCTCATTGCCTGCTTCTCTTTCCAGATGATCACAGTGTTCCTCTAAATTCAGTTTCTCTTCCATCTTGTCCTTGATCTCCTCACCACAGACAGCGGAACAATAACGTTGTCTTTATGAAATCTGAAATGAGAGACATACTGTGAAACTCTGATGATGAGCAGCAGTATAGTATAATGGTCATGAGCCCAGATTTTAGAATAGATGTGAATGAATTTCCATGGAAGCGCTGATTTTCCTCCTTGCTAGCTGTGTGAGCCATTCTCTAAACTTTTTCAGTAATATGAGATAGTAATAGTAACTGCCTTAGAGCATTTGTGAGGATTGGAGGGCATAGTCCCATGAATAGGGGTTTTCTGAGGATGGAATGGGGTGGTCTGTAAAGACCCTAGCACCTATACACCTCCTGTAATTTATAGCTAGTACTAGCAAGAGTGAGGAAGACGCAGATTTTATTTTTGTTTCATTTGAGTCAGGTTGTTTTGCTCTCACTATGTGGGCCTCCTATCTTGAATGATATTTATATTTTGTTTCATATTTTGTTAATCTGATTTTTTTAATGGTACATATTCTAATCTAGTGTCATGAAAATGTTAATTGATTTCTCTGCTAGTTTATAAATCTGATGATGAGGGCTGTTTTATTCATCTTAATTTTCCCCACCGTGCCTTGCTCGTAGGAGGTGTTCTGTAAATAATTCACTACATGCTTCAGAGGAGTCTTGTGCTGATTAAATGCCATTATATTTGTAGGTCGACCATAGTGCCTGCACACAGTAATTCAGGCGAACAAAGGACATGAGTCAGAGACGAATACTGAATCCTCGGTGCTCTTCCACACCTTCTCCCCGAGATACCTTAACTGCCCTATGACCTCAGTTAACAATTACTGTGAGCCTCTTATCTGTATTTCTGTCTTAAATGGCTCTTTCAGTGGTTTCTGTGTATCTGTCTTATGTAATTTCCACCTGAATGTCCTTTAGTTTTTTCAAGTGCATCATGCTCTAACTCTCCTCTCCTATTCTCCCTTTCCTGTTTGGGCTAATGGTGTGTCACCATCCACTGGGCACCCAGCCATCGTCATTCTCGGCTTCTCCCTGCCTATTGATAATGCCACTTAAGTAGTCCTCAAATAAAAACCCTTTCTTTGGCTTGTAACCAGTGTGGCTTCAGTGTACCTCCCAATTCTCTCCCTGTCTAGAACGAGGGCAGGCGTCTAACATTTCTCTCCAGTCCCTCCTCCACACTGTCGCTGCCAGCATTGTCTTTCTAAATCACAGAGATGATCTTGTCGCTTCCCTACTTACAAGCCTGTAATTTTATTCCTTCTTTTTCATCTGCCAAACTCTTATTCATGCTTCAAAACCCCACCAAGTTTGCTCTTCCTCAGTTCTTCCTGGCAAGTACTGTCCAATAACACTTGATTTCATATAGTGCAACACTTTTGCACTACAGCTCATAAGGTTTGTGTATTATAGCCCATATATATTTTTTTAAAGATTTATTTATTTATTTATTCATGATAGACATAGAGAGAGAGAGAGGCAGAGACACAGGTGGAGGGAGAAGCAGGCTCCATGCCGGGAGCCCGATACGGGACTCGATCCTGGGACTCCAGGATCGCGCCCTGGGCCAAAGGCAGGCGCCAAGCCGCTGAGCCACTCAGGGATCCCCTATAGCCCACATTGTAATGCAATTACTTGTTCTAACAAGGTTCCTTTTTTTTACTGCTTTTTTTTTTATTTTTTTAAGATTTTATTTATTCATGAGCGACACAGAGAGGCAGAGACAGGCAGAGGGAGAAGCTCCCCCACAGGGAGCCTAATGTAGAACTCAATCCCAGGACCCCCAGGATCATGCTCTGAGCCAAAGGCAGACGCTCAACCACTGAGCCACCCAGGCGCCTTACAGTGTTCCTAACTAGACTGCTTTCTACATTGATTGCCTTAATTGTTTTTATATATTCAGTGCCCAACGGTAGTAGCATTTAACAACTAGTGGAGAGATGGCAGGACAAACAGATGGTAGTATAGAAATTTGATTAATGGGAACATTCCTGAATTAGATGTTATTTGGGATGCATACGGAAATTTCTCAGACCGTGTTTGTACGTTGAAGGCTATAGTTGTTTTCTCCTCTTGCTTTTGCAAGTGTCCTTGGGTTTCCTAAACTGAGTTTTTGGAAATGAAATTTTGACAGTTGAATCACTTAAAATGCCCTCTGAAAAGGATTCATATTTCCTTTTATAAAGAGTTGCCTCTCTTAGTAATGGGAATAATTGCTATCTAATGTGTTTCAAGACTGGTGGGTCAGACCAGCAATCCATTAGTTCAGTTCTCTAATCTTGTTTTTTTTTTTTTTTTTTAACTTGGTACCAGGGTCAGTTTTGTGGGAGAACATGCCAATAATTTCCTTGATCTCAAAAAAGTCATAAGTTTATTAAAAGCAGTTACAGAAAAAAAAAAAAAAAAAAAAAAAAAAAGCAGTTACAGACATAGTACATTATACAAAGAGGTTTCTCAACAGGCAAGAAGAATCAGCACCTCATTGTGTTTAATTATAATAACTTTTTAAATTTTTGTATTTAAAAAGCATTTTGGGATACCTGGTTGGGTCAGTGGTTGACCATCTGCCTTCAGCTCAGGTCGTGATCCTGGGGTCCTGGGATTGATTCCCACATGGGCTCCCTGCAGGGATCCTGCTTTTCCCTCTGCCTGTGTCTCTGCCTCTCTCTCTCTGTCTGTCTCTCATGAATAAATAAATCTTAAAAAAAAATAAAAATGAAATAATGTTATACATATAGTTTTAATAACCTGCTTTTTTTCACTTAGTAACCATTAGCATTTATTCATGCCACTAAATTTTTTTTAAGATTTTTATTATTTATTCATAAGAGACACAGAGAGACACAGGCAGAGGGAGAAGCAGGCTCCCCACAAGGAGCCCGACGCGGGACTTGATCCCAGGACCCCCGGGATCACGCCCTGAGCCAAAGGCAGATGCTCAACCACTGAGCCACCCAGATGCCCCTCTTTTGTTTCTTCTTAATCTAATTCACTTTGCTCAGCTTTTAAACTTTAGTAGGTTTTAAGATTTTACCAAGTGTTACCTCATCATAGAGGCTTTCCCATGTCACCCTTTCTTTTTTTTTTTAAACAAGAAATTTATTTATTTATTTATTTATTTATTTATTTAAACAAGATACTTGAAGGGAAAACTATCTAGGATTCATTTCTTTTAGAGTTATTTATCCCTACTTAAAGACAGTTTGCCCTACATGTAACAGCTATGTACAAAAAAGTTATAAAATTGTTGTTGGTTTTACAATGATAAATGAAAAACATTAAAATTTTCCAATCCAGAACCCTAGGTGGTTCAGCGGTTTGGCGCCTGCCTTTGGCCCAGGGCGTGATCCTGGAGTCCCAGGATTGAGTCCCACATCAGGCTCCTTGCATGGAGCCTGCTTCTCCCTCTGCCTGTGTCTCTGCCTCTCTTTCTCTCTCTCATGAATAAGTAAATAAAATATTTAAAAAATAAATAAAATAAAATTCTCCAATTGAACAAGGTATGCAAGGATTTTTATGTTCTTTTTTTTTTGTTAAACAGTAGAGAACAAAATAACTTACTGGAATATAAAGATGAGAGCTGACCGATCATGCCACTAATGAAAAGAGGTGGTATTTTCACAGAAGCACTATTTTCCTCCATCCCATCCCCATTTGATGTCGATCAAAACATACCATTGGCCATTTTATTTTAGTTTTTTAAAGATTTTATTTATTCATGAGAGACACAGGCAGAGACACAGGCAGAGGGAGAAGCAACATTGGCTATTTAGTTTAAAAAAATGCAATATACCTGTGCACGTACACAGTTACTTTATGTACAATAGAGGAATGGGGAAATGAAAAAAAGCTGGGCAAATGAAAGAATAGAGAAAACTCTAGTAGTCAGGATCTGGTGGAACCAAATTGTGGCTTTCTATTTGAGAATATCTTCTTGGTCTGGAGGAACAGAGTTCTGGAGTAAAGTAGCAGGTTCACTTTTTAGTAGACACCTGTCTGCTGCTGGAACACAGCAGTTGTCTCTTCTTCCTCCATTTCCAACTGTGCAGGTGTGTCTGTTTCATTGATTGGTTGCCCATCACCCTGGAATCCGATCTGCCTCACTGACAAACCCTGTCGTTCACAGTAGGCTTTCATTAGTTTACTAAGTGGTGTGTGCCTCTTAATCTTAAACTGCACCACAGAACCATCCTGCCCCCCACCTTCAGATTAATATGATCGTTGTTCTCAGTCTTCATTCCTTCCTTGGGCCTTTCACCGGCCTTGATGAGCGCCAGAGTCTCCCCAGCTGCCTCTTCACAAAAGAGGTACCAGGTCCACACCAAAGAAGCACACAAGCAGCACCAGGACGGCAGAAGCCCCGTCACCCTTTCTAAAATAAGTCTCCCCTTTATTCGCTGTTAGGATCCTGCACATTTCCTCCATAGTCATTATTTGTATTACTCTGTTTGATGTGTCTCTGCGGCACTCCATCCCTGACCCTCCAGTTTAAGCCCCAGAAGGGAGGAAATCATGACCTTTGAGAAATCACTGTCTGCAAATAGCTGTATATTTTCTGCTTCTAGAACTACTTTTAATTGGGTTAATATATGGGAAATGAATTTTATAATAGAAAAGAAGACTTTTAACTTCAGAAATTGTCTTAAATTCATAGTGAATTTAACCTTCCCTATTAACCAGTTAATATTTAATCTTTGAAAATAATCCATTGCCATATCTATAGAAGAGCGATAAAATGTGCAAGCCGTCAGTGTAGCTAAAGCATATCTGAATGATAAACTTCTAAAAACATTTTGTGGGTAAAAGTTACATACTGTAAAATACACAGGTTTTACGTGTATACTTCAATGACTTTTGATAAATGTGTGTAGCTGTATAACCATTATCCCAATTAAGGTACAGAACGTTTCCATCACTCCTCCCCCAAAAGTCCCTTGTAGTCAGGACTTACCCTCTAGAGGCAAGCACTGTTCTGATTTCTGGACTGTTAACTAATTTTGCCTCTCCTTAAGTTGCATTTAAATGGAATCATGCAGTATATACTCTTTTGTGTCTGCCTTTCACTTAAGTCATGTCTTTGAGGGTTTACTCTTTGTGTGTGTGTGTGCAGTTGTATGTATCTACTCATCCTTTTCTGTTGCAGAACAGTGTTCCATTGTGTGAATCAATCATAACTTTTTAAAAAAGTTTTATTTATTTATTAGAGAGAGAGCAAGAGATCGAGAGAGTACAGCCCAGGGTTGGGGAGGGGCAGAGGGAGAGGGAGAAACAGACTCCCCGCTGAGCAGGGAGCCTGACATGGGGCTCCATCCCAGGACCCTGGGATCATGACCTGAGCCAAAGGCAGATGCTTAACCTGCTGAGTCACCCAGGCGCCCCTCAATCATAACTTATTTATCCATCCTTCTGTTTTATTTATTTAAAGATTTTTTTTTTTATTTTTTCATGAGAGACACACGAGGGAGAGGCAGAGACATAGGCAGAGGCTCTGTGGGGAGCCTGATGTGGGACTCAATTCCAGGACCCCGGGATCAGGCCCTGAGCCAAAGGCAGATGCTCAACCACAGAGCCACCCAGCACCCTCCATCCTTCTGTTGATGAACATTTAGGTTGCTTCATTTGGGGGCTATCACGAATAAGACTGCTAAAAACATTCTTCTCTAAGTCTTTGTGTCGATATGTGTTTTTTACTTCTTTTGGCAAATACCTAGGAATGGAATTGGAGGTTTATTTTTAACTTTATAAGAAACTGCCACCAGAAATATATGAGATTTCCACTTGTTCTACAACCTCACCCATGCTGAGAGGTGCCAGTCTTTTAAATTTTAGCTGTTCTAGTGAATGTGAGGTGTTATTTCATCAATTTGCACTTCCTTAATGACTTGACGGTGTTGAATACCTCTTTATGTGCTTCTTGGTCATTAGTTATCTTTTTAAGTCTTTTGCCCATTTGAAATTGGCTCAAGTCTTTTGCATACTTTTTACTGCCTATATTTTATCTTTTTATTACTCATGTCCAGTTCTTTCTATATTATAGATCGAGTCCTTTGTCAGATAGTTGTTTTGCAAATATTGTCTCCCAGGCTATGTTTCCAGTATTTGGACCTTCTATCATATATTAATTGTACTTATTTTTCAGCATAGTTAGATCCATTACTTTAAATTTAGAGGTATTTCACCTGAATCCATATTTAAGCATATTATTTGAAAATATAACTAACATACTGTTTATAAAGAAGTCCATCTTTGTGGACATGCTATGCAGTGTTAAATTTTTGCTTTACATAGTTCTCTTTTAAGTATAAGAAGAAAAGATAGTCTTTTATATTTATCTACATATTGATCATTTCTGGTTTTCCTTATTTCTCCCTGCAGATCAGAGATTCATCTGGTGTCGTTTCCCTTCAGCCTGAAGAATTTCCTGTAGCATTATTTTTAGTGCATATCTCATGATGATTTACCTCAGTTTTTGTTTACCTGAAAATATTTTTATCTTCATTTTTATAAAAAAGCTTTATTGAGCTATACATATGTTAACATTCACCTATTTCAAGTGTACAAGTCAATGGTGTCTAGTATACTTACAGAGTTCTGCAGTCATCACCACAGTATTATTTTTTTAAGATTTTATTTATTCACAAGAGACACAGAGAGAGACAGAGACAGAGACAGAGACACACACAGGCAGAGGGAGAAGCAGGCTCCATGCAGGCAGCCTGATGTGGGACTCGATCCCGGGTCTCCTAGATCACACCCTGGGCTGAAGGCGGCGCTAAACCGCCGAGCCACCGGGCTGTCCACCACAGTATTATTTTTTTTTAAGTTTTTATTTATATTCTAGTTAGTTAACATACAGTGTAATATGAGTTTCACGTATACAGCTGTGATTCAGCACTTCCGTACAACACCCAATGTTCATCACAAATGCCCTCCTTAGTTCCCATCACCTGTTTCCCCCATCCCCCGCCCACCTACACTCTGGTGACTATCAGTGTATTCTCTGTAGTTAAGAGTCTGTTTCATGGTCTACCTCTCTCTTCCCTTCCCCTACGATGGTCTGACCACAGTCTAATTTTAGCACCTTGTACCCATTAGCAGTGACTCTCTATTCCAGTCCCCCTACTGTCACTAGGCAACCACAAATTTACTTTCTGTCTGTAGATTTCCCTCATCTGGACATTTCATATAAATGGAATCATACAAGATGTGGTCTTATATCTTTCACTTAGCATAATGTTTCTGAGGTTCCTCTGTGTTATACCATGTATCAGTACTTCATTCCCTTTCATTACTGAATTTGTATTCCATTGTAGGTATGCCACATTTCATGTATCTATTCATTTGATATATGTTGGATTGCTGTGCTTCTTGGCTATTATGACTAATACTGTGATGAAATTTGTGCTCAAGTTTTTATGTAGATATATCTTTTTATTTCTCTTGGGTAGATAGTAGAATGGCTGTCATGCTCCCTTTTTAAAAAAATATTTATTTTGAGAGAGAGAGAAATGCACAAGGTCAGGGTGGGGGGCAGAGGGAGAGAGAGACAGAGAATCTGAAGCAGGCTCCAAGTTCCATTTGGAACTCGACTTGGGGCCTAATCTCACCACCCTGAGATCATGACCTGAGCCGAAATCAAGAGTTTGATGCCTAACTGATTGAGCCACCCAGGTGCCCCCTCATGTTCTTTTCTGAAGAATATTTTCACTAGATATTGAAATTGATTACTTAAAAAAAAAAGCACTTAAAGAAATTATTTTCACTATCCTGGCCACTTCTGTTTCTGGTGATAGATGGGTCATTGTATTATTCTATGCTATATGTAATATGTTGAAAAAATGATAGTAATATGTTGATTTTTTTTCCCCCTAAAACTACTTCAAGTATTTTTTTTTCTAATTTTCAGCTTTTGATTATGAAGTTTTCTCTGTTTAACCTTCTTGGAGTTTGCTGAGCTTCCTGGATTTATAAATTACTAATTATCACTAAACGTGGGAAATTATCAGCCATTATTTTCTCAAATATTTTTTTCCTCATTCTGTCTTTTTCTGGGACCTAGTTCAACATATATTGGATCAGATACTAGTGATCCTCTGTACACTGAGGCTCTGTTCATTTTTTTTTCTCAGTTGGGGAAAAAAAATCCCTGATCTTTAGATTGGATAATTTCTTTTGATCTTCCCTCAAGTTTACCACTCTTTTCTTCTCCTGTCCCTAATCTCCTGTTAAGTCCATTTGGTTCATTTAAAATTTCAAATATTATAATTTTCAGTTCTAAAATCTCTCCACTGAGATTCTTCATCACTTCATTTGGACCATGTTCATTTAAGTCTTTGAATGTGTTTATGGTAGCTTTAAAGTCTTTGCTAATTTCAATATCTGAGTCATTTTGGGGCCTATTTCTATTGACTTCCCCCCCCCCCCCCCCCGCCCCTGGCTTGAAAATAGATTGCATTCTTCCTGCTTCTGTGAGTGTCTAGTAATTTTTTGCTACATATTAGACATTGTGGATGATAAATTATAGATACTCTCAGTTTAGTTATCTTCATCTGAAGAGTGTCAGTTTTTGTTCTAACAGGCCGTTAAAAATGCTGGCTGAGCACCTTCAAATTGTAGACACTTGGTTTTATACCTTATTAGAGTAATGCCAAGATGTTTACTATGCCAAGATGTTTACTCATCTCTTCTGACTTGGTGGAACAAACTCTAAAATATCCTGCATTGGGCAGTAGGAGAGCTCTGCTTAGTTCTTTTAGCCTTCCAGCTTGTTTTTGTTTGTTTGTTTGTTTGTTTGTTTGTTTTCCTGCCGAGTTTCTTGAAATTTCCTCCATTTATGTTCTCTCTGGGGGATTAGCCAGGTATTTAAAGAGAGTTTATATTAAAGTGTTTGGGGCTCTTTCCTGTGACTCATTCCTTTCCAACTAGATCTTAACTCATTGTGTTTTCTTTTTTTGTTTTAATTTTTTTTTTTTTTAATTTATGATAGAGAGAGAGAGAGAGGCAGAGACACAGGCAGAGGGAGAAGCAGGCTCCATGCTGGGAGCCCGATGCGGGACTCGATCCTGGGACTCCAGGATCGCGCCCTGGGCCAAAGGCAGGCGCCAAACCGCTGCGCCACCCAGGGATCCCTCATTGTGTTTTCTTTTAAGGGTTAAATTCCCTCCAGTGTCTGCCTGCTTTTCAGCACTCTTCAGTGCTTTCAAATAGATTTTTCCCCCCTTACTTTTTGGAATTTAAGGTGTTCCTGGATCACCTCATCAAAATGTACTTTGTTTTATTATTTTTTTAAAGATTTTATTTATTTATTTATTTATTTATTTATTTATTTAAGATTTTATTTATTCTTGATAGACACAGAGGGAGAGAGAGAGAGAGGCAGAGACACAGGCAGAGGGAGAAGCAGGCCTCATGCCGGGAGCCCGATGCAGGACTCGATCCCGGGTCTCCAGGATCATGCCCTGGGCCAAAGGCAGGCGCCAAACTGCTGAGCCACCCAGGGATCCCTTCAAAATGTACTTAAAAAAATTCTCACAGCATATTATACCCTTATAGTCCTTTATGCACATGATTTTTCTCCTGCTAGTTATTGATTGCTGTGTTCCTGATAACTCTGAAACTTAGTCGTTTAAAACAACCATTTTGTTATGCTTATGGTTTACTGTGGGTCAGTAATTGGCCAAGGGCATGGCCAGGATGGTGTCTCTGCTCCATATATCTGGGGCTTCATTGGGTAAAGCTGGAAGTCTGGGTACTGGACTGGTGCAATAGCTGGAAGAGCAGTCACCTAGAAGTGGCTGCTCACACATCTGGCAGGTGGTGCTACCTGTTGGCTGGGAACCGTGGGCCAGAACACCTGTACATGGTCTCCTCACGGCATTCTGACCTTAGATTTTTTTTACATGGCAACTCAGAAGTCTGGTACTAGTGTTCTAGAGAACGAGCTACAAGCTGTGTTGCCTTTTACTATCTAGTCATAGAAGCTGTATGGCAGACATTACATAGAATCACTTCCTCTACTCTACTGGTCAGCCAGTTTTGATTGCCAAGCCTGAGTTCCAGGAGAGGGACATTGATTTCTCAGTGAAGCAGAAGTGTCAGAGAATTGGCAGACATGTTTTAAAACCATCAGGCTCATTTAGTAAATAGTAAACTTCCCCTTGTGTCCCAACACAATCCTGTGTACATGTCAGTTGGTATTCATTCAAGTATTTAATTTTTCTTCCTTAACCCTAGGTCTAGACCTAAAGCCAATTTCTGTTTAAAACTTTAAGAAAGGAAAAGATATTTCACTTCTTAAAAACATTTCCTTAGATTTGATTATTTTCTGTCTTTTTATTTGTCGAATACAGAGTTTAATGAAAAATCCATGCTTACGGGGTGAAAATGGCAGGCTTCCTCGATAATTTCCGTTGGCCAGAATGTGAATGTATTGACTGGAGTGAGAGAAGAAATGCTGTGGCTTCTGTGGTGGCAGGCATATTGGTAAGTGAAAAGGCCTGGTTGGTGACACTTTGCCTAATTTTTTGCCCTAAAAAAAATTTTTTTTTTAAGATTTTATTTTTTTATTCATGAGAAACACAGAGAGAAAGAGAGAGGCAGAGACACAGGCAGAGAGAGAGGCAGGCTCCCCTTGGGGAGCCCAATGTGGGATTTGATCCCAGGACCCAGAGATCATGCCCTGAGTCAAAGGCAGACGCTCAACCACTGAGTCACCCAGGCATCCCTTTGCCCTGAAAATTGTCAATTCCTTTGGATCACGAATACCTTTTCAGAAGTGTTTATTTCACTGTTATTTTAGAGGAATAATTAGAATTCTAGGTATTGCTGAACAAAACATGGTAAGCAAGCCCTGGGTTGGTTTGACTTTATAAATTTGTTAAACTTAATATCTTCAGTTCAAGTGATAATACAATTATTACAAGCAGTAGCATTTTTTAAGTTAATGATACAATATAAGTCCTGTAAGCTCATCAGAGGCTTGGAATTTGATAACCAAACAGTGTTGTGACTCACTGAGATTCAGGATGTGTAGACAGCAGTAAGGACCTGAGGCTGTGTTAGAACTGAAGCCCTGCAGTGCTCTAGGGAAGGGACCCCAGCCCAGTTACCCCCCGCTGCAGCTCTGACAGGGAAATGAGAGGAAGACATTTGTGGAGGAAACACTTGCTTCGTTTTCTTCCTAACATTTTTTTTTTCTTTTTCAATTTTTTATTACAAAACATGTTAAGCATGTATAGTCAACAAAAATAGAATGGGATCAAGAACCCTACTCACCCCATGTTCATACAGTCCAGCTTCAGAAAAAAAAACACGACCATCTTGCTTTAGTGTTCCATCATCTACTCCCTGCCCTCACTGAGTTTCTGAAGCCAATTTCAGTATCCATTACATTTTTAAAATGTATCTCTTTCAGTATACAGTTCTATACCTGAGGTCTAGTAGAAAAAAAATAAATAACCCAGAGCAGGAATTAAAGATAATTGTGAATTCTCTACTTTTTTTATGTGCTCTGTGGTCATCTCACCTGCACTTAATTTGTCCATGACATTCTTTAAAAGTTCCTCTAAGTCTTTTCAGCTTAGTTTACATAGAAACATTGCATTTTACAAACTTGTGTTCAGACAGGCAGCATTTAATCAAACTGCATCATCGATTAAAACTGCAGCAGGCTTAAATAGTTTTGGAGACATGACAGCTGACCCTTGGTAATGCAGCTCATTTGTGGAAGCAGAAGAGCTTGGGCATATCAAAGAGGAAGGTTCTCTGGAGAGAATGAAACACTCAGGTAATCAGGAGCTGGTTAGCTGGAGGTTACTTAAGAGAGCTTCAGGGGCGCCTGGGCGGCTCAGTTAGTTAAGCATCCGACTCCTGATTTTGGCTCAGGTCATGATCTCAGGGTTGTGAGATCCGGCTCTGTGTTGGGCTCTGCACTCAGCTGGGAGTCTGCTGGAGATTCTCTTCCTCTGCCCTTCCCTCTGTGCGCATGTGTGCTCGCGCTCTGGCGCTCAAATAAATAAATAAATAAATTATATATTCTAATTTATTCAGAGAGAGAGAGATAGAGGCAGAGATACAGGCAGAGGGAGAAGCAGGCTCCATGCAGGGAGCCCGACGTGGGACTCGATCCCGGGATCGCACCCTGGGCTGCAGGCACGCTAAACCACTGCACCACCCGGGCTGCCCTAAATAGTATATTTTAAAAAGAGAGCTTCAGTGCATGTAATTATGGAGGATAAAAGAAGAAGATAATTCGTTCCAGATAACACATTATTTTTATCTTGAATTGAGAGCAGAACTTCAGGATCTTACACTGATTTGATTAGCTAAGTTTACCTCAGATGTTATCCAGAGTAAGTCAACAAGGGATTCTTATTTGTTATATTTCCACATCCAAAACTCTAAAGTAGAAATACATTACGTTTCATTTATATGGTCTGTAGAAATATAGGAATATTACAGAGCAAGTAACTTCATGCTAAGCCAAAGTGGTAGTGTTATCTTAATGACTTGGGCTCTTGCACAAGTTTTTTACAGGTTGGTGGATAATGATTGATGCTGCCGTGGTGTACCCTAAGCCAGAGCAGTTGAACCATGCCTTTCATACGTGTGGTGTGTTCTCCACATTGGCTTTCTTCATGTAAGTATGAAGGTAATTCTTAATTCAAGATTGTTTTCCAAAAAACATGTTTTCCTTATAGTTTTTAATATCTGGAATAACCTTTTAATAATCAATGGATTCTTCTTTGACATGATAAATATATATTTTTCCCCATTTTATTAAGATTTTAAAAATCAAGAATGAGTGTTGAATTTAGTCACATATCTTTTTAGCATCTATAGATTATCACATGATTTTTCTTATAATATTGTTAAACTGGTCAGTACTGTATTTTATCAGTCCCAAGATTATTTTTTATATTCGAATATTTCTGAATATGGGAGTGCTTCTTTTAATCAGTGTTACCTTATAATTACAGTTGATTTTATATATATGTAAATTTTGGTGGTGGAGAATAAGAGGGTGGGAGGAGAGAATCTATTTTTTTTTTAAGATGTTTATTTATTTATTTGAGGGAGAGAGTGCAGGCACATGGAAAAGAGCCGAAGGGAGCAGAGGGAGAGGCATAAGCAGACTCCACGCTGGGCAGACTTGGGGTCATGACCTTGAGATCATGACCTGAGCTAAAATCAAGAGTCTGATGCTTAACCCACTGAGCCACCCAGGCGCCCCACAATTGATAATATTCCTTTTTCTTGGTGGTAAAAAAAAATAATCATGGATCATAAAAAATCAGTGGCATCTTAGATTTAATGAAATATGTTACATTTCTAGATTGTTTTTTAGAGAATCATTCCTTGAGTATTGTAACACATGGAACTTTTAGCATGGAGAATAATTTATTTTTTTAATATTTGTGTTTGCCAGTAGCTGACAGGAGGGGGGATTGGCCTCTAATGAGATTGGCCTATGGCTTTTCTTTTTTATTAAATCATTTTTGGGCTTATCTGTTAAATCTCACTTCATAAAAGAGTTTGGAAACTTTCTGTGGATATCTTTTATTAATTTTAAAAACTATGTTAAAACATTAAGATTACATAATTTCCTTATACTATACTTTTAAAGAGTTATAAAAGTTAAATTGTGGGGGTACCTGGATGGCTCAGTGAATTAAGTGTCCAACTCTTGATTTTGGCTCAGAGTCATGAGATTGAGCCCCCTGTTGGCTCCACACTGGGCATGGAGCCTGCTTAAGATTCTCTCTCCCTCTCCTCCTGCCCCTCCCTACCCTGCTGGTGCGCTCTTTCTCTCTCTAAATAAATATTTTTTAAAAAGTTAAATTGTAGAAGGTAGAACTACTTACATCTATTAAGAGTGCAGAGAAGAGGCTTTTCTGCTATACATACTATACTATCTACATTTCTATTATAAATGCACCTTGCTCTAACAAAAATGGGAAGAGCATGAGTAAAGTGGGCCTGTTTATTATATAGACATCAAATGTGTGACTTTGAGAAATGGATCAGAGAAAATCACTTGACCTTTAACAAAAAGAGGAACTTAACTCTTGATTATAATGAGAACCTTAAAATACGATGACTCACCCTGACTCATTCAGGTGTAAATATAAAATAGGCGAAGAACTCAGAAAATTGGCCCCTCTTTCATAATCTCTGGACACAAGTGATAGTAAATTCTTCTTCTTCTTTTTTTTTTTTAGTGATAGTAATTTCTTAAAACTAAGTATGTTTTCTGGGTGAAGTTTAGGTAAAGAGTTCTGTAACCTTTCTATCCATGAGAATATTTGTTAAGTTAAAAAGAAATGTTCAGTTGTCCAGATACTGACTTTAATTAGGAGATGTTTCTCTTCGAAATGATATATAAACATCTGTGACTATCTTAGCAACATCCAAGCTTAAGAGATGATTTTGTGTTGTTGCAGGATAAATGCTGTGTCCAATGCTCAGGTGAGAGGTGACAGCTATGAAAGCGGCTGTTTAGGAAGAACAGGTAAAGGCACTTGAGTTGTCAGTGTACACTGGCAAAGAGGGATTTATCAGCAGAAAATAAAAGGTCTCTTTATATAGGCCTAGTTATGATTGTATATAATTGTTAAAATTACTCCTAGAAGTTCTATTTTAGTCATGTTTTACTGCTCATAGTATATAAATAAAATGTTATTATTTAAAATCAATGGCTGTTGGAATCCAGGTTACTCCTCTGGCAAAGCTAATGATGGCTTTAGGGTTTAATTAATCAGTTAATCAATTCAGTCATATAATTACTTAGATGCTCACCTAGCTTAGTTCGCTAGGGTATTAGTTTCTCTAGCCAGCAGAAAGATGATTTTCTTTTTTTTCCTCTTCCCAAGTGTGGCTTAACCCCTTTTAATTTGTTTTTTAAGTCTTTATTCATTTAATTGTTAGAGCAGGTGTATGGGAATATGTGGCTGTCTTTGATATGCATAGCATGTATTAAGTTAATGGTGTTTCCATTGCAACTCATTCTTAAGACAGCTGCAGAAATGAGTGGAAATCCTAAAGCCTGTTCTTTATATAGGTGCTCGAGTTTGGCTCTTCATTGGTTTCATGTTGATGTTTGGATCACTTATTGCTTCCATGTGGATTCTCTTTGGTGCATATGTTACCCAAAGTAAGTATTTATTTCTCCTTTTTATTTCTTTTTTTCTTAAATTAATTAACTAATTAATTTTACTCCCTCTTTTATTTCATAGAGATTCACATACGTCTTTTACATGTAGCGTAGTCCGTTAGCTCCACCTGGAGTAAAATTTAGTGTAACTATTCACTTAGCTTGAAGATACCTAAGTTGTTTAATAAAACCTCTCAGTGGGGTCGCTGAGTGCAGTGGGATAACTTGGTTGTGGAATCTAAGCCACTGACAAGACCAGGTAACTCTCAGCCATTTCTAGAGCTTCTGATTACCTTCTTTACCCTGGACAGCCAGGCTGTATACTCGAGGTCCATATACTGAGGGTTGTAAGTGGTAAAGTGGGAAATCTGTACAGATCTACAATCCCATGTACATAATCCTAAAATCCACAAAGTGCTGGAAGTTAGGTTTCTCATAACCAGATTGGCAGCCAAACCTGACTTAAGTTGACAGGGGCTCCTTATGGTCTTTATTCCATTGAATTGATATTCAGATGTTTTCTTGCTAGAATGTGGTTGTATTTCCTTGTGGAGGCTGGTCCCAACAGAGCTGGGCTGCTATGTTGTATTTCTGCCCTGCATCACCATTCCTACATGTGAAAATTTCTGAATTCCAAAACATACCTTGCCTCGAGAGTTTCAGCTCAGGGGTATAAACCCCAGTATTCCACTGAGATGTCCTCTTTCCAACCCAGCCTGGAATTTTTTAGGCATAGGTACAGGGGAGATTTTTAGGGGTAAGACTGAAGACATGACTGTAGCCTTCATGCAGAAACCTGCTCACTCACTCAGTGGAGTGAGCTCACAGTGCACCATCCTGAGTTTTGTGGCTGCTCCAGGCACCATGGTTTTCCTCCAGGATGGGGTCAAAAGGCAGGATCCAGTCTCAGAAGAACCTGCTTCTCTCCCTTCACTTCAAAGACCAGGAGTCTGTTTCAGATAACACGTAACACCACTTATTCATCCTCTGATCCCTCTACCCCTGCAATCTCTTTGTCACTCTGCTTAACTGCCGCATGGCCTTGTCCTTACCCACAGCTGATGTTTTAATACCCTTGATAGGACCCCTTCAGTTCCTAGCTCTATCTTTGAAAATTTTTGTCTTTCACTCAGCACAAAATAACTTATTTCCTGGAGCACCTGGGGGGCTCAGTGATTGAGTGTCTACCTTCAGCATAGGTCATGATCCAGGGGTCCTGGGATCAAATCCCACATTGGGCTCCCTGCTCAGCAGGGAATCTGCTTCTCCTTCTGCCCCTCCCTCTGCTTGTGTGCGCTCTCTCTCTCTCTCTCTCTCTCTCACATGCTCTCTCTCAAGGAAATAAATAAAATCTTAAAAAAAAAAAAAGTACAAGTGGTTGACTGCTGTTTAGATAGTATTGTTCATCAAATATATCTAAAATGTAGGGGTGCCTGACTGGCTCAGTTGGAGGGGCAGTGTACAACTCTTGATCTCAGGGTTGTGAGTTTGAGCCCCACGTTGGGTGTAGAGATTACAAGGAAGGAAGGAAGGAAGGAAGGAAGGGAGGAAGGAAGGGAGAGAGAGAGAAAGAAAAGAAAGAAAGTTATTTTAATTAAAAATACTAATGGAGGACACAGTTCTAGTATGAACCTCATGTAAAGTGCTTTATTAAAAACGGCTTTATTAAGATATAATTTGCATCTCAAGTAATTTACCCCTTTAAAGTGTATGTTTCAGTGTTTTTAATATACCTAGAGTTGTGCTACCATCACACAATCCAATTTTTTTTTAAAAGATTTTATTTATCTGAAGGGGGCTGGAGAGCATAAGTCAGGGGAGGGGCAGAGGGAGAAACAGACTCCCCCCACTGAGCAGGGAGCCTGATGGCAAGCATGATCCCAGGACCCTATGCCGAAGTCAGACACTCAACCACCTGAGCCACCCAGGCACCCCACACTCTGATTTTAGAACGCTGTCATCCCAAAAGAAACCCCTTACTCATTAGCAGTCACTTCCATTACCTTCTCCACCAGCCCTAGATAACCACTAATCTGTCTTTGTAGATTTGCCTATTTCATATAAATGCAATCATGTAGGGAAGTGTGTTTTAAGCTCACTCTGTCCCTGACTCTAAGTACTATTACTGATTTCCTTGGAAAATCTACTTAGTGACTTCAAGCAACTGGTGGAACTTTCCAGTTTCTGTTGTGAAAATGGGCATAAATTATCATTTCTGGAAGGTGTGTAGGGAAGTAGGAAGTTTGTAAAGGTTGTGCAGTCATTGGTTGTGTGTTTTTTTTTTAAATAACTAGTACACAATGAGAAATTTCTCAATTGTGGGGACGCCTGGGTGGCTCAGCAGTTGAGTGTCTGCCTTTGGCTCAAGGCATGATCCCCCGGGGTCCTGAGATCGAGTCCCGCATTGGGCTCCCCACAGGGAGCCTTCTCCCTCTTTCTGTGCCTCTGTCTATCTCACTCATGAATAAATAAATAAAATAAAATAAAAAAAGAAATTTCTCAGTTATGGATTTCATCTTTTTATTTGTATAGCAATGCTCATTATATATACTTTCCTGTTTATAAATTGAATATGCTTTTGCTTCAGAGAGCATTTCTGACACGTATTTCAAATCTTTTGTTGTGCAGATTTTCTTGACCTATGACTAATCATAATAGCAGCTAACATTTACATAGCACTTTATGGGCCAAGTACTATTTGAAGCACTATACACACAGTCATACATTTCTTATACTCTGTGGGGTAGGTGCTGTTATAATGCCCATTTTACAAAGGAGGAAACTAAGGCATAATAAGGCTAAATAATTTGCCCACTGTAAGTATACAGATTATTAGACTACTAAATCATCAAGAATTAAATTGTATCTTTCTAACATTTTTTTAAAAGATTTTATTTATTTATTCATGAGAGAGAGAGAGACAGAGACATAGGCAGATGGAGAAGCAGGCTCCCATGGGGAGCCTGATGCGGGACTTGATCCCGCCCGGGATCCTGGGATCACAACCTGAGCCAAAGGCAGACATTCAACCACTAAGCCACCCAGGCACCCCCATTTTTGTATTTCTATACAATAGTTTTCCCCCCACCTTTTCCATGGGGGTTATGTACCAAGACACCCCCCCCCATGGATGCCTGCAACCATGGAGAGTACTGAACCCTATCTATACTCTGATATCCCTATACATGAAGAGCTATGATAAAGTTTGAGGAGCTATGATAAAATTTGAACACAGTAAGAAATTAACCACAAGGACTAATAAAATGGAACAATTATAACAGTATACTGTAATAAGTTACATGAATATGGCCTCTCTCTCTCTCTCAAAATATCTTGTACTATAATCACCCTCTCATTCTGGTGATGATGTGAGATAACAACACATCTGTGTGACTAGATGAAGGGAGGTGAGTGATGTAGCTTTAGGCTACTGGTGACCTACTGATGACCCATCAGGAGGATCATCTGCTTGACCGAGGATAAGTGAAACCTCAAGAGGCAAAACTGCAAATAAGGGCAGAGTGAGCTACTGCTGCTTCCTTAGCAGTTCTCTTGCAGCTACAAGCATAGGAATCTCCTTAGACAAAAAAGAGAACCTATGAAGTTCACTGTCTTTTATCCAGAGTGAGAACAAGATGTTTTGGGAGAATAAGATGGACATTTTCTTCCTAAAGTTTCATCATAGATAATGAATAATAGCCGTATTTTATAATATACAGAGCATGTCATTGTGAGTGGCACAAATACTGCACCACTGCCATTTGCCTTTTGCAATCTTCTAATCTGTTTTTACTTTGTATGTGCAGATACTGATGTTTATCCAGGATTAGCTGTGTTTTTTCAAAATGCCCTTATATTTTTTAGGTAAGTTGCCTAATTTCTTAACCACACCTAAAGCATTTACAGAAATCTCACTTCATTATAAGAGCAGCATATAGAATGGAACATGTATAAATCCCTTGAATTAGTTAACAGTGTGTAGAACTTCTTTGAAAAGGTGAAAATTCCACTGTTGTATAAAGGGGCATATGTAAACTATTTAATTGGGGTCCTGCTCTGAGCTAAGAGCTCAGCTGGATGATTTATATATGTTGCCTTGCAGTTCCCATGTAATTGTCTAAAATACTACTTAGAAACCAGGTGATGCTCCCATTTTATAGATGAGGAAATAAGGTTCAAAGCCTACTTCGGGACACCCAGCTAGTAATTGCAGAGCAGAGACTTGAACCCAGACTACTCTTCCATAGCCTATTAAAAACCATATCAGGTTTTATTTAAAAAAGAAAAACAGAAATCAGATTTAATATATGTTATTATCATGTCATATACAAAACCGGTTAGGAAATTGAATTTTTGATTAAGTATTTAAGAAAAGTAAATATAAAAACAAAGCAAAAGTATTTTTCAGGGGCAATCTTCTAAAAAAAACCCTAAAATAAAGCTCATGGGGTACCTGGGTGGCTTAGTTGGTTAAGCATCTGACTCTTGATCTCAGCTTGGGTCATGATCTCAGGCTCATGAGTTTGAGCCCCACATTGGAACCTACTAATAAAAATATTAAGCCCATATCCTATGCCTTTCAGAATGAATGTCTTTTAACATAAAGATAAGTATTTTAGGCATCCACTTATAAATTTATAGCCCTACCCCCCAAATCATTAAGATCTAAGCGTTGAAGAACTTTGTTTTTGTCACTGTTTTAAAGCAACCTGATTATGATGTGCTGAGATGAAGCCTTCTGCATGTTTATTCTGTTTGGGGTTCATCGAGTTTCTTGGATCTCTCTGTGGGTTTCGTTTTCATTGAATTTGGAATCTTTTCAGCCATTATTTTATTCAAAGATTTTCCCCTGTCCATCCCACTGTCGTCGGAATCCATATATACTGGGCTGCTTGAGTCATTACCCCTAGTACTTCGTCCTTTTTTGGTTTTTGTTTTCTGTGTTTCATTTGGGACACTTGCTCTTGTTATATCTTTATGGTCACACTAGTCTCCTCTCCTGCAGGTGTCCACTATCACTCCTATCCAGGGGTGTGTCACCTCAGACACATGGGTTTCATCTCCATTTGCTTGATTTTCCTTATTTCTCCTTAACATGCTCACGCTCTCCAGCACCTCCTTGAACATAGGACGCATGTTTATTAACTGTTTCAGAGTTCCTCTGTGTCAGTTCTGAGTCTCTTCTTGTTAATTTCTACTCTCTTTATTTTGGGTCTTTCTCCTTCCAGTTGCTTCTTCACATGCAGCTGGTTGTGGGGGTAGGGGCTGGATTTTTTGGCATTCCTTTAAACATTTTTGATCTTCATCCTGGGTGCACTTAGGTCACTTGGAGACAGTTAGATCCTTTTGAGTCGCGCTTGTAAGCTTTGGAGGACAGAGCCAGAGCTGACCCAGTCTAGGGGTGACATGTCCCCTGACTAAGGGGGTGCATTTTGTGCGCCATCGATTCTGAGGCTTCCCACTGCTTAGGAGGTTGGGAAGTCTTCCCAGCCCTGTGACAGCTCTGGGACTTACTCCTTCCCTCTCCTTGAGTAGTTTCTTCACATTCATCTGCTCATCAGTTCTCAGCAGAAGATTCAAGGGGAGTCTCCTGCATGTCTCCCTCTCTCCTTAGCCGTGTGTACTCTGCCTCATGGACTGTAGCCGCTTTGGCCTCTCTGAACTCTCAGCTCCGTCCCCTCCGTTTAAGGAGACCGCTGTGCTCTGCTCTCTTACTGCATCATGGCCTGGACACTCGTGGCTTTCAAAGATGTTTGATGGTTCCTGCTGTCTTGTAATTATTTCCTGGCATGTGACCAACAGTCCTTTGGGGATACAGTTAAGTTTTCCTGAAGACATCTTAGGCACTGTTTAGAGTTTTAAGATCTTAGATCTTCAAGATCTTTCAAGATCTCAGATATCAGATCTTGAAACTCTAATCTAGGGACACCTGGGTAGCTCAGTGGTTGAGCATCTGCCTTCAGTTCAGGTCGTGATCCTGGGGTCCTGGGATTGAGTTCCGCATTGGGCTCCCTGTAGGGAGCCTGCTTCTCCCTCTGCCTGTGTCTGCCTGTCTTTCTGTGTTGTTCATGAATAAATAAATACAATCTTAAAAAAAAAGAAAGAAAGAAAGAAAAACTCCTGTGCTCATGTGGCCTGGCTACTGCATTAACTGAATGCTCAGCTCAGAGCCTGGCAAGTTAACCAACCTCCTGTGTGCTTCCTCTGTGCTGGGCCTTTCTAAGTAGCAGAGTGTGGCTCCTATGTCTGTGGCCACTCTTCCTCTGCTTCCTTTGCAGCTGGCCCTCCACCCACTGGCTACTAACTTTTGAAGTTTCTTACGGCTCAAGTCCAGGCCTCTTCTCCCTCAAAGTGAACTCCTTTATGCTCAAGACCTTGATTACTGCATATATGCCAATGAGTCACAAGGGTCTGTCTCCACGTCTGAACCAAGTATCCACTTTCCTCCCTCTCCCGGGTGGCTGACATTTCAAATCCAACACATTCCGTGTACCCACAGCTCAACTTACGGCCCCAGCGTGCCCTACCTCTGTCCCCTGCACCTTCCTTCTTCCCCCTGTACTTCACCAAGATCATTTCCACCCTTCCTTCAGATCTCAGCTCAGCCGCCACTTTCTCAGGAAGACCTTCTCGACCTCTCTAGCTACTTCTATTTCACTTTCTTGGCACCAGGTGTGTCGCCTTTACAGCATTTTTTTGCTGTTGAAATTTGATGGTCTTCCTCAGGCTCTCAACTCTGCTTGTGAGTACCATTTGCTTTGCTGTGACTCCAACATTCCTAGCACTTAGCTAGGACCCGCTGCCTAGCCAGTCCTCCGGGGACAGTAATTATATGGTAAATGAATGAAGAAATGTGGCCTGGTCTGTTTTAGGATTCCTTGGTTATCATAGCCCAGGTATGACCTAAGCTCAGCGATGTAAAGTGGCCCTCATCCCTGTGCTATGAGAAATGCCTCTTTTCCTTACAGGTTTTCTATCTAATAACTTCCCAGGCTTTAAGAAAGTCTATTTAATCAACCAAGCTTAGCCATCAAGGCCAACAAACTGCTGTATAAAATGAGCACATTCAGACCAGTACCACTGCAGTCTTTATTTTTAGAAATTGATCCAAAGGAACCAGGGAGGTACCTGTCAAAGCATGCTTAGAAAGTGACTTCTTTGTTGCTCATTCCCATGCACTGTTTCCTCATGATTTCTTTTAATATCTTTCTAGCACTCTGATCTACAAATTTGGAAGAACTGAAGAGCTTTGGACCTGAGAGCACTTCTTAGAGCACACTTCCTTTTCTTTTGTTATATTTGTAGATAAGTTTTCTTCCCTCGACATGATTTACACATTGCCAAATGGGGTAGATTGTACATTAAATGTTCTGTTTCTTTACACTTCTGTGCTCTGAGTTTTAAAATAGTTTGATGAAGTTTCTGTGCTTTTTTAAAAATCATTTAATAGATTGTTAATATGTATATACTATAAAACTATATGGATGGGGTGATAAGAATCAGTTTTTTATTCCTGAAGACTTAAAAGCTTGATCTTTTCCTTGAGCCAGGGTTATATCTTCATGTCATTTTAAGAGTTAACCATTGTGTTTTAGTATCTTTAATTTCTGAAGATGTGCAAAAAAAAATAAAAAATACAGCTCCATGTACCTGAAATAAGCACTGAGCCATTAGAAAGGATATTTCAGCAAGTTGTAATTTATTTTGGCTTAAAGATGAGATTTTTTAAAGGAAAGGTGTTTGTTCATATGTATTAAAGAAGTGGACTTTTATATGAAGATTTTTTAAATGCCTGAAGGACCAGTTTGAAAGCCTCTTTTAAAGACAATTCCTCCAACGTGACTTTGAGAACGAATAATACGAGGTCAAATAAGCTCAGCTTCATATGGTTAATGTGAAAAGGCTGTAAGGCAGCTCAGCAACATGCTTCTTGTAAAAGCAGCTCCAGGGATCCATCTAATGGGATTCTCTTTTGGCAGGCTGTTATTTTCTGACATTACAAAATTCAGCATCAAGCAAGTTTGAGACAATTGCAGTCTAAAAGCATGAACCATATAACAAAAACTGGAATAATTAGTTTCAAGATAAAGCACTTCTTCCCAAAGGGAATCATTATGACCTAGTGAAAAATTAGGCATTTCTTCCACTTAGTTACCACCTGCAAGTGTCTCTCTGCGGTAGCTCTTGCACTTTGGGTGAACTCTTCCTGCAAAATATATCTTTAACCTAAAAGTCCATATTCCAGTCGAAACCTTCTTTTGCTGAGTTTGAAACACTTTTTTTGCACCGTGTGTATTCCTAGGAGAGATGTCAAAGCGATGGTAGGGTCCTTTATTGCTATGTTTGCTTTATAGAGGCTTTGTGTTGCACTTTTTTCCTCCAGAGGGATTTTACAGCACCTTTTGTGGTAAGACAGAATAATAGCAATGGTATTAATATGCAGCTTCTAACAAGCCTTATTTTGATTTTACCTTCTCTCCTCTCTGAGAGGATTTACCGTGCACAGAGTATGAAGCGGTTGTGGAATGCTGTGCATTTGTCTAGATGCCTTCTTGTTTCATTACCCCTCCCAGTGTCAGTTGTCTTGCTTCCAACAACTTGTAAGACCATTTACTGGTTGCCACTCTCTTGTAACGTGTTGCAATAAATATTACTTCTCACACATCCCAATATTGTGAAATCATTTGGAGAAAACGAACCATAAGAATCTGCTTGTTGTTCACTTTCAGTTATTCGAGTGGACCTGGTCAAAGAAGCAGTTTCTCTTTGTGACATAAAGAGAAATACATTATGCTCAGACTCGTAAAATGCTAGTATGAAGGCTAGCAAAGGGCGTGCTGGAAGACCAACTGAAATAGTGGCTGTTGTCTCTATTCCTGATTCTGGCATGAATTTGTTTTGTACTTGTGAGCAAATCACTCAATCTTCCTCTGTTTACTCACTTAAAAAAGGCGTGTCTGGGGGGGTAATGTTCATACCCTTACAGGTATTGTAAGAAAAGATGGAGCCCTCCATAATCATCTAAAAATACATGAGGGGCACCTGGGTGACTCAGTTGGTTAAGAGTACAACTCTTGGTTTCAGGTCAGAATCTCATGGTTGTGAGATTGAGCCCCCCATCGGGTTCCACACTCAGTGTGGAGTCTGCTTTAGATTCTCTCTCCCTCTCTTTCCCCTCTTCTCCTTCCTGCTCACTCTCTCTAAAATAAATTTTAAAAATCTTAAAAAAAAAAAATACGTGGGTTTCCCTTAATAGAAAGTTCTCCCTGTTACACAGGTTCAATGGCTGTGAATTTGAGTGTCTTTTGGTGTTTTTAGGTAGACCAGCATTACCAAAGCATTCTGTTTTATTATACTGTTTCTTAGATCCTGGTATTCCTAGTGGTGTTGCCACTATGAAAAAAGTCTAAATGTTTCCATTATATAAATTTTGATATGTATCAACATAATGAAGTAGCAAGGTTGAACCGGAAAGATTGATGTTAAGTCACATAACGTTTGCATAATATTTGCTACTTGAGCAAGAGCCCCACCCATATGTTTGACATTGAACTCAGGGTCTCAACATTTTTCCACAATGGAAGGGTTTTCAGTCATCATGTCAGCTTCATTGTTCCATCTTATTTTTTTTAAGATTTTATTTATTCATGAGAGACACACAGTGAGAGAGAGGCAGAGACACGGGCAGAGGGAGAAGCAGGCTCCCTGTGGGGAGCCCGATGCAGGACTCGATCCTAGGTCTCCAGGAGCAGGGCCTGGGCTGAAGGCGGTGCTAAACCGCTGAGCCACCCGGGCTGCCCCATTGTTCCATTTTAGATTCAGTTACTTCACATGAAATCATCTCTGCCAATTTTACGAATTTATCCCAGTTTTTCCTGTACCCTCTTGTCATCGCACTCTCATTTTGATTCTGTTTAAAGTTTATACAGGTTTGAGGCTACTTCAAGACAATCTCAAGTAACAGCCTATTAAATCCTGAGGGAGAAACATCCGATGTTAATTTTATTCTCTTAACAATTAGACACGTTTTGTGGTTAACAGAGGGTGCAGTTAGGTTAGAGCAAGCTCTTCACTGTATCATCTGTCCAGACAGGAAAAATTAAAGTAGAAGCTACTTGATGTAAAAATTCTTATTTAACTTTGTTGATTGTTTTTCTTAATTCTTTGATGGAAAACAAAGGAATAGGGACAGCTGAGTGGCTCGATCCATTGGGCATTTGCCTTCGGCTCAGGTCATGATCCTGAGGTCCTGGGATCGAGTCCCGCATCAGGCTCCCTGCTCCCTGCTCCCTTCTCCTGCTCCCTCTCCTGCTCTCTTCCAAATAAATAAAAATAAAATCTTAAAAAAAAAAAAAAAACCCAACAACCTACGTAGGAACAGCCTGGAGTGACTGGTAGTTTCGGTGCTTTTCTGGAGATTTATGGAGGAAAATCAAGGTATACTTTGATCCTGGAGTAGATCTTCACCTTGAGGGAATTGTGGCAATTTTTGCTTTTGAAAGCTAGTCTTTATGATAGTTCCATTTTCTTAAACATGAACACAGTTATATTTTCTTTGATACTTAGACGCTCTTTACTTTTCTTAGTGACCCTTCTCCTCAGTTTCATTGCAGACAAGGCCAAATAGGAGCACCTGGGTGGCTCAGCGGTGGAGTGCCTTCCTTTGGCCCAGGGCATGATCCCAGAGTCCAGGGATGGAGTCCCGCATAGGGCTTCCCACAGGGAGCCTGGTTCTCCCTCTGCCTGTATCTCTGCAACTATGTCTCATAAAGAGATAAATAAAAAATCTTTAATTAAAAGATTAATTTAAAAGATTAAAGAGAAAAGATTAAAGATAAAGATCTTTAAAGATCATTTAAAAATTATTAATCTTTAAAGGATTTTATTTCTTCATGAGAGACAGAGACAGAGGCATGAAGAAATAAATATTTTTTTAATTAAAGATTTTTATTTATTTATTCATGAAACAGAGAGGCAGAGACACAGGCAGAGGGAGAGGCAGGCTCCCTGTAGGGAGCCCAGTGTAGGATTTGATCCCAGTACCCCAGGATCACGCCCTGGGCCAAAGGGAGGCGCTAAACCGCTAAGCCACTCAGGCATCCCAGAAATAAATAAAATCTTAAAAAAAGAAACACCTAAATATTTACTCCACCCTCCTTCTCCCTTTCCCTCTGGACCTCCAACTCCCAAGCTTTCCAAATCCAACCCTCGTTGTCCCAAATCGGTAGGTCCTGTGAAGTCTCCTCAACACCGGATCAGCGATCGTTGCTCCTGGGGGCACCCAGGGCTAGGTTCGCCCCTGCCCTTCCTCAGACCCTCCGAAAGTAGCCTCAGCTCATGTGTGTCTCTGTTGAAAACCACATTCCTGAACATCGCTGATTCCCTAACCTCGACCTCAAAACTGCACCACCACTCATGCCTGAAGGCAGCTTCCCAAGCCTGCTGTTCTCTCCGAAGGCCCATCCCTTGCACTTGGGAGCCCAGGGGGGCACTGGAGGGCCATCGGGCTGGGGGCCAGTCCGCACGGCGACATGGGCCAGACCCTGGGCCGGGAGCAACACGGCTCTAAGTAGGCTGCGGGCAGGGCCCTCACTCCTGGCCCCAGAGCTGAAGCCACAAACGAGTCCCCCGGGGGCCCGCCCCGGCTGGCATCACAGCCAGCTGGCCGGGCAGGTGACTCAGTCACTGGCCCCTGGATGCACCTGCGCATGTGGCCTGGCATTGCCCCGAGTGGGAGCAACAAACCCATATGGTGGCAAGTGGCCCGGCTTACAAATAATGAACATCGGCCACAGCTACAGAGCTCCCGTCACCCTGGTTTTCCTCCTGCACCGTGTCTTTCCACCCTCACTCCTCTCACGGCCGTTTCTCTGTGCTCCGTGCTCTACCGCGGGCTTCTCACGTTAGGTCCCTACTTCCTGAGGTCACCTTCCTGCTCTGCTCTGAGCGCTGATGGTTACGGAGAAGGTGGTTTCTGAATCTGAAACCAGCCTCACCCGCACCAGCCCTGTACTCAGAGGGTAGGGGGAGGACGAAGCAAGAGGCCACTCCAGGCTGCTAGGTGGCCAGGTGTTTACAATTATGTTTTATTTATTGATTGATTCATTCATTCAAGACAGAGAGAGAGAGGCAGAGACACAGGCAGAGGGAGAAGCAGGCTCCATGTAGGGAGCCCGACGTGGGACTCAATCCCGGATCCCCAGGATCACCCCCTGGGCTGAAGGCAGTGCTAAACCGCTGAGCCACCTGGGCTGCCCTAAAATTATGTTTTAAATGATTTGAGAGGGAGAGGGAGAGGGAGACAGCATGAGAGCATGAGCTGGGGGAGGGGCAGAGGGAGAGGGAGAGAATCCAAGCAGACTCCCCTCCTGGGTGGCGCAGTTGGATGAGCAGCCAACTCTTGGTTTTGGCTCAGGTCAGGATCTCAGGGTGGTGAGATCGAACCTCACATGGGTCAAGCAGACTCCCCTCTGATCAATTCGGGGTTCGATCTCACCACCCTGAGGTCATGGCCTGAGCCAAAATCAAGAGTTGGCTGCTCGACCAACTGAGCCGCCCAGGACCTCAGGCGGTGGGTTTAATAAGCAAGGAAACTTGCACACGAGGCCTGTGGTGGGCGGCAGCAAGGTGAAGGGTTCTCCACACCTGCCCTAACTCTGAGTCTTAAAAGTTGATAAAGAGGCCCTAACCAGGTTCCATCATGTGCACTGCACAGGTGCTCTCAACACCCCATCACCATCTCCAGGTCGTGTCCTTGGAGCAGCTCTGGGCACAGGAAAGGCAAGAGGACCCCATTCCAAGGATGGGGAGGGAGTTAGGAGCCTCCAAGTGCTTGGATCCAGCTCGAGTCAACTGGCCGTCCCATCTTGTCAGTGACCTTCCCCAACAGACGTTGTGTCCTACATGTTGTCTCATTTCACTCTCAGTTTGGAAGCAAGAACTTTCATCTGGAGAGGCTAAGGAACCTGCCCTCAGATTGGGGTCATAGATCAGGCCCCTTGCTCCAGAGTGCAGGGCCCTGAGCTTCCCTCAGCCAGCATTCCTCATGCCACCCTATGTGCCCCCTGTCCCTGGTGTTCCTTGAGGAAGACAGGTGTGGTCCAAGAAGCTCGGGAATCCTTGGGCTGAACCAGGTTAAAACATTATTTCTGTAAAGTTTTTTCATTTTTAAGATTTTATTTATTTATTTGAGAGAGAGAGAGAACACGTGCATATGGACAGGGGAAGGAGAGAGACCCCACACTGAACCAAGAGCCTGATACAGGGCTTTATCTCACGACCCCAAGATCACAACCTGAGCAGAAACCAAGAGCCAGAAGCTCAACCAACTGAGCCACCCAGATGCCCCTGAAGTTTTTTATTTTTTAAAGATTTTGTTTATTCATAAGACAGAGAGAGAGAGAGAGAGACATAGGCAGAGGGAGAAGCAGGTTCTATGCAGGGAGCCCGATGTGGGACTCAATCCTGGGACTCCGGGATCACACCCTGGCTAAAGGCAGGCGCTAAACCACTGAGCCACCCAGGCGTCCCCCCTGAAGTTTTTTTTTTCTTAAAAGCCTTATGTAAAATATGAATTGCATGTTTTGAGGAGAGAGGTGTCAGTTTGATGGTTCCATACTCGAGACTTGGAAATCTGTGTCCTAGAACACCTTGAGAAAGAAAATTTGGAGAAACTGCTGTGATTGTGGCTTTAGAAGAACAGATGGAACCAGGGAAGTCCTCAAAGGGAGAGGGGAGCTCCAGTGTGGATGCTGGGGCCTCGGGAAAAGCCAGTGGCTGGCCTGACATGGAGGATAAAAATTTGGGGCACAGAGAAAGGAGGAGGGATACTTCACATGGGACTCTTCCTAGAGATTTCTGGTTTTGGAGTTGGGCTTCGTGGGGAACCATTCACTTATATTTAGGTTGGTTACTCATCCCTGGATCTGGCCCCACCACGTATTTGCTCTGTGATCCCAAGGCTGTTTGCCCACCTGGAGGTGTTTGAGGATTCTCATACGATCTCACTCATATGTGGAATTTAAGAACCAAAACAGGATCATAGGGGAAGAGAGGGGAAAAAATAAAACAAGATGAAATCAGAGAGGGAGAGAAACCACGAAAGTGTCTTCATCATAGGAAACAAACTGGGGGGCGCTGGAGAGTGGGGGGCGAGGGGAGGAGGTAACTGGGTGATGGGCATTAAGGAGGGCACGTGATGGGATTGCGCACCGGGTGTTATATGAGACTGAAGAATCACTGACCTCTACCTCTGAAGCCAATAATACATTATATGATAATTAATTGAATTTAATTTTTTTTAAAAGAGAGAGAGAGAATGAACACTAGCAGGTGCCTAACTTAGTGCCTGGAAACAGTTAAGTGCTCAATATCAGCAGGCCCTTATCTCTCCCGGATGGCTTTGCCTGAAGGGAAGGACGTTTCCTTCCTCTTTCGAGAGCTGTTTAGCCTCTTGGCACAAGGTGGCGTGCCACCGTAAAGAAAAAACGTCCGGAGTCCCTTGCTTTTTCGTTTTGTTTTGTTTGGAGCCTGCCCCCTGCCTATCTTTTTGTAACAGTTTTCACACAGCTTGTGCCACTTTACATAGGGTTTTCAGATGATAATCTATGCCTCTTCAAAGTATTTTAAATTTCTACAAGTAGGTGCAGCAGGGGAGGGCAGGCCTTCCAGACACTCGTGGATTATGCCACAAGCACCAGTCTCTGATTTGGGAGCATCTATTCCAGGTACCAAAAAGTGGTTCAGGATTATGTTGAGTGTATGTACCTCCCTGTTCTGAAAGTTGTGAATTTAGAGATTGATGAATTTGTTTGTTTGTTTGTTTGTTTTACTGAAATAATTCCAGACTTACAGGAAAGTTACAAACCTTTATCTAAAAAAAAAAAAAAATTTTTTTTTAAATTTTATTTATTTACTCATGAGAGACACAGAGAGAGAAGCAGAGATGTAGGCAGAGGGAGAAGCAGGCTCCCTATGGGGAGCCTTATGCGGGACTCGATCCCAGGACCCCGGGATCACGACCTGAGCCGAAGGCAGATGCTCAACCACTGAGCCACCCAGGTGCTCCCATGACCAAGCATTTTTTAAAAAGCATTTTTGAAGAATGAAGATGCTTGGTTTGTAGAATGCCCCTCAATTTACATTTGTTTGATGGTCCCTTACGATTACAGGTTGTGCATTTTTGGCAGGAATACCACAAAAGTCATGTTTGTTATGTTTTAGTCCTTTGTAATTAACTTAGATAACCTGTGGGGACAGAGACTGATTAACTTGATAAATCAAATAGAGCAAACTCATATATATATATATATATATATATATATATATATATATATATTTTTTTTTTTTTTTTTACTAACAGCATTTTGTGGAATTGAACGAGAGTAAGTGGCCTTGTGACAGGGCAGGTGGGATATACATTTGTGTGCAGCAAATTGTAATCTTTCCCTTACATATATAAATGCTTTTCATCTGGTTGTAGATAAACCCAGATGCAGGGGACATGGGGGTCATGAGGGAGGTAGGGGGTTCAGCTGTATCCTGAAATCAGCCGGTTTGGGGGCCCTCACATCCCTGTTTCTCTCCGGCCAGAGCACAGCACTTTCATCTTGTACAAAACTTGTGATATTATTTCATTATAAAAAAAGGAACATTCTCATAGAAAATGTCTGGGGAAAAAAATGAAAACAGTAGAGAGAAATTCATGTTTAGATGAGCAAATAGCTACTTTAGATTTGCAAATAGCTACAGTAGAGAGAGCAGCTAGACATGGGCAGTGGTGGCTTCTCTGGGTCCCCCAATTAGTAGGAAAAGGGGACAGGGGGACCCCCAAGGCTTATTTATACACATACCCCTAGTTAAAGCATAAACTCATTTGCAAAATATATTAACTATTTTTCCTTGTAACTGAGTAGTGGTATGAATAATAATTCATAATGAATATGAATGAGCCTTGTTTCATTCATTCAGGTGTTTCTACCCTGGGATGGAATTCTAGGCAGGGCAGCTCCCTGTCTTCCCGGGGGGCTGGCCAAGAGCTGGCACTGCCCAGAGCCCTCCCCAGCAGCAACGATCAGCTGTGGGGGCCCAGGGCACTAGCACCCACTCTGACCAGCTGGCCAGCCCTCCCCGTGGAGGCGGCCTTCTCCCCTCACCTTGGCCAGAAACGAGGAGGAAGGAATCCCTTCTACTGTGCTCCCATCAGGGAACCCTTGCTTTTTCTTTTTCTTTTTTTTTTTAAGATTTATTTCTTCATGAGAGACACACAGAGAGAGGCAGAGACACAGGCAGAGGGACAAGCAGTCCCATTGCGGGGAGCCCGATGCAGGACTCGATCCCAGGACACCAGGATCACACCCTGAGCTGAAGGCAGATGCTCAACCACTGAGCCACCCAGGGGCCCCAGCGGGTCTGTGAGCTGCATAGGAGAACACAGGTCTCTGCATCCTGGGCCAATGCCTGGCTGGCTTCTCACTCCCACCAGACTGCAAGGACAGTTTGGGATGTTGTCATCTAAAAAAGAGGCTTTTTTTGGCATAGAGCAAACCGATTTTGGGGGGAACCTTGGGGTTCCTCATAGAGATATTGAGTTGTTTTCCAGTAGCTGAAGGGGGCAAAACGAGGGGCTCTGCAGATGTGTTAAAACATTAAGGACAGGGGGCACCTAGGTGGCTCAGTCAGGTAAGCATCTGCCTTCAGCTCAGGTCATGACCCTGGGACCCAGCCCTGCATCAGGCTCCCTGCTCAGCACGGGGTTCTGCTTCTCCCTCTCCGTCTCTGCTCCCCACTTGTGCTCCTCTCCACCCCGTCAAATAAATAAATAATAAATAAATCTTTAGGGATGCCTGGGTGGGTCAGCAGTTGAGCGTTGATTTAAAAATGGCAAGTTAGGGCAGCCGCCTGCAGCCTGGGGTGTGATCCCAGGGTCCTGGGATCGAATCCCACATCGGGCTCCCCGCAATGGGACTGCTTCTCCCTCTGCCTGTGTCTCTGCCTCTCTCTGTCTCTCATGAATAAATAAATAAAATCTTTTAAAAAATAATAATAAATCTTTCTTAAAAATAACAACAACAACAAAAACCTGCTAAGGGCAGATATCAGTGATTTTAAGTGAAATAAGTCATAAAAAAAAAAAAAAAAGAGTCATAAAGGTGACGGCCAAGCACCAGCTAGGGACTGGGCTGTTCTCCACACTGGGGATTGCTGGGTGACATGCAGTGGTCATTTCTCCAGTGCATTAGCCTGTGTCCTACACGGACAGAGTCTTCTTCCTCTGCACCACCCGGCCTCCCACTCCTGCCCAGGGGCCTGCCTTCCCCACCCCCCAAGCCCAGCAGCTCCTCACCCAGGGGCATCACCACCATCCCAGGTACTGGGGGCCCACCAGCGGCTGTCCCTGCACAGCCGAGCACCGCGGGCCCCCCAGGGGGCGCTAGCCACAGCGCAGGAACAGGGGATGAGCTACTTGGCCTTAGAAAATTCGTGGTGCTTGAAAGCACAGTGTCTTGAACATCGGACGTCTGATTCACACAAAGGTGCCTTATAGGCCAGAGGTGGCCTTGTTCCAACTAATCCATCATCTCGGGCGCCCTGTTTTTGGTAGAGGCCCCTCTTCCCTCCACTGATCTGCATACCCCTACTCCTGCCTCCCTCCCCCTGCCCGGGGACACAGTGCATGATGTGCTTTGTGCAATTTATGCAAGGGTGTTATGCTATATGTTGGCAAATCGAACTCCAATAAAGAAATATATACAAAACAAAAATAAATAAATAAAAAACAAGAAAAAGAATTTATGCAAGAATACCTCTTCTCCCACATAATATATGACCCTTGAATGAGATTATCTCAGCATTAAATGGCTTTTTTTTCCTTTTTTTTTTTTTTTCAAATGGCTTCTTGCAGGGACTTTGTATTCACTTAAATAATGGGAATGGGTCTGTTTTCTCCTGTACAGTGAACACTTCATGGTGTAGGTCAAGGGGCATCAAACTTCCTTGGGAAAGGGCCAAGTAGTAAATATCTTGGCCCTGTAGGCCTTCTCAGTTCTCCCCAGCAGTGCAAATGCAGCCAGCGATGGTCCGCACATGAATGAACGTCACTGCCTTCCAATAAACGTTGATTTACAGACGCTGAAATTTAAATTTCATATGCTTTTCATGCGTGATGAAATACTATTCTTTTGATTTCCCCCCACCCCCAACCATTTGTAGGAACTATTCTTAGCTACAAATACAGGGAGTGGGCTGGATTTGCTGCATGGCCTACAGCTTGCCCTGTTGTAAATGATGTATAAGGTGGCTTCTGACTCATTTTATGGTTCTGTACGTAGCCTGACCAGAAATTAAAGTCCCAAGTTAGTACAAGTATGAATTCTAATTGATGAGCTATTTATTTTACAAAGTAGAATCAGGTGTTTTGGGGGAAGAGCTACAGAAAAGGAGACTCTTAGTCAACTAGTTCTTATCCTCCTGTGGATAAGAGGCCAGCCCCACGCCTCCTCAGGATGTTTATTGAGTTAGGATGGTGAAGTGGGGCCACGGAGAAGTGGCATGTTTGGTGTTATTGGCATCGTCTCCCCTATAACACAGTAACGTTGGAGAGCCTGGCCCCAGAGAGGCCCCTGGGAACAGGGCTGGCTCTGGGCTTGGGCTCTGAGTGTCACAGATTTAAGCCACTGCCTTTAACAAGAAGGGCCTTACTGGGCCTGCACCGCAGTGACCTCCTGCTCCAGGCCCTGAAGCCAGTTCAGCCTTCTGGGCATCTGGTCCCCAGAGCCAGCCTGCTGGCCCCTGACTAGCTGGAACTAACGCCCTTCCCCACACGGTGGCACATAGGCACTTCCTCTCTTACAGAGCTATCTGTCCCCTTTCTGTTGGGCTCAGACTCTTAGCCTGCTTTCTGCTACATGCATGTCCTCCCACCCTCGCTGTGCTTCACCCCACAGCCCCAAAAAGGAAGCCCTTCTATCTCACATCCCCTACCTGATCTGAGCCAGGTGTTCAGAGTCTCCACCTACTAGCTCTTCCTCCAAACCAGGCTCGACTCAGATGCACCTAATAAAGTGGATCTCTCCCAAGAGCACTTGCATGGAGCGGGGTCTAGGGGGGAGGAGGGGTCCTTTTGTGTCTTGTCGGCAAAGTACACAGTGCTTGGTTACAAAGTCAGCCCAAGAGCCAATTCCTCACCAGTGGCACAAGCGCCAGATGAGAGAGAACTTGGTCCCATTGACCAGTGCCAGAAGCTTCATAATCATACCGAGTCTCTTCTTCCCAGTGTGTTTTGGCCACCAGTAGGGGCTAAAGCAGACCTTACAGCAAGTCTATCACTTGTGTGTGTGTGTGTGTGTTGGGGGAGGGGACATGTAGCTACACATCCATTTCCCAAATGTCAAGGGTCACAGAAATGGGATTTTCAATCCAAAACCTTTGAACCAAAGAACCTGTCGATACTTCCCTCATCAGAAGAGTGCATGCCCCGTGGGTATTCACTGTTGTCCATCAGCGAATTCTCTTTACTGCCTACAAGCCCCTGCCTTGGTCAACACACAACTCCTAAAAAGTGAAGTGCTCACGCAGCTTCTGAAAGTGCCCTTTAGGGCAGCCCGGGGGGCTCAGCAGTTTAGCTCTGCTTTCAGCCCAGGGTGTGATCCTGGAGACCCAGGATCGAGTCCCACGTCGGGCTCCCTGCATGGAGCCTACTTTTCCCTCTGCCTGTGTCTCTGCCTCTCTCTCTCTCTCTGTGTGTGTCTCTCATGAATTAATAATAATAATAATAATAATAATAATAATAATAATAATAATAAAGAAAGTGCCCTTTATACCTGCCTAAGGAACCGAGGGATGCACGCAGACTGTTCCCTCTGAGTGATCATGAGGCCTTGGTGGCTCCACCCGGTATCACTTAAGAAAACGGAAATGCAGATATAGTGATTTTTAGGAGTTGGAACTTTGCAGAAAATAAAGAAGGCCAAAATAAAGTGGAAAGCAGCAGAACATTCACATCGACTTGTAAAAAGTTAATTACACAATCTTTTATTCCCTAGCCTGAAAAAAAAAAAAGGTTTAAATCGCAGGATAATATTTACAGGACTAATCACATTTTAAGCTGAGAGAGTGGATATGAAGAAGGGCCACTCATTGTCCCTTGTTGGGACAGGCTGGGACAGACAGGTTATGTGATCTGCTTGAGGGGTCCAGTCAAGGAGAGGACCCTGTGTCCCGGCTGCCAATGAGCAAAACATCAGGTGTGTCAGAGCCGTTTTGCTGACAAATAATTGCATGGCTTTTTAGTGTTTAAGAGAAATCTTAATTTTTCTGGGATATCTCTGTATAATTCTGGAAACTTGTATGATTAGAAAACCCTTAGTTTAAAGGAAAAAAAAAATAAGTGTGCCTCCCCCATGAGACCCGTTACATCTTCCAAGGCACCATCGGGCTTCTGGGGGCAGGACTATGGAATGCAGGGCTCCGTAAAGTCCTGACAGGAACGTCAGCAGCTTCAATGGCTCGGAGCTCTCATCCCACAGGCTGGCTGACTGGGACCAGAGTTTTAGTTCAAAGTGCTTTGGAGAACATCTTCTCGCTCCTTCTCTGGAAACGAAACTATGGACACAGAGTCCCAGGCGTCATCCTTTGGCGAGCTGTCCTTGTCCAGGGCCTCTAAGATAGGCTGGCTTGGGTCCTTTAAATACTAGAAAAGGTTGAAAACCAACATTGTTATTAGTTTTATCAGTTCAAAAGAGCAGACCTTCCACTTGACTCTTAGCTGCGGCACAGGCCTATCTTCCCCAGGTGTGCAATCCTATGCTGACCACCACTGCCACAACTTCTAAAACAAGAGCACCCCAGGGGGCACCTGGGTGACTCAGTGTGAACATCTGCCTTTGACTCAGGTCATGATCCCGGGGTCCTGGGATCGAGTCCCACATCAGGCTCCTGCAGGGAGCCTGCTTCTCCCCCTGCCTATGTCTCTGTCTCTCTCTCTGGGTCTCTCATGATAAATGAATAAAATCTTACAAAAATCAATCAATCAAACAAACAAGAACACCCTTCACATCAGTAGTAACCTGAACACGAATCCAAGGGCCAACCAAGATCACACCAGAGCTCGGGAGAAGTGAGGCCTGACTTGCTGCACTTGCTGCAGGCTTGGGGGTGGCTCTTCCCAAAACGTCTCTGGAATTCGGAGGATGAGGGGCCTCTGGTTCACTCATTAAGGGGGAAGAGAGGGAAAGTTCGCCAGGTTTTCCTCAGCCCCTCCACTCTGGTTGCTTCTGTTTCACACAACACACATGGAGCAGAGAACAGAGAAGCTGGGCGCTGGGTCGGGGAGAGACCGAGAGGGGCCTTGTGAGGTCTCTATCTGCCCTTCCCCTCCCACCCCTGCTCTAGGCTGAGCCATCATTTCACTGCTGAGTGACCCAGAAACCCATGCCTTGCTCTTGGATGTGCCAAGAGACACTGCAACACACAGTGAGCTGAGAGCTTATTCATGACGAGAACATAAACCAATCATGTGCACTTCTGAAACCTCAAAAATATGAGTGAAACCTGATTCACTCTTCTCATGTAACTTCAGTGCCCTTTGATATATATTTTTCACACTTTCCCAGGAAAGTGAACTGAAACTCTGTTTTAGAGCCACACCCCACAGGAAAAACTAGTAGTAAATTCACTTCCTAGGGACCTGCTGGTTGTTCTGTGAGGGAGAGACAAATGCAAGGAAGATTCTGAGTCCCATTGAAGGCTGTTATTTTGTGAAAATATTAACCAGGGAAGGTTGGGGGTTGTGTGTGTGTGTGTGAGAGAGAGAGAGAGAGAGAAAGAGGGAGAGAGAGAGAGAGAGAGAGAGAGAACTCACTTAATATGAGTTCTACCCTCTTAATAAAAATTTTAAAAGATTTTATTTATTTATTCATGAGAGACAGAGGCAGAGACACAGGCAGAGGGAGAAGCAGGATCCATGCAAGGAGCCCGATGTGGGACTCGATCCCACGACCCCAGGATCATGCCCTGGGCTAAAGGCAATGCTAAACTGCTGAGCCACCTGGGCTGCCCTCTTAATAAATTTTTAAGTGCACAATCGGTACCAACTATAGGCATGATGAGGTACAGCAGATCTCCAGGACTTACTCATCGCGCGTAACTGGAACTTCAGACCCAATGAACAGCATCCCCTCGAGCCCCTCTCCCCTGGCCCCTGGCAACCACATTCCACCCCTGCTTCTTCTTCTTTTTTTTTTTTCCAAGATTCCATTTATTTATTCATGAGAGACATAGAGAGGCAGAGACACAGGCAGAGGGAGAAACAGGCTCCAGGCAGGGAGCCCGACCCGAGCCAGTCCCCTGATGCGGGACTTGATCCCAGGGCCCCTGGATCATGACCTGAGCTGAAGGCAGACGCTCAACCACTGAGCCACCCAGGGGCCCCTGAACATGTAATTTGTATTATGTCTGTGTACTTTAAATACCCCCTGACAAGGGAAGGAAGATGAGGGATTACAGTGTGGGACCCAGAAAATTAAACAAAATCCCCCACCCCTGGACAAGCAGAGCAGGACTGACTCTATTTTGGGCTGCACCCGCCTTGTGCTGACCTGCTTATTACTTAGGGCACTACCTCGCCCTAGTCAGAGACCAGGGCACACCCTAACCGGAAATCCGGCTCAGCGGACCAGCATGACTGGGCAACTCTCTGTGTATCCCATTGGCCACTGGCCCCTATAAAGTTGCTAAGCCTCTTAGTCTCGGGGTCCAAGTCCCTGCTCCGCTGCGTCGGGTATACTTGGACCCAGGCTCGAGCTTGTAAATAAACCCTCGTGTGTTTGCATCGGTGTCGGCTCCTTGGCGGCTTCTCGGATTCGCGATCTGGGGCACAACACACAGCTCTTTCTGGAAGCACTGCTCTTTCTCCGCAGACTTGGACTTTATCTAACGCCTACTCCGTCGAGGTATAACGGAGGGAGATTCTGTTTCCAGTACCTTTGCCCCGATTTTGCTGCCAATAAACTTCCAGAAGCAAATCCTTTTAAATGATCTTCTGTTGGCTCACTTCTGACCCTAAGCGTGTCCCCCGTGGTGTCCTTGGAGGGCCAGGCCACCTCAGAGCCTCGGGGCGGGTGGGGCTGTGCAGGAAATCACTCTCCCAGAGACCCCGTCCACCCTCCTTCCTCAGGTCTTTCAAAATACCAGTAACATCCAGGGAGCTCTCGGTGTGCAAGGCTCTGTACTCACAGCCCTGGGTGCGTTTGCCCTAGAATCCTTCTAAGTGCACACATCTGACCCACAGCCCATGCTCTAGACCCCTGTCTTTGCCACCCTCCTGTCCTCTGCCAGGCTCCTTGGGGGCTTTCTCCCAAAGGCATGGGGCTCATGTGCCAATTTCTTGGCCAGGCCAGGCACTGGCTACCTTTTTTCACCAACTTCATGGCATTAAAAAAGTGTTTTAAATCGCGGGAAAATACACATAACATAGAAGTTACATCTTAACCGCTTTTAAGTGTACGACTCAGTAGCATAAAATACGTTCACACGGCTGTACAACCCTCACCACCATCTCTGGAACTGTTTTTATTTTACAAAACTAAAATACTATCCCCATGAAAGACTAACTCCCCACTTCTTCCTCCCTGCCCAGACCCTGGTACCCGCCACTCTACTTTGAATGGCCTCTATGAATTTGACTCCTCCAAGTATCTTATAGAAGTGGAATCACACAGTATTTGTCTTTTTCGTGACTGGTTTAATATCTACCATAATATCCTCAAGGTCCATTCACGTTGGGTCAGAAACTCCTTCCTTTTTATGGCTGAATAACATTCCACTGTATGGATAGACAACATTTTGCTTATCCATTCATCCAGTGACAGAAATTTAGATCGCTTCCACCATCTGGCTGTTGTGAATAATGCTATGAACCCGGGTGTACAAATAACCCTTCTAAAAATAGGCTTCATGCCCAGTGCAGAGCCCAACGTGGGGCTTGAACTCACAACCATGAGCTCAAGACCTGAGCCAAGATCAAGAGCCGGACGTTCAACCAACTGAGCCACCCAGGCACCCCTGCCCTATACCACTTTTTAACTCAACTCTCTATGCCCATGGCTTTGTCCCCTGCCATACCCTTAGGCATTACCAGGGGGGGCGTGGAGTGCTAAGATGTCACCCACTAGACATGTGCATACGTACCTCTTCTATTTGTAATGGGATGGTTGGCGGAGAGTGAAACCAGTATTTTATCAGGCCTTTGTATTTCAGGACCAGGAAGAAACAGGCCCCTGCCAGTGCCAACAGCAACAGAAAGATTCCCACGGCAATTATGATGATTTGCTGAAGCTTGGTAGTGGCTAAGAAGAGGACACAAAAGTGAACAAGAGGCTCATCCCACACGGGAAATAAATACCGGGTCATTCTTGATCTACCAACTGCTTAGAGGCTTCACTGTCCTCATGAAATGGACACATACTGTCCCTCCTCCACCCAGCCTCACAAGCCTGAATGAGTAGCTAGTAGAGGCAATCCTAAAATCAAGCAAGCACCGTTAGCTGTCTGGGGCTGTTATTACTGTCGATCTCAGCTTCTCCTTCCTTCTCAGCAAGGAGATCGTCCTTGCTTCTTGCCCTTCTCTCTGGGTCTCCCCACTCCTACGTCCCTCCACCTAGTAAGCCATCCCTGATTTCACTACTTGGGGAGGAGTCTTGTCCCAGCTCAGAAAGGCCGTGAGGTGTCCTACGTTACCATCTGCTGCTGTTTCGTAGCAAGATACGTTGCTTAAATGTCCGAGTCTAGAGAGCTTTGAAACTGTCCAAACCAGTTGCGCCTTGACTTGTAAACAGTATTCTCTTAAGGGCTTCAGGTCATTCAACACAATGGAGTTGCTCCTGAAAGGGCCTTTAACCTATATAAAAAACACCAACAAGCACATATGAAAATTACCCGAACACACACGGTCGAGCCCCTTCTACCTTTTCCAATATTTCCTCAAATCCGCAGGGAACATCAAAACCAAAGAATAAAGAGTTTCTGTCTTGAGAGAGTCACTGGCTTGCAGTGGACACAGTTTATACGTGAAATCTGCTGAGCCATGTGGAGAAAGACACTGATGGCTTCAGAGATGTGTTTCTGGGCCCTCGGAGGGCCCACCCGCTGTGGCAGTGGAGGGCCTGCCACTGGGATTTAGCCAATTCCAATGTCTAGGATGAAATTTTCTCCTTTAAAATTGCTTAAGTGGGGCACCTGGGTGGCTCAGTCGGTTAAGCCTCCAACTCTGGGTTTCAGCTCAGGTCATGATCTCAGGGTTGTGAGATTGAGCCTCACGTTGGGCTCCACGCTCAGCGAGGAGTCTGCTCGTCCCTCTCCTTCCCCACCTGCGCGCACTCTCTCTCTCTCTCTAACACATAAATAAATAAAATACATAAATAAGTTAAAAAAATTTTGAAAATAAACAAAATAGTTTTAATGCCCAGTGCATTTACTTCAAAATCACTATTTTTTTACTTCATGGTCAACGTATTCTAGATACTTTAAGGTAGTCAACGAACAGAGAAAAAAAAAATCATCATGGGAAATAATGTTCCTTTAGTTCCCAGTCTCCTTCTAGTTTTAACTGAAATGTGCTGAGGCCTCTCTTACAGAGTTTTGGTCAACACACTCTTGGTGAGTTATGTAGCTGGGGACACAGCTGGATCTCAGATTCTTGAGGATCCTGTCTCCTTCCCATGTTCTGTCCCTGATGCCACTGGTTCCCTCATGGGCCTCATCAACCACCCCCCCCATCTGGATCCCTCTGGTCAACGGCTTCTTACTCTCCTGGACAAAGTTGCCATCATTCCACAGGGAAACAGGGAAAAAATACATTATGGCAATATAGGATTTCTTTTTTTTTTCTTTTCTTTTTTTTTTATTATTATTTATTTATGATAGTCACAGAGAGAGAGAGAGAGAGAGAGAGGCAGAGACACAGGCAGAGGGAGAAGCAGGCTCCATGCACTGGGAGCCCGAAGTGGGATCCGATCCCGGGTCTCTAGGATCACGCCCTGGGCCAAAGACAGGTGCCAAACCACTGTGCCACCCAGAGTTCCCTATAGGATTTCTTCTAAGGGATTGCTTTCCTATTTTGAGATGCAGGAGAAAATGCTACAGCCATTTGAAACGGTGGTATAAAATATGCTCAGTAACATGGAGATGAAGCTGCTATAGTGGTTCCTGAAAATCATTGTATGCAGAACATCTTATTTTTAAAAATATAAAATAATCATATTACTTAGGAATAGTAGGATCATAGATGATTTTTTTTCCTTCTGTTTAATGGTGATGGACTACCAGGGCAGAGGAGAAAAATTTTTGCTTGTGATGCCACGTAAAGCCATTTTTTAAAAAGGTTTATTTATTTATTTGAGAGAGAGAGTGTGTGTGTGTATGTGTGAGCGGGGTGTGGGGGGTACAGAGGGAAAGGGAAAGAATCCCAAGCAGACTCCCTGCTGAGCGAGGAGCCCAACTCGGGCTTGAACCCACAACCTGGAGATCATGACTTGAGCCAAAACAAAGAGTCTGGTGCCTAACAACTTCGCCAACCAGGTGCCCCACCACATAAAGCAATTTTAAGTACAAACTTCCTTTGGGGTTTATTTCAGCCACCACCTGGCATTTCTAGAATGTAGAATAACAGATTGCAGAGACCTGAGACCACTGTCCTTGGAGGGCCTGCTTGCAAGGGTAACCATAGCTGCCATCTGGGAACTTGGAATCCGGAAGTGTCCCCCCTCCGCACCCCCTACCCCGTTCCCTAACTGGTATTGGCATCTTATCATACAAACAATGTTTTTTATTCTGAACACCTGCTCTCCTTCTAGGAGTCTGGAATTTTGATATGTGCTAGGGAAAAGAGGCCTGTATTTCCAATAAAGCCCCTGGGCGCAGGGTCTCTGATAAGATTCCCCAGAGGACATTTCACATGTCCTCACGGTTTGTTGTTGGAGGAATTAAGTGTGTCCTGTCTGAATCTTTTGGGAGAAAGTTCTTCGAAGCTTGTATCTGGATTCCTCTGGAGTTTGGCCCATGTGCCTCTTCCCCTTGCTGATTTTGCTTTGTGTCCTTCTTCTATAATAAACCATAGCCATGAACACAACCATGGGAAGGTCCCATGGGTCCTTCCAGCAAATCTAGGGGTTGGTCTTGGGGACATAGACTCACAGATGGGATGGGGATATTTTGGTGGCTCTCAAACTCATGTGAGCCCTAGAGTCTTCTGTTCATAGAAATCCAAAGTATAGCTGCTCTGGTTGGGGAGCGGGGGTGGGGTGGGGGGAGAATCCCTTCTGGAATCTTCCAGACCAGGCCCTTCTCTATTCTAGTTGCCCAGACCTTGATCTCTTGATTCAGAGAAGTAATTATTTCCTTTTTCCCCATATGATAAGAATCTATTCTTCAGTGAATTTTGCCTTTCTCAATGTTTTTAGACTATTAAGAAACCAGGAGGAAGTGCAAATGTAAACTATGTAAGAGAAAAAGTACAGAGCATGGATTCTAGGCTCAGATGTTTCCACACCGCTGTGCTGCTGACCTTGGGCAAGTTACTCAAACACTTGGTTTCCTTCTCTGTGACTCGGCTCAGTACAAAGATTAAATGAGATGATGTAGCTAAAATGCCTGGCCCAGGGCCCCATACAAAGAAGGCTCTCGATAAACATAAGCTCTTATTATTATAAAAAGCTATAAGCATTTTATAATATACGTAAGTCCAAACCATCATGCTGTACCCCTTATACTTAGTGATGAATGTCAGTTATCTCACAATAAAACTGGAAAGCCAAAAAATAAAACAAAAAAATTATAATACTGTTGAATTTAGGAAACCCTGAAGCTTATATAAAACCTGATGAGATAAACATGATAAAACCTCATGAGGTGCAGCTTGGACAATCAGGCACCGTAGACAATTTAAGGCCAGCATCTTCCCTTATACTACGTAGGGGGGACCAGGCCCTGCTGGTCTGACACATCTTTGTGAGCCTTACAGCCCCTCCTGCATTTCTGACGGATCCCGGCACTTGTAGTTCCCCAGACATCCTGAATCTTCCTCCATCCTTCTCCCTAAGAGGCTCTCTCTCCTCCCAGTGGACTTTTTGCCTGTTCATATATGGTTTCCTTGCAAACCATTCAAACCAGAGCAATTTCTATAAACCTTGCAGACTGCAGTGGTAGACTCCTTGTTGTAGAAACAGGCCCTCTAGAACCTTCTCCACGCTTTAGAGTGCCACAGGGGCACCGTGAGCATCCCAAACAGTGGGGCTAGGGTGGTGTCAGGCAGGGAGGGGCCTTCAGATCCACCTGGTGGAAGGGGAAGCTCCGCACAGGGAGCAGAAACTCGGGTGTCCGGGGGAAGGATGAAAAGTGGTTCAGGGCCCAGACTCTAAGGCAACACTGGGATGCTCTGTCCTCCTCATCCAGTGTCAAGTACACTTTCTTTCACTGAATCAAAAAGGAAAGAAAAGCAAAACAAAGTAGAAAAAAATGCTCTTGCCTTTTGGATTCCGCCCTTTTCCCAGTAATGGACGTAATACAAAAAAGTGGCAGAGGAGGGAGAGATGTCAAAGGGAGAGGAAAACCTGATGACAAGGGAGCCTTCTCCTGGAGTCACCCAAACGTTCTCAGGAGGCCCAACGGTCACTGAAATAGAATAGCAAACACAAACAAAAAATATATATATGAATATATACATATATTTTATATATACTTTTTCTGTTCATCGAAGTCTAAAGTATAGCAGACATTATTTTATTTTATTTTATTTATTTTAAGACTTTATTTATTTATTCATGAGAGACACAGAGAGAAAGGCAGAGACACAGGCAGAAGGAGAAGCAGGCTCCCTGTAGGGAGCCCAATGCAGGACTCAATTCCACGACCCCGGGATCACACCCTGAGCTGAAGGCAGATGCTCAACCGCTGAGCCACCCAGATGTCCCACTACAGCATAATTTTATATTTATAGTGTGTACACACATGCACACACACACATGTATTTATAAATGCAATGAGATCACATTCAGGTGCTCAAGACTAGTAGAGACTGCTTGGGGTACAAGCTTAATGTGGGCGGCCAAGGGGCAGGAGGTCCAGGAGGGCCATGGTACACCACAAGGAGCTTCTTGCCTTCAGTGGATGGATGGCTCTGGTAACAGTCCATGTGGTGGCCCAGAGCCAGTCTCTCCACAACCCCCTACCCTAGGACACAGCTTCCATGCAGAGAGCAAGACCCACGACAGGCAAGTACTGGAGCCTCTCAGGCTTCAAAGCCCCAAGAGCAAAGATCTCTTAGGATAACTCTACAGGAAGTTTCCAGAGTCCCCGTGAGGAACATGCACAGTTTTAGGAATTGCTGCACTCAACCCAAAGACCAGATCCCTAAAAGGTATTTAACATGGCCCCAAGGGAGATGCAGTTTATCAATCAAGGGTCATTTTGACATAAGTGATGACACTGCCTAGGGACATGGCCAACATGCCACCTTGATCAGATTTCCAGAGATAGCTGGGAGGTCAGCCGAAGACCAAACTTTTAGGCATAGGAGGAGAGGATTTTGTTAGTCCTTACCTACTATCTATCTACTGTGTATATTTATTTTTAATATACATTCTTATAATTTCTTTTTTTTAAAGATTTTATTTATTTGACAGAGAGAAAGAGAGATAGAGATAGAAAGAGTGCACACACAAGTAGAGGGAGCAGCAGGCAGAGGGAGCAGGAGGAGCAGGCTTCCTGCTGAACAGAGAACCTGAGGCAGGGCTTGATTCCAGGATCCTGAGATGATCACCTGAGTCAAAGGCAGATGCTTAACTGCCAGGCACAGCCCTTATAATTTCTTTATAAGTGAAAAAAGTGGTGTTTACAAACCTTTAGATCCATGTCTCCTAGCTCATTGTCCTGCTATGTTTAAATATAGTGACAGAGGGGCAGCCCGGGTGGCTCAGCAGTTTAGCTCTGCCTTCAGCCCAGGGTGTGATCCTGAAGACCTGGGATCGAGTCCCGCGTCGGGCTCCCTGCATGGAGCCTGCTTTTCCCTCTGCCTGTGTCTCTGCATCTCTCTCTCTCTCTGTGTGTGTCTCTCATGAATAAATTTTTAAAAAATCTTAAAAAATAAATAAATAAATAAATAAAGTGACAGAGAAATATTGGCATCAGAAGTCTATTTGTTGAAGCTTTTCATATAGTTCACAGGACAGCCAAGACTGTGACTCATGAAGTCCTATAGATGAAGGGTTCCAGGATTCATCAAACAAGCATTTAAACCATGTGCTTAACTGGAGGAACTCAGATCGAAGTATAATTTGGGTCCTACAAGTTCTAAGAGGCTCATTTCTGCACGGTTGACATGTGCAGGTGATCGATCAGATGGATCACTGTGAACAGTCCCATGTTCACAGTAGCGGGAGGAAGTCTCTTGTGCTTCCGAGCTCTTGCCTGGGCTCTCCCGGGTGGGCAAGGCTCAGGCATCTGCTTGGGCCACCCTACTCTGTGCAAAAGGAAGTGGTCCCTGCAAGGTTTGCAGCTGTGCCCTCCGATCTCATTTCTTCTGGTGGAGGAACTATGTCTAGACAGACACCGGGCCAGCCTGGCCCACTGCCAGCCAGAGCAATGTGAGTGGATTGGCCTCATGTGATGAAAAGGTTTTGTTAAACCTACTCACAGATGCTGGCCCACGTGTTTACAAGCTTCCCTATCACAGCCAAGTGACTGGAGCTTGGGAAGGCGCTGACTTGCCTGCTACAGGCCTCTCACCTTGGTAGGACATGTTCTCGAGACTTTTCTGTGACTTACGCATGGGAGTGGGCCTGGAAGCCAGGGTGCCAGCTGTGACCAGTCACTTCATCTCCCAGAAGGCCAGTGCTGGGAGACCTGCCCTTCTGAGAGTCACAGATCTGGAGTCTGGTACCAACCTGATAAGCCTGTCTTTTGAGGGGGAAACAATCGACCTTCTCTCAACACATTGAAGAAAGACTCGATTGTCTGTAGATAATAGTTGGTAGCAGCTTCCATGTACTAAGCTATTGCTGTAAACCAGGCAACGTGGATAGTCCATGTGTCCACCCAGATCTGTCCCAGCCACAGAAGGTCATCTTCACTTCCCACAGGGAGAAACAGAAGCCTGGAGTGACCCTGGTTGCCCAGAGTCAGGAAGCAGCAGAGCTGGGATTTGAACCTAGGTCTACGTGACGTCACGGCCTGCCCCCTGCAGCCATCTCCTCCTCTCCTGCCAAACGCTTGGTAAAGCATCATCGCGTTGGTGATCCAGCCCGAGTGTACAAGTGGTGAACACAGCGATGGGATCCGAGGACACCGCTGCCTGAGACTTTACAAGTGAGGGGCAGAGGATGACATCCCAGCCAGGAACGACCTGGGAGCACTGCTGCCCAGCTCGGACCGGGACGACGGAGAGCAACTGATGGCTGGCACCGGACCAAGGACTTTCACAACAGGCCCTACCTTCTATTTCCATTCCTCTTCTCCTGGGCTATGGCCGGGGACCCCCACTACATTTGTTTTCTTTTTTTTTCTTTTTTTCTTTAATTTCCACCGAGATGACATTTCATAGCTCAGACGTGTGCTGGTCCTCTACTCGAGGACAAACAACTTGTCCGTAGTAAATGACCTGTCTTCTCTTTCTATCCCTGCATCATTTGGCACAAACCGTTGATTGTCCTTTTCAGCTTCCTATTGCAGAAAATTTCAAACACGTAGAAAGTAGAGGGAAGATCCTAACAACAAGGCATGTACTCATTGCCTAACTTTTTTTTTTTTTCCCAACTTTTATCAACTGTCAAGTCATGGCCAATTCTATTCCTCCTGTGCCCATCCCCTTTGCCTTCAGCCCTCCTTCTCTCTGGGTTATTTTGAATGAATCCGAAACATCACATCATTTCATGTGGAAATACTCCAGCATGTGTCTCTAAAGGATAGGCCCCCCCACTTATAATACCTAAGATTATAATAATATAGAATAACTAAGATAAACTAACACTAATTGCTAATAGACTATCAAACAGCTAGACGGTGACCACATTCCCTCAACTGTCTTATGCTTCTGTTTAGCTTGTTTGAATCGGGATCCCATACTTGATGTCTGCGTAAACCACGAACACTGAAGAAACACGGGGCACATGTGAAAGATGAATCGTGGAAGGAGCGAACGAACAAGCTCGCATCTGTCGATTCTTACGCCCCCTTCCAATTTCTGGGAGCACATGTGCTCATTCAAGCAAGTCTTTACTGAATGTCCACTATGTGCCAGGCACTGTTCAAGGCTGAATTAAAGCTTTTCTTGATCATAAAGGAAGTTGTGCCAGAAGAGATAAGGGTGATCGGTGAAGCCAATATACTAGTGTCTCGTCCAGCCCAGAGGTCAGCAAACATTTTCTCATGTTAGTGCTCAAATAAATGTAAAGTGCTCAAATAAATTTAGGCTTCGCAGGCCAGACGATTCCTGTTGCAACCATCCGGCTCTACTGCTGTAGCTTGAAAAGCATCCACAGACCATACGTTATTAAAAGATGGTGAAACTGCGTTCTTATAAAACTTTATTTACAACAACAGGTTGGCGGGCCGGACGTGGCCCGCAGGCTGTGGCTTGCCAGCCTCTGGGCTAGCAAATCACACTCCCCTAGCGCCAGCCTCCATGGTCAGTACTTGGGTTGGACCATCATCCCCACCGGTTTGCTGGCTGTGTGGGGTGAGGGACAGGACGGAGGGGCATGGAGTCCGTGCTGCTCAGTGAGGAGTAAAGTGAAGAAAGCCTGGAAAGGATAAAGGAAGTTTCACGGCCACGTTCTCTTACTTACCATTCCTAAGGTACTGGAACCATGGCACTCTGACCCAGGTGGAAACCAGGTCTCCCACCTTAGCTCGGACACGCAAGGAGACGTTTAAGTGTGGAAGGAACTCCTGTGAAGGGCTGGTTGGGGTGAAGTCACACTCCGTCGTGGTGATGTTCATACAGTTGACACCTATGCTGTCCACACTGAAGTCGTACCACTGACTGCCAGAGGCGCTGGAAGGGAAAGAAAGGCCTTCACTTCACAGAATTCTCTGTTCTCCCACACACAACAGTTCCCCCAGAGCTGATTTTTTTTTTTAAAAAAAGAAGCTTTACTGGGATCCCTGGGTGGCGCAGTGGTTTGGCGCCTGCCTTTGGCCCAGGGCGCGATCCTGGAGACCCGGGATCGAATCCCACGTCGGGCTCCCAGTGCATGGAGCCTGCTTCTCCCTCTGCCTGTGTCTCTGCCTCTCTCTCTCTCTCTCTCTGTGTGTGACTATCATAAATAAATAAAAATTAAAAAAAAAAAAAGAAGCTTTACTGAGATACAGTGTGCAGACCAAATAACTCACTCAGGTAAAGCAGACAGCTCAGGGCGCCTGGGGGGCTCAGACAGTGGAGTGTCTGCCTTCGGCTCACGTTATGATCCCAGGGTCCTGGGATCCAGTCCCGCATTGGGCTCCCTGCTCAGCGGGGAGGCTGCTTCTCCCTCTCTCTCTGCTTCCCCTCCCTCGTGCTCTCTCTCTCTCTCAAATAAATAACATTTTTATACAAAAATGACAAAGTGCACAACTCAATGACTTCCAGTATATTCACAGGGTTATGCAACCATCACTATGGTTAATTTTAGGGCTTTTTTTTATCCCCCCAAAGAAACCCGGTATCCCCACAGCTGTCCATTTAAAGTTTGCTTCGCCCATGTGAAAAGCCTGCTAAATCCAAGGCCACATATTCTTGTAAATGACAATGCATTCCCCAGAGTCCCAATGCCACACCCCCACATGGGACTCTACTCTCCAGCCCCGACCTCTGTCCTTAGGTGACAGACTTGAGAAAACCAGGGAGGTGGCTGCTAGAAACCTCAATGGGAGGCAGTAGGCAGTGTTCTCTGTAGAGAACACACACAGCAGCTCTGGCCTAGAAAGCAAGACCAGGGTACACGGAAGAGATGAGGCTGGGGATCACTGCCACTGGCTCTCACGCATCACACGTGCTTCTAAGTATACCTCTGACTCGACTGGGGACTCTTCTGTCAAAGTGGCAAGTGGCAAGATGAAGGCCTCTTCAAGATGTGTGCCCAGGGCTTCCATGGAAGATGCCTGCCACACTCTCATGACCGCCAAGCGCTGGGTGCCCAGATCCTACTGGGGAGAGAGATCCCCAAGCATAGGCACCCCCATCTTAGATTGGCGGTGTGCTTCAGCAAGGGTAAGTGGGTTGTATTTTTATTTTTAAGTTCTACAGATACTTATAGGTACTCTAACCTTCTTCCCGGAAGACCCCAGCTGTTGAACTTGGGCAGAAGGCTCCCCACATTTCAAAGGCTCACTTCCTCATTTACCAGTGGGGACCACTCCTGTTCCCCATCCTCTTCTCTCCTCCAAACTTGGCCCTTTCTCAGAACTGCTTTTGAAAAATGTTTCTCCCCAAAGGGGCCTACAGGGGGACAAGCCAATCAAATTTAAATGACAGCTGACACATGACCGCGGTTTTAGGGGGAAGAGTGGAAAAGGAAGCTGCGTTCTGGAGGCTGCCTCTCCACCTCTCTGCAAAGGGGAGAAACGAGGTTATGTTGGTTCCACTTAAGTGAACACGGCCTCAAGAGTGTGGCCCTGCTCACAGCAAGACTCTGGCCTCCTGTCCAGGGCTCTTACTGCTAGGCGGGAGTCTGGGTCTCACCCAGGGAGTCACACTGGCTCCCTTCCATGATGGGTCCATCACGACCTGCCTCTGCCCCTGAAATTATCTCATTTGGAAAGCAGCCCTCACCATGAGAGGGCACACAGCATAGTGGTTGAACAAATGGATTCTGGAGCCAGATAACTGGGTTCAAATCCCAATTCCTTCGCTTCTTTGTTCCTTAATCCCCTTATCTATAAAATGGGAATCAACTGTAGTATTTGCCTCCCCGAGGTATCATGAAGGTTGAACCAGCAGACATGAGCGAAGTGCCTGAGCCAGGACCTGGTGCCCAAGTAAGCACCATGTGAATCATTTGTTCAACACCTGCACAATTATGGACTTCGCTGTTCAGCCTCTGTTGGATCACTTCCAAAAACACTAAGTGTCCCTTCTGACCCAGCAATTCCTCTGCTACAAATGCAAGAAAACAATTGGGTGATTTATGTACGAGGCCACTACCGACAACAGTCACAAACTGGGGACTGTCTACACCTGCAAGTGGGGAAAGAGTTAAATACATCATGTCTGATACATCATACAATAAAACGAGCAGTAAAAATGTTTACGCAGAGATAATTATGAGAAAAAGTGCTCCTACACTTAACTATGTTTGGTTGAAAAAAAAAAAAAAAAGGAAGGAGGACCCAGAAGTGTAACCCCAGTTTTGTTTCAGTTTTACACATGCACCGGCACATTGTCAAACCAAGTGCATGCATTTAGTAAAAAGTCTAGAGAGAGAAACACTAAAAGGAGAATAGAGATTATCCTTGGGCTGTAGAGCACTAGGTTGTTTAAATTTTAAATTCTGGGTAGTCTCGCTTTTCTGTTAAGAACATGCATTGCTGTTAAAATCAGGAAAGAAAGAAGAAAGAAAGAAGAAAGAAAGAAAAGAAAGAAAGAAACATTTTCAGAAGACCGGGTTGGTCAAGTCAAGTTTTTAAAAGTGAAATCTCCAGACTTTTTAATGTTGGCACTAATTGGGGAAAAAAAAAAAATTAAACACCAAGGGTCAAACACAGCCTGTAGGCTACATTATCTGCAATCCCTGATTTAAACTTTACATTTTCCCACAGTGCTCAGAGTATTTTGGCTTTGGCTCCTGTACTACCAGAAGACAGGCACCTTCCTTTATAATTTCAGTAATGCTTTACTGTAGAGAAGTGGGATGGAAAAGTTTGAAGTCCCACGAGCCTCAAAATGAAATTATTTCATGTCACTGAAACATCCCCGACACGTAAAAGTCTTGAAAAACAAAAACAAGGGCAAAGGCCCTCCCGCATCATCGAATCAGCAATTGGAAAAGAAAACACGATCAGCCCTGGTTTCAGTTTCTCGTTACCCCTCAACTCTTCCAAATAGGTACGTTCAGTCACCCCATCTTTTGTTTCTTTCAACAAAACCAACCTCTAGCCTTGAAAAAACTATCTCCAAAATGCCTTCCAAAAAAAAAAAAAAAAAAGAAAAGAAAACGAAGTAAACATGCTAATCTGGGATGGGAAACTGTCAAAGGCTGTAAGGAATATTTCTACTAGAATATTTCCACTGTTTCCTGGTGCTCCCTAGACCCACAGATGTACTTCCCCCTTCAGGGCTAAGGAATGCCAGTCGGTGTATCAGCTGTGATTTCCTGTTACTGAAACCTTATTTGGTTCCACAATATCATGTTTACTCAATGCTGAGTAGGGCCAGCTTCTTCGTGGGTGGGCGTGTGACCCATGCAGAGACACAAAGGCCTGCTCGGAAGAGGTGCTCAGTTTGATGCTCTGCTGTCACCAACTTGAATTTCTCAGTAATTCTGAGCAAAGCCCCCCCCCCCAATTTTCATTTTGCACTGGGCCCCACAAATTATGTAGCTGGTCCTTGTGAACTGGTCCACGTACTGTAGATTACTGGTACTTACTTGAGGAACAGAGAACCAAAATTCAGAGATAACCCCAAAACTCTGGTTCAGAGTGTATTTTTATCAAGCAAATATTGTTACAGTGGACATTCCAAGATGAGAAAGGAGTCGTCTGGAAACACACTCCTCTAACATGAACTGCCTGTAATTTTTGTAGGTTCCTTCCCTGTTGTTGACCAGAGATACAGTCCAAATTTTATACGGTTGCCACTGCAACCGGATGACACACAATGATCCTTTTTAGTAGTTGCCTAATGTTCAACTACTAGCTAACATGACACGATTTGGCATTTTTCTGCTGATGGACAATGAAGGCTTCAAGGTATATCTTCATGAATACGAGGGGTTTCCTTTGCTTTGCTTTGCTTTCTTTAAAGATTTTATTTATTTGAGAGAGAGAGAGAGAGCACATGGGTGAGAGGGAGTGAGAACCTGAGGCAGACACCACACTGAGCACAGAGCCCAATGTGGGGCTCAATTTCACAACTGGGAAGTCCTGACCTGAGCCGAAACCAAGAGTCAGATGCTTAACCAACTGAGTCACCCAGGTGCCCTCTCCCCTTTTTCTCTTTTTCTGATGGGGGCTTGTATCACCTGCGTAGGGGAAAAGTGACGTGGGCATTTCTGTGACTCTGGATGTACAGCAGATGACTCTGCTGTAGTGCGGCCGTGTTAACTAATCCTCATCCAGCACCATCTCCATCAACCATGCGCTCCCAAGCACTGAGCATTACCATTTCTTTAAATTTTGTTTAACTGGTAAAATAAAACGACTTAGCCAATCATTTTTAACTTAGTAACTTAACTTAGTAAACATGTAACAACTGAGGACTTAAGAGTTTGCCTTTCTTCTTCTTCCCATATGTTTCTGTTGCACACCAAAAGATGATCAACTGTAAAAAGGGGTGAGAGAGAGAAGGAGGGGCCAGAATAATGTGAAAAATGCAAAAATCCCCTTAGAAATCAAGAATTAGTAGTGATTTAGTGAACACGTTCTTCGGTAGGCCACAGCTGGCCCGTCAGGTTCAATAAACGAGATTTTCGAACTTGAAGAAGATGAAGGCTAAAAGGTGCCTCCTGGCCTTTCAAGACAGGAAGCCCTCTTATATACGAGCCTCTCCCGAAACCAATGAGAGAACAGTCTCCCACCCAACTAAGAAGCCATGTGGGTAGACAGCAGAGGCTCTGGCACCAGTGCTGTCTAAGCCCCTGTGTGGGTGGGAGGGTGTGAAATCTCTGTCCGTGGAGAGTTTACAGGTACAAGGGGGAATACCTGCTTCCAGTGGCTTTGCAGGCCGTCCTGCCAGGAGGCAGGCTCGAGCAGCTGACCCCAGGGCTCCCCCCACCACTCCCCGTAAAGACGACAACAGAAAGATCTGGCTTACTATTTATACTGCACCTGGTAGACCACGGGCCTCGAGTCATTGCTCAGGGACACTGGCTCCCAGCTCAGAACCCGCTCGGCGTTGTACAGGTGAACCTTCGGGTTTCGAGGAGCAGGGAGCTGGGAAAGGGAGTCTTGAAAGGGGCAGAGTGAGAGAAGGGGGAGGAGGTGAGAGACACAGGGAGGGTCAAAAGAGAAAATCTGATCACAATTATTTACGTGCATGTCAGCAAACTATGCCCACAGCTCTGTTTCCGTAAGGGTGCAGAAATGGTTATGACCTGGATCGCTAGGAGTGTGTGTCCCCCTCACCCCCACTTTTGACTACACACGGCCCCACTGACACAGTCCGTGGAAGAAAAGAGAGGCCTGGAGCTGCCTTTCTGCCTGCAGATTCCAGTTCTTATGAACAGGGCCTGGGTGCCAGGGCCTGGCTCAACCAGGATGCTTGTCCTATCTTAATGACTGGTGGGCAGGTTAACTTGAGAGTCTGTGCCTCACTTTCCCCTTCAGGAATAAGGGATAGAAAATAGTATGGTCCAAAAGTGAGCACTGATAATCGGTGCTCATGTGACGTGCATCAGCCCCAGAGTTCCATTAGTACCAGACATGCATTCATACCAAGGGAGCGTCTGACAAACCTCCACAGGTACATGCACATGCCCCAAACCAGGTGTGCAAAGCTCAAAGGCACATGGAGGGTGACACGTGTCCTTTGGGTTCCATGAGAGTTGTGTGTTTCTCAAGGACCCTCCACCCCCACCCCGTATCACAATCACCAAGGCAGCGCTGGAAATGCAGATGCCCAGGCCACACCCCCCAGACCTGGAAATCCACATTTGCAACAAGCTTCCCAGCTGATTCTTAGGCACAGAAAATCTGAAGACTACAAACAGCAAAGTGACACCCATCCCAGGGAACCACGGCCAAGGTCAGAGTCCCCTTCCTGGGGTGACCTGGAAGGCACAGCTCCAGCCCCCAACAGCAGATACTTCACAGGACTCGGCCGGGGAGTGCAAGCACAGGAGCATTTGCTCTCACAAGGAAATACAATCATGACGAACCTTTCTCTGAGATTGAAAGATTAATGAGAAACCCCAGGGAGTGGAAAGAAAGATTTGAAAAACATGCAGAGCATGTCCCAGAATTCAGAGCAGGAAACTCAAATCACATGTTGTCAGTAAATGCATTCGGTCTTGAAGAATGGTGGCCAGTTGGCCAGTTGGCCAGCTCTTCCTCGGAAAGATGCGTAACCAAGAGTCTGTGGCCACTTGTTTACTTACAGAATGCCCACTGTCTCCACAGCTCGGAGCTCAGGCTGGCCTTCATTCCAGATCATTCTTCAACCAGCTACCCCACACTCCTGCTGAAAGCCAGGGCCAACGGTGGGCAGGCCGCAGCAGCCCAGAGGGGGGCTGCTCTCCAGGGCAGGCCCACCTCGCTTGCTGTGGCTGCTGTGCGGCCTGGCATATCCCAGAGCCCTGCTGCCAGGAGCACCGTGCAGGGCCCCCGGGGCGAGGGCTTGGTGAGCGCCGGGCACCCATCAGAGTCCCAGAGACCTCCTTTCCTTCCTGTATCAGTTTCCTATTGATGCTGGGATGAAGTAGCACCAGTTTGGTGTCTTAAAACCAATGAGATTTCTCTAGTAGAGTTCTGGAGGTCAGGAGTTCGAAACTGGTCTCACTGGGGCTAAACTCAGGATGTTGGTCAGGCTGTGTTCCTTCTGGAAGCTCTGGGGGGAGAAATAGCTCCTTGCGTCCTCCAGTTTCTAGAAGCAGCCCACATTCTTTGGCTCTGACTGCTTCCCTCAGCAACAACAGGCTGATTCCTCCTCTCTCTCTCTCTTTTGACGATCCGTTTATTTATTTTTCTTAAAAAATTTTTTTTTGAGAATTTACTGATTTATTTTAGAGAGAGAAAGAGAGCAAGAGCGAGAGGGGCAGAGAGGGAGAAGAGAGAAATCCAAGCGGACTCTGCCCTGAGCACAGAGCCAGACACAGGCTCATTCCCACCACCCTGACATCACCAGGACCTGAGCCCAAAATCAAGAGTCAGACACTTAACCGACAGGGTCCCCCAGGCGCCCCTTTCTTTTAAAATTTTCACTTCAATTCTAGCTAGTTAACTTACAGTGCAATACTGGTTTCAGGAGAATTCAGTGATTCATCACTGACATAAAACACCCAGTGCTCATCACAACAAGTGCTCTCTTTAATGCCCAGCCCCCACCACTTCCCCTCCATCAACCCTCAGTGTGTGTTCTAATGTTAAGAGTCTCTAATGGTTTGTTTCTCTTTTTCTCCTCCTGTGTGTTCACCTGTTTTGTTTCTTAAATTCCACATGAGTGTAATTACATGGTATTTGTCTTTAACTTATTCACTTCGCATAACACGCTCTCGCTAGATCCACATTGTTGCAAATGGCAAGATTTCATTCTTTTGGATGGCTGAGCAATATTCCATTACATATACACACAGACACACACACACACACACACACCACATCTTCTTTATCTATCCACCTGTCGATGGACATTTGGGCCTTCTCCATACTTTGATTATTGTTGATAACGTTGCTATAAACATCAAGGTGCACGTGCCCTTTCGAGTCTGTATTTTTGTATCCTTTGGGTAAACAGCTAGTAGTGCAACTGCTGGATCATAGGGTAGTTCTATTTTTAAGTTTAAAAAAAAGATTTTATTTATTTGAGAGAGAGAGAGAGAGAGAGAGAGATCGCACAGGGGGAGGGGTCTCCAGGGAGAGGGAGAGAGAGAATCCCAAGACTCTGTGTAGAGCACAGAGCCCAATGCAGGGCTTGATCTCACGACCCTGAGATCATGACCTGAGCCAAAATCAAGAGTTGGATGCTCAACTGACTGAGCCGCCCATTTTTAACTTTTGAGGAACCTCCGGACTGCTCTCCAGAGTGGCTGTACCAGTGTGCGTTTCCACCAACAGCATAAGAGGGTTCCCCTTTCTCTGCATCCTCACCAACATCTGTTGTTTTCTGAGTTGTTGATTTTAGCCATCTGACAGGTGAGAGGTGGTATCTCACTGTGGCTTTGATTTGTATTTCCCTGATGACCAGTGATGTTGAGCATTTTTCATGTGTCTTTTGGCCATCTGGATGTCTTCTTTGGAAAAGTGCCTTTTCATGTCTTCTGCCCATTTCTTTTTCTTTTAAATTTTTTTTAAAGATTTTATTTATTTATTCATAGAGACACACACACACACACAGAGAGAGAGAGAGAGAGAGAGAGAGAGGCAGAGACAGAAGCAGGCACCATGCAGAGAGCCTGACGTGGGACTCAATCCAGGGTCTCCAGGATCACACCCTGGGCTGCAGGTGGCGCTAAACCGCTGTGCCACCAGAGCTGCCCTTCTGCCCATTTCTTAACTGAATGATTTGTTTTTTGGATGTTGAGTTTGGTAAGTTCTTTATAGAGTCTGGATACTAACCCTTTATCAGATATGTCATCTGCAAATATCTTCTCCCATTCCGTAGGTTGCCTTCTGGTTTTGCTGGCTGTTTCCTTTGCTGTGCAGAAGCTTTTTATCTTGATGAAGTCTCCATAGCTCATGTTTGCTTCTGTCTCCTTTACCATATATGCAGTAAGAAGCTGCTATGGTTGAGGTCAAAGAGGTCGATGCTTGTCTTCTCCTCTAGGATTTTGATGGTTTCCTATCTCACATTTAGGTCTTTCATCCATTTTGAACTTATTTTTGTGTACGGTATAAGAAAGTAGTCCAGTTTCATTCTTCTGCATGCGGCTGTCCAGTTTTCCCACCACCACTTGTTGAAGAGATAGGCTGAAGCCTATTCACGCTGCCACCTCTCTGGTCTGACTCTCCTCTTCCATCTCTGAAGGACCCCTGTGATCACAGTGGGCCTACGGAGCCCTACTATCCGGGGTCATCTCACTATCTGAGGATCCCTGGTCACATCTGCAAAGTCCCATCTGCGCTGTAAGGTCACACAGCCATGGGCTCTGGGGCTTAGGATGTGGACATGTTTGGGGACCATTACTCTGCCTGTCACAGTGCCTTTCACTATCTCCCCATCTCTGAGTTGGGGGGTGGGGGGTGGGGAGCCATCTCTTCAGGCACTCCCATATCCGTGATCCAGATATTCAGCTAAGAAAGGAAGCACCAAAGGACCGAGCAAGAGGGAAGGGCTTCTACCCCAACTGACGGCTGGACCAGAAGAAAGGCTTCCCCATAGACATGGAGTCTCCAGATGAGCCTTCTGCTTTCTTCAACTTTCATTTTGCCAAGATGTGGAAAGTGACCCCCGGTTCTACTCTGACATTTGACTTTCCTGGAATCCCCTCCTCACCACATTCAGAGGAGATAACCAGTCTTAAAACCGAGGGTTTCACAATGAAACACCCAAGACTGCCCACTTGTTAACAATTGCCTCAGAACACTGCCCTCTGCACCTCTCAGAAGGCTTGTCCTTGAGCTGCCTCACCCCCAAGGGGCCCTCCTCGTTCCTGGGAAACCCAGGGCCTGCCCTTGCCGCTCCTTCTCTGGAACCTTCTTTCCTGCTATGCCATGGCTCTCTCCCCTACTCCCTTTGGGTCTCTGCTCTGGTTTCTGGTGTAAAAGGCCCGGGGCTTGGGAGTCCCTGTCCCTGCCTGACTTGTCCAAATGATGCTTGTTTACCACCTGAGTTCTTTGTCTACACCACGGTGCTAGGATTCCAGAACGAGACTGCCTGAGTTCCAAGCTGCACACTCCTCGGCACCCTGGGCAATTTGTTTAACCTCTCTGCGCCTCGGCTGTCTCATCTGAAAAATGGGTACAGTACAGACCCCACAGTGTTGTTAGGTGGAGAGAATGAACTGGTTTTCTGCACGGGGCTGAGGACAGGGTGAGCACCTTGTGATCCATGCCTCTCCTCATTGCTAGCAGTTTATCAACAGTGTCCCTAAGTGCAAGAGCGAGCAGCTCCAGGAAGGCTGGGCGTTGTTGGATTTGGGGACTGTTTTAGCCCCCCTGCTGGGAAGTGCAGGCACTCAGCATCTGGGGAAGGACTGGCCTGCAGCCCAGCAGCGTGCTTTCCTCCAGAGATGACATAACCAATTTCTTGTCCTCGGCACCACGTTCACCCACTCAAAAATCAAGCAAAGCTTAGGTTCCCTTCTTCCTTCCTGGCTTTCTGCTGAAGTCTTCCCATCTGTCCGATCTCTGCTGTTGCAGGAAGTGGGTGAACCACTCTGGGCTGTGACTTAGCTGGTTGGCTCCTAAGAGCCAGGATATTTAGGGTCATAGCGCCTGCTGTCCATGTGGTCCATATAAGCTCAGTGGGAAGAGAACAGAATTTTTGGATAAAGGGCAGAAGCTCGAATCCTGATCCTATGACCTACAGCCACAGATCCTGCCAACCCCCAGCTAAGGCTCTGTTTCCTCCTTAATTATGGAGCAGTGCCATCTCTCCTGGAGTTGCAGTGAGGGACAAATGCAAGACCACAAATGAAAAGCAAACTAGACACTGCTAAGTAAATTTCTAAGACGGGACTCTTTCAGGGTGACCTAGTTCCTCAGGATGACAAGTAGCAACCAGTCACCCAGCCCCTGCCTTCAGGGACCAGCAACAGGGTGCCTAGCCCCATGCTGAGCGCTGTATCCAACAGTCTGACCCTGATGGAGGCAGAAGAGCGGCCCCCCAAGGATGTCTGTGTCCTGTGAATATATTAGGTTACATGGTAAAAGGGAATTGAGGTTGTAGATGGAATTTAGGTTCCTAATCAAAAGACCTTAAAATAGAGAGCTTCTCCTGAAATATGTGGGCAGACCCAATGTCATCACAACAGAGTTTCTCTGGAAGCTGGAGAAGGCAAGGAAACAATTCTCCCCCTAGAACCTCCAGAAAGGAGCGCATCCCTACTGACACCTCGATTTTAGCCCAGAGCCTGACTTCTGACCTCCAGAGCTGTAAGATAATAAATTGGGGTTGTTTTAAGGCACTAAGTTGGTGGTGATTTGTTACAACAACAGGAACTCATATGGTCCCTGGAGGTGGACACCAGGGCTTTAATGACACCCCAGCTCCAGAAGATAAAAGTTCACAATAATAGTAGGATGTACAGAGTTCCACTCTCCCTTCCCTCTCCATGGTCTATGGGACAATAACCCATAAACCATTAATGGTAAGAAGAGATAACGCAGGTATCACCTGTATGAAGAGTGTTCTCTGCATCTCACAACTACAGTCCTCCTGGGCTACCTTCATGCCACCTTCCTGTCCCCGGCCATCACCTCTGATCTACCCTGGATCCAGGCATTTAAGACTTAAGTCATATTTAAGAATAGGCTTTCTTGGGTCTCAAAAGGATTCTTTGGTTAACATACATTACACACAGAGGGGTGCCTGGGGGGCTTAGTTGTTTAAGCATCTGCCTTCAGCTTAGGTCATGATCTCAGGGTCCTGGATTGAGCCCTGCATCACCCTGACCTCTCTCCTCCCCCTCTCCTCCCTCACCCAGCTCATGTTCTCTCACTCTCTCTCTCATAAATAAAATCTTTAAAAAAAAAAAACCCCATACATCACACACAGATAATAAAATAAAGTACAGGGATGCCTGGGTGGCTCAGCAGTTGAGTGACTGCCTTCGGCTCAGGTCGTGATCCCAGAGTCCTGGGATTGAGTCCCACATCAGGCTCCCTGCATGAAGCCTGCTTCTCCCTCTGCCTGTGTCTCTGCCTCTCTCTCTCTGTCTCTTTCATGAATAAATAAACAAAATATTTTTTAAAGTACAGTTAACATTAAAATCAACCATTTAATCTTGACATGCAAAGACCCTTTAGGATCTTTCTATGGATGGGGCGTTATAATGAACATCTTACCTCCAACACCTTGTGGGTGAGGAGAAGCCAAAAAACATTAAGACAGAGAGGGTACATAAAACCCTCTCTGACAAACAAGAGTCACTTAATACAGGAGTGCCTGGATGGCTCAGTCAGTTAAGCATCAGACTCTTGATTTCAGCTCAAGTCCCAATCTCAGGGTCATAAGATTGAGCCCCGTGTCAGGCTCCTCCCTCAGAGGGGAGTCTGCTTGAGACTCTTTCTCTCCCTCTCCCTTACCCCACTCACCTGCATACTCTCTCTCCCAGATAAATAAATAAATCTTCTTTAAAAAAAGAGTTTTTTTAGAGCAAAATATGCCCCCCCCCCACATGTCACTTTGGCAGGTTGATTTTTTTTAAATGTTAATTATTTGGAATTAAAGTTACTTAAGAAACAGTCAGTGCAAGAAGGACAGTCTGACTTTCCTTTATCCCCAGATATAAATTCCTCCTGTGAAGGTGTCCTCCCTATACCAGAAGGGTAAAGAGCATCTTTACTCAGAGACAGGGAATTCAAGGCTGGCAAGGCTCTATAAACAACCTCTGTTACTTCTTCATTCATTTGCTACCCCAACTCAAACCCCTTTGTTTGGTCAAATCTCCGCAAATCACTGTTTCTCTAACAGGTAGGAAAGCTGCCTATTTTGGTTACTTCTTCCAATCTCATATTTTTATAAGCTCCAGTAGGTACAAAATTAAATCTGTTTTTCTCCTATTACTCTGTCAACTTAATTATTAGACCAGTGGCAGAACTTAGAAGGCAAAAAGGAAAAGTTTTCCTCCCGTACACTACAATTTAGACTCGGTCCAATATTTCACATATGTTCTCCTTATAACAACTCTAAGGCATAGACACTATAAGTTTTCTTTTTTAAAAATTTGTTTTCGATATTCATATTTTTCCCTCTGACCATAAAACCAATCTCATGATTACTGAAGGATACTTGAAAATTATGAGAAAGCATGGAGGGATCCCTGGGTGGCGCAGCGGTTTGGCACCTGCCTTTGGCCCAGGGCGCGATCCTGGAGGCCTGGGATCGAATCCCACATCGGGCTCCCGGTGCATGGAGCCTGCTTCTCCCTCTGCCTGTGTCTCTGCCTCTCTCTCTGTGTGTGACTATCATAAATAAAAAAAAAAAAAAAAGAGAAAGCATGGAAATTTTTCTACTACCCATTTACTATATAACCATTGTTAATAGTTCCACTCTGTGCTTGGACTAAGAGTTTCTCTTAAAAATATCCCAGTTGGTTTTTTAATGGTTTATTATAAAAGAATTTTAAGTATTCACAAGAGATTAGCATAACATGGTGCTATTTTTCAAAGGATCTATGATGAAGGAGCTTCTTTTCTTTTCTTTTCTTTTCTTTTCTTTTCTTTCTTCTTTCTTCTTTTTTAGAGGAAGGAGAGATAGAGGTAGAGAGAGAGGAAACTTAAGCTGGCTTCACGCCCACTGGAGCTGACATGGGGCTTGATCTCATGACCTGAACTGAAATCAAGAGTCTAATGCTTAACCAGCTGAGCCACCCAGGCACCCCTGGACCAGTTTATTTCTGATGCATCACACAGACCCAAACTATAAGATAATTACTAGAAAGACACACAGGGCCTTCGGTTTGGGGCAATGTCAAATTGCAGTTTCTAAATACTTCTCTCCACCTCAGACTCTCGGCAGACAAGTCACAAACGCACAGACCACCAGTAGTGAGGAGTAGCACCAGTATAAAGAAACCACCACCAAGCCCATCACCCAGCAGCTCGGGCAGTTACCAACATTTTGCCAAACTCCGGATCGCAAGGGAAGGAGGCCCAGGGAGGGCAGAACAGAGATTGCCCAAGACTTGAAGCCGGGAGGGGTGAAGTCAGGATTCAAATCCATCTGTCTCAAAGGAAAACAGCCCTTTGGCCAGGAGCACAAACCCTCCTGTGTGCTCCCCTCATCAGGAGATTTGGAATCTAAGGCCCTTTCTACGTGATGCTGGCAGAAGAAACAAACCTAAACCACACCCTGAGCAAAACATCTAAATTCTTGACACGATTTAAGGGCTACGCAACCGATGACAGTCTCTCTCCCTGGGCAAGAAGGCAGCAAACCAAATACACACGGGCCTACACAGAGGATAACCTGCGCGCACCTTCCTCGCTGAGGTCCTCTTAAACTTTCTGCATTTGGCTTAGGAGTATGGGCAGTTGTGGTCGGGGGTGAGGAGGAGGCTGACCCAGGGAAGGGGCGATCTGGCTGCGAGCTGAGCTGGGGTCAAAAGTCTGGTTCGATGACTCTGGGCCGCCACCACCCCCGGGGGCCGGGGCATTTCTGGGTCCTGCCCCGAGCGCTGCCCCCATCCGTCCGACCCCATCAGGACTCCCACACTCCGTCAATCGCACCCCTGTCGCAGCTGCAAGGAAGGCAGCCTGGGGCCCCCCGCGCCTGCCTCGGGCCACCGCGGAGGGCGCGCCGGGCCAGGCAGGGGCCGCGGGCAGCCAGGCCGGGCCGGCGAGCCCGTGGCCGGCAGAGGCGCCCCTCCCCCAGGCCGGCCTCCGGCTTTCCTCGCTTCTCGCCGGGACCCGCGGAGCCGTCGGCCGCACCGGCTCGCGGGCGAGGGCCGCCGAGCAGCAAGCGGGGTGCCCCGAGTCACGCAGGGGTTAGCGGGAGCGCCCCCGGCCCGGGAGGGCTGCGGACCCGGGGCCAGGACGCCGGGCCGGGTGGAGGGATGGGGGTGGGGGTGGGGGTGGGGGTGGGGGGGTGGGGGGGGTGGGGGGGGTGGGGGGGTGGGGGGCTCCTCGCCCAGGCGCTGCCCGGAATTCCCCGCCGCCCCGCCCACACCGCGCACCCCACCCCGCGGCGGGCTCCCCGCATCCCACCAGCCATCCGGGCTCCCCGCGGGCCCCTCGGGCGGCCACCGGCTGCGACGAGCCCCGGGCGGCCCCGGGGTGGGGTGGGGTCGGGTCGGGGCAGTCGGGCCCGCTCACCTGCTGGGGACGCCGCGGCGCCGCGGCCGCCGAGCAGCAACAACAGCAGCAGCAGCGGCGGCGGCGGCGGCCGCATGGCCCGGGGCTCTGGGAGCGGCCCGGCCCCGGCGCGGGGTCCCCCGAGCGGCTCACGTCGCCGCCCCGGCGGCCATGGCGAGCGCAGGGCGAGCGCAGGGCGAGCGCAGGGCGAGCGCGGAGCCCGCCCCTTCCCGGGCGGCGGCGGCGGCGGGGGGGGGCCTGGGGGGGGCCCTGCGGCGGGATGGCCCGGCTCGGCCGCCGCGCCCCTCCCGGCCCCTCCCGGCCCCTCCCCGCCCCGCCCCGCCGGCCGCGGGACTTTCCTGGCGGCCCGACCCGCGCGGTGGGCGCCGACTCTCCCCGCGGCCCAGGCCCCGGGCCTCCCCGAGCGAGCGCGGAGCGGGGGCAGACCGGGACCCCGCCGACCCCACCGCCCGGGGCTTGGGCCCCTCTGGGAAGAGCCCCCTCCCCCACCCCTCCTCCTCCCCCACCCTCCCCCTCCCCCACCCTCCCCCACCCCCACCCTCAAGGCTCGCGGTGGGCCTCGCGCCGCGCCTCGCCTCCGCGCCCTCCCCCACCCGCACCCCATCCTCCCCCCTTCCCCTGCTGCTCCCAGACGCGTGGGGGTCACACGGGTCCTCCCTTGGCTTAAACTTTGCTTTCGTAGCCTCTCAAGTGCACACTAAGCTTCTAACCCCTTTTGGGAAACAGGGTTAAGGGTGCAGTGGTTAGAAACGGCCCAGGTGAAGGCAGGTGTGGGGCTCTGGGGAACGGGGGCGGGGGGGGGGGCTCCCACAGAGCAAGGCGGAGGGAAAGGAGAGAAACGTCCCACATTTCAGGGGGGCCTGTGGGTTTGGCCCTGGTCTGGGCTGCGAAGTGAATGAGGAAGTGACCTCAGGAGCTGGGGGAGTGGGGTGGGGTGAGGGGCCGTGGGGCTGGGGCGAGGCCTACTCTCCCAGCCTGGGCCAAGCTCCAGTTTGATACCAGCTGCAAGGATCTGGGTCTTCTAGGATCCCCCAAGATGGGCCATAAACCCAGCTGAGCAGGGGAGGAAAGGCGCAAAGAAGGAAATGAATGGAGGACATCAGGAATTGAAGAACGTTGGGTACCTGGGTTGCTCAGTGGTTGAGTGTCTGCCTTTGGCCCCTGTTGGTTGGTCGTGGTCCCAGGGGTCCTGTGCATTGGGCTCCTGACAGGGAGCCTGCTTCTCCCTCTGCCTGTCTCTCTACATCTCTCATGAATGAATAAATAAATAATCTTAAAAAAAATTAAAAAACAGAGTAATCAAGGCCCACTTAGGAGTCTGCTGGGCTACTTGCCAACAAAGTATTTGGCAACATAGGGCTTTACTTTTGGACTTCTTACATTTTATTTCATTTACTTAAAAGATTTTTTTTTAAGATTTTATTTATTCATTAGAGACATAGGCAAAGGAAGAAGCAGACTCCCTGTGGGAAGCCCGATGTGGGACTCCATCCCAGGACGTTGGGACCCTGGCATCATGCCCTGAGCCAAAGGCAGACGCTCAACCACTGAGCCACTCAGGTGCCCCTTAAAAGATTAAAAAAAATTTTTTTTTTAATTTTTAAGTAATCTCTACCTAATGTGGTGCTAGAACTTAAAACACAGAGATCAAGAGTCTCCAGCTGTAGAGACTGAGCTCCCCAGGCGCCCCCAACATCTTGCCTCTTTTTTTTTTTTTTTTTTGGTAGAACTCTTGAAATTGGTCACTGTTGTAAAAAAAAAATAGGTGATAAAATATCTAGTGGTTATCTGAATGATGCTTTGAGTGGGTTTTTGAGACACAGAAATATGTTTATATCCTAAGTGGAAAAAGCAGTATGTAAGCCAGAATCCTCGCATATTGAGAATGTTTGGAGGAAACATACCACCATACTCACATAAAGTAGGTAATGGGATTATGAATGGGAACAGTTTTCTTTTTTTAAACGTTTTTCCCTTCAAAGGGCATATTTTACTTTCATAGTCAAGAAAAAAAAAATCATGTTAAAGGAAAGGAGAGCCGAGCATCCATCTCAGCCCATGCCAGAGAGGGCTGATGTAGGGTTCTCAGAGGAAAGGACAATGGTTTTCGATGGGGGTGCAGGGAAGGCAGTAAAACTCCACAGAATACTTGTTTCTTCCCAGCTGGAGAATCTCCTTCCAGAGCTCTTCCCTGCTAAAATGTGGAGGGTTTACTTTTTCCGTAGAGAAGTCCGTGACAAGATACTAAAAGGAACATATCCAGTGCTGTTGAGCCTGGCATTCTGTTGTTATTTTAAGCACACAATACCCCAAAAGCAAGTAAATGCCAAGAATGCTTGATCACCATGGAAAGGCCAAATCTCCTTTCCGCGTTCCTCCTGGCTGGAAGACTTTTACTTTTGAGGTCATCGCTAGATGACTCTGACTTCCGCGGAGATCCTACACCTAAGAGAACAAGAAGCCAATCCTGTTGCATTTCTTGGGAAAGATGTCTAAGCATCCACTACCCTTTGGTCCCATGTATAGCCGCCTGGCATCATGCAACTCATTGGTTATTGCATATAACACCGACGTGGGTTCCCTTCTGCAGCTTCTCCCTTTTGGAGGCAGATTTACTGTGAAACTACCAAAAGCTTAACCTCCCACCCCCCCACCCCCACACACACCCTTGCCCAACCTCCAAGGGGCTGCTGGCACAGAGTTCGCATTGTCATATGCTTCTCCAAAATCTGCAAAGTAAGAGATTCTAACCACAGTTGTTAGGACCTCTGTCGCTTCCCTCTCTGACTTCTCTTTTAACTCACTTCTCATGGAGGGTGGTGCTGGGGGGGGGTGGCTGTGGCATTTCTTGAGAAGTGTCTTAATACTGTGTATCACCAACAAATGGTCAAGTCTAAAGGAACCCTTCTAAAGTATCAGTAATGAACACTTTGATACATCATTCTAGAGGAAAGACTGAATCGACTTTCTATTCTGTATACAGAGCATGTTTCAGAAGGTCGTCATTTGCAGAGACGAAGATGACACAAAGATGTACGTGTTCCAGAGTCAGACAATTAATACGGGTATTTTATTTTTCTGCATTTTGCAATGTTAGTGGTATTTGGAAGCTTTAAAAAATTGATAACTTGTGATTTATTTTCTCATTGTGAATAAATGATTTTGTACCTAATTGTATATTCTGAGCTGTGTATTATTATTATTTTTAGATTCTTTTACTTATTTATTTGAGAGAGAGGGAGAGTGCATGCCTACACTGGGAGGGGGAGGGACGGAGGGAGAGAGAAGCAGACTCCTTGCTGAGCAGGGAGCCAGAAGCAGGGCTCCATCCCAGGACCCCAAGGTCATGACCTGAGCTGAAGGCAGGTGCTTAACCAACTGAGCCACCCAGGTGCCCCAGTTGTGTATTATTTAATAATATCACATAATTATAGGACACCCGGGTGGCTCAGTGGTTGAGTGTCTGCCTCTGGCTCAGGGCGTGATCCCAGGATCCTGGGATCAAGTTCCCCATCGGGCTCCTTGCAGGGAGCCTACTTCTCCCTCTGCCTATGTCTCTGTCTCTCTCATGAATAAATAAATGAAATCTTAAAAAATATTACATGATTAATGATAATTTATATAAATAATATATATAATATATATATAATATAATATATATATAATATATATAATATAGAGATGATTATATAAATAGCATATAAACATATACATATAAATTATATAAAAATTAATAATCTTGGGGCAGCCCCGGTGGCGCAGTGGTTTAGCGCCGCCTGCAGCCCAGGGTGTGATCCTGGAGACCCAGGATCGAGTCCCACATTGGGCTCCCTGCATGGAGCCTGCTTCTCCCTCTGCCTGTGTCTCTGCCCCTCTCTCTCTCTCTCTGAATTAAAAAAAAAAAAAAAGGATTTAAAAAAAATTAATACTCTTATATAAACTTCAGCCTTACCAAACCCAAATTCCTCCTTCCCTTTCCATTAATTTGCTATCTTCTAACCAGTTAATCTTCCTGAAATCTTTTCCTTACACTAGTAATCTGGAGGTGCTCTCCTCATCTCCCTCAGGAGGGATGGCAGAAAGAAGCCAATATTGGTTGTTGGCCGGGGGAGGTTTTCCATGTGTTATATCACTCAGTCCTCTCAGGTAGGGGGATTATGACTCCCAATTCACAGATGAGGAGTTTCGAGTTAGCATGGGCAGGGAAGGATGTTTTTGTACAAGATTTAGAAGTGAAGCCATATTCTTTCACTCTCAGGAGGTTGGGGCAGGGTACGGGACATTGTTGCCATTCCAGCACTGTGGCTTATCTGCTGGCATCCTGGACAGCGAGTACCAGGCTCCTCCAGCTCCTGCTGAATCCTCTGTACAACCAACCTCCCTGTCTCCTGGGCCAGGAGTGCCTTAGCTCCATGACAAAGGGCGTCAGCTTTTCCTGCAGGACCCTTGTGCTGTCATCCGTGTTGGAGGTTGGAGATGGTGAGAAACCAACAGTGGTTCCAGCTCAGCCTTAGCTTCCTGCTTGTCCTTGCAATCTCCAACCTTCTCTTCCCCACTGCCTGCCCTGAGAGCTGTGGGATCCAGCCTCAGATACAGGAAAAATCGTCCCATCAGACTGGGTAGCCAACTCCTGCAATCACCCAGGGTCCAACTCCTATCACACCCCTGCCCCCCCCCCCCCCCACTCCACCCAGTGGTTCTGTTTCTCTGACCCAAACATGACTGATCATACCCCCAAATTGCACAGCCAACGAGTGGTGGGGTGGGCTCTTGGCTACAAAGCCCCTTGCACCTCACGCCAAACTTCTCACCCAGCCATGTCAGTCTCCTCATCACTAGGCCTGCCTCTACCTGATGGATCATACTTTCTGTGACTCCTTGACAAGACCCACTAGTCCATCAGCGCACCTCTGATGATGAACTTCCTGAGGGTCCCTGCGCACTCCTGATGGTATCTTCCCCTCTTCCTTCACCTCTCACCTCCTCCCCCACCCACACCCTAGATTCTAAAGCTCAGTCTCTGGCTGGAGCTTTCACTCCCTGAGAAGTTCGTTTCCCTCCTTGACCACCTCCTGGAATCAGCCTTGACTGAGATGGTTACCTCCAAAGTGCAGGTGGGTGGGTGTCCTCCATAGATTCAAACAGAGTAGCAAGAGCTCTGAGCCCAGAATAGGCCCTGAGCAATGCTAAGTGGAGCCTTGATTTGTCACTTGGAGTCCTCCATCCTGAGAAAGGCCAACAGCAAGAGCCCAGGGATTGGCATACAACAAAAAGGACAAATTCACTGGAGCCTGGGGCCTGTCTTCTCATCATGTCTGTTGTGGGGCCCCCTTGCATCTTCCTGCAGATTTGCATTTCCGGTCCCCCCCTTCCCATGGGGCCCCATAAAACCTCATTACAAAAATATACACTCTCTTTCTCTTTTACCTCCTTCAAAGAAGGACCCCTGCAAGAGTATCACAAAGTACGACATTATGCATTCTATTCCTCTGTGAAACAGGGGGATGGGTAGTATCTAGAAATTTGGCCCAGAGGAGAGACTAGGCAGAGAGAGGAGGACATTTTATGGGTCCTTTTAACCTTTTTGAAAAGTGAAGATATGTCTATATTTATTAATGATTTAAATGTAATTAATCAACATATAGTGTATTATTAGTTTCAGAGGTAGAGTTCAGTAATTTATCAGTTGCTTACAACACTCAGCGCTCATTACACCACGTGCCCTTAATGCCTATCACCCAGTTACCCCATACCCCTACCCACCCCTCCTCCAGCAGCCCTTAGTCGTTCCTTTTTTTTTTTTTTTAATTTATTTATGATAGTCACACACAGAGAGAGAGAGAGAGGCAGAGACACAGGCAGAGGGAGAAGCAGGCTCCATGCACCGGGAGCCCGACGTGGGATTCGATCCCGGGTCTCCAGGATTGCGCCCTGGGCCAAAGGCAGGCGCCAAACCGCTGCGCCACCCAGGGATCCTCCCCTCAGTCGTTTCCTATGATTAAGAGTCTCTTATGATTTAGGGCATCTGGGTGGCTCAGTTGGTTAAGCGTCTGCCTTCAGATCAGATCATGATCTCAGAGTCCTGGGATGGAGCCCCATGTCGGGCTCCCTGCTCAGCAGGAGTCTGCTTCTCCCTCTCCCTCTACCTCTCCCCCGCTGCTCATGTTCTCTCTCTGTTTCAAATCAATAAATAAAATCTTAAAAAATTAAAAAGAGGGATGCCTTGGTGATTCAGTGATTGAGCATCTGCCTTTGGCTCAGGTCATGATCCCGGGGTCCGGGGATCGAGTCCCACATTGGGCTTCCCACGGGGAGCCTGCTTCTCCCTCTGTCTACATCTTTGCCTTTCTGTATCTCTCATGAATAAGTAAATAAAATCTTTAAAAACAAACAAACACAAGAGTCTCTTATGGTTTGTCTCTGTCTCTGATTTCATCTTGTTTTATTTTTCCCTCCCTTCCCCTATGATCCTCTGTTTTGTTTCTTAAATTCCACATATGAATGAGATAATATGATAATTGTCTTTCTCTGATTGACTTATTTCGCTTAGCATAATATCTTCTAGTTCCATCCACATCATTGCAAATGGCAAGATGTTGCGGGTTTTTTGATGGCTGAGTAGTATTCATATATATATATATATATATATATATATATATATATATATATCTCACATCATATATATATATCTCACATCTTCTTTATCCATGCATCTGTTGATGGACATCTGGGCTCTTTCCATAGTTTGATTGTCGTGGACATTGCTTCCATAAACACTGGGCTGCACATGCCCCTTCGGATCACTACATTTGGGATGCCTATAATTAGGTGCATGCTGACACTTTAATATTCCTGATCCTGGCGAGTCTCCTGGAAAAGCCTCGACAACTCCAGGGTAAGTGCCCAGGGCTTCAGGAAGCTGCCAACATGAACTGGAAGAGGTGGGGCTCAGATTTCTTCATAGGTTCTCTGGGCACAATTTGTGTAATGAGGCCTCTCCAGTTTTGTAATTTAGAGAAGCTCAAACTGATCCATTTCCAGGAAGGATTAAGATTGTATCGTTATCCTTCTGTGTTTAACTTTGTCATCTGGGTCCTCTAGACTTCTGGGCAAAACTTGGCAGATTGCACGTAAGAGGTGGAAAGGCTCAGGCTGGGAGGTGGCTGCTATAAATAAGCTGAGTGTAGCCAGGAGGTGTTGGATGGGGCATCTGATGAGTCACCAGCAGCAAACTGGGAGCATTGCCCACACCTTCCGATAAGAATAGTCACTGTTTATTGAGACCCTACCCTATGTCCTCCCTCCATCCTCATAACCACCGTATGCTTATCTTGTTTTCTGACTGTACCTTTTGAACACCCTTGGCATATCTGGGTGATATTCAGCCTTATGAATACTCCCCGTTCCAGAGAGATGCCAATTCCCAGCCTCCCTTACACCCACTTGGCCTGAGCCGAGCTTTCTTCCACTATACCCCTTCTCTGGGTCAGAAGCCATGGAAGCGTTCACCTTCAAGAACCACCAGGAGTTCCCCTCAGACCCCAATTCTTCAATTTTTCATGAGGGAAACCATATGATCAAGATAATTTTATACTACATATCCTAAAACCTAAACACATTTCTTCTCTTTTCCCATGCAAACACCTCTGTTCGACTCTCCTCTCAGATATACTTCTTACCTCATTCGTTATTATTCCCCTTGCTTCAAAACCTAAATGTGAATCTTCACAAAGCCCTGGAGACATCATCCATCTGCCCCCAGGAAGGCTTCTCAAGTGAGTTAGAGCATCCAGTTTCTTGACTTGTGGCTGGAATTGTACCTTGCAGTATGGCAGCATGGCTCCACCACCAGAAAAGTCAACTGGTGACGGGTCAGTGATGTAAAACAGGAACTTCACTACCCGGGATTTCATTCACGCAGGGGGATTAGGTTGCTGTAATCCAAACACAGACTTTTCGAAACGTGACTATTGCTGTTTCCTAAACAATCTCCCTGAAATGAGAGGAGCATCCACCAGATGGAAGCCCTGTGACTCTTCACTTCAGTTTCTAAAACCTTTGTTTTATGAGCTCTGTTTTACACCTTGATGTAGCCAGAGATCAGGACCCCGTGTCTTAGCTCAGGGTGCCGTAACAAAATACCATACACTGTATGGTGTAAACAGCAGAAATATTTTCTCACAAAATAAAGTTTACTTTATTTGGGGCTAGAAGCCCAAGGTCAGGGTGTTGATGTAGTTGGCTTTCAGGAAGGCCTCCAATCCTATCATAAAGGCCCATCTTTATGACCTCAACTAACCTAATTACCTCCCAAAGACTCCATTTCCAAACGCTATCACGACAGAGGTTAGGGATTCGACATATGAATTACAACACCCCCTCAAAACACACACACACACACACACACACACACACACACACAGAGAGAGGAAAACCATTATTCTCCTAGAGTATACATTTGACAAAAAGCTCAAATACATGTTTTACAAACACAAAGAATAACAATAATGAAATGAAAACACATGTTTGGGAGAAAAAAGATTCAAACAGAGGTTTTGAAAACAAGTTCTCTCTTTTTCTCTCTCCAATCTCTTTCTGTCTTTGCAACTTCCTTTTTTTTTCTTTTTTAAAATTGAGATATAATTGACATGTAACATTATATTAGTTTCAGGTGTACAGCATGATGATTCAATGTCTGTATATAAACGAGAATTGATCGCAGCACCTGGGTGGCTCAGTCAATTAAACATCTACCTTTGGTTCATATCATGATCCCAGGGTCCCAGGCTCCCTAGGGAGTCCGCTTCTCCCTCTCCTTCTGCCCCTCCATGTTCTGCTCTCTCTCTCAAATAAGTAAATAAAATCCTTTAAAAAATGAGAAATGATCTCCACAATAAATCCAGTTAACATCTGTCACCATGCAAAGTTATAATTTTTTTTTCTGGTGATGAGAACTTCTAAGATCCACTCTCTCAGCAACTTTCAAATGTACAGTATTGTTAACCATTGTCACCATGCTGTGCATTACATCCTTAAGACTTCTTTATTTTAGGGCAGCCCGGGTGGCTCAGCGGTTTAGCGCCACCTTTGGCCCAGGGCGTGATCCCATGGATCAAGTCCCATGTTGGGCTCCCTGCATGGAGCCTGCTTCTCCCTCTGCCTGTGTCTCTGCCTCTCTCTATGTTTGTGTCTCTCATGAATAAATAAATAAAAATATTTTTTAAAAAAGACTTATTTATTTTAAAGCTGGTAGTTTGTGCCTTTTGACCATCTTCACCCATTTTGCCTCTCACCCCCACATCTGGCAACCACCAATCTGTTCTCTGTATCTATGAGTTTAGTTTTCTTTTTTTAGATCCCACATATAAGTGAGATCATATGGTATTCATCTTTCTCTGACTTATTTCCCTTGGCATAATGCCCTCAAGGTCCTTCCATTTTTTATGGAGGCCTTGTCATGTAGGCATGGTCAATCATTAACTTTATTTTCAGCCCTTCGCCTTTTTTTTTTTTTAAGATTTTATTTATTTATTCATGAGAGACACAGAGAGAGAGAGGCAGAGACACAGGCAGAGGGAGAAGCAGGCTCCATCCAGGGAGCCTGATGTGGGACTCGATCCTGGGTCTCCAGGATCACACCCTGGGCCGAAGGCGACACTAAACCGCTGAGCCACCCGGGCTGCCCAGCCCTTCACCTTTCTTATAAGAAACATCCAAGCTTCTAATCACAGCTTGTTCTTTCCAGTGACCAGCTCTCATCCAGGATCCATCCAGGAACCCACTCAGCATCACCTCATTAGAACAAAAGACACTCCCAAGGGCTTCAGAAACTGTATGCCAGGAGCCAGGGGCAGAGATGGACATCTATTTTCCATTGTCTCACAGTAGTAAAGAGGAAGCATTACCAGCAACAGCAGGCTTCTTCATTTAATTCCTTCCTCTCCACACACAATTCTTTCTGGGTACACATTCCCCTTGAAAAGACTCATGCCAAAGTTGAGACTTCCAGAAGAAGCTGGCATGTGATGTAATAATGTCAATCACCTGGGTCAACACACTGGCTTAGCTTGGGGCAATGCCTATGAAACATCAGCTGAATCCTACTTCTCGAAAATAATAAAAAAGATTAATTGTGTACCTCATTCTCTAGAATTCTAAGGCAGCTTAGAATAACAAATATATTGTACGGCTGTTCCATATACATGTTTTTTATTGTAAAGATTCATAAACAAAAAAAGAATACATGGTACAAAATATTAGATACAAAATTATAGGTCTAGGGCAAAAGGATGAGTCCAGGAAATTAAGATAGAGTGTGTTGTGACCGTGGGAAGCCAGTCTATCCATGTGTAGTAAAAAATCCTACTCATATTCTAAAATCAGCTTTCCAGCAACCAAAATACAAACCAGGTTCCTTAATGTCCACAGGTATACTAGTATCAAAGGCAAGAGAAAGGTAGTTAAAAAGCACATGCATTTTGCTTCCAGCCTGACTTCTGTTCTAGACAACAGCAACTTTTGCCTTGGTTGGCCCTACTATGTGGGCTAACTTACAACAGAACAAAAACACATGCAAGCCTTTATTGCTGTCTTCATCCTGGCGCAAATAACAGCATTTGCTCATTATCGTGAATCTAGAATATAGAAAAATAAGAAGAGAAAAAATTCCCCCATAATCTTACAACCCTCAGACAACCACAGCTTGCATCTAGAAAACTCCTAAATTCTTAAGCAGCTGTGAAGTGGTAAGGGGGCAGCACTACTTCCCTCATTTTGAGAAGATTGTAGAAGCCACATTTGGGACAGGCTAGAAGGGAATCTTGCTTCTCACGTGCTTGTGTTTCATGACTGTGTAAAAATCAGGCCGCCTATAGTTGCAGGGCATTCAGTCTTGGTTTGCAGAGCCCAAAACATGGAGAAAAAAGATGCCAGACACCTCCTACTCACCCTCAAGCTTGAGCCTTGGGTTGGCCAACTCCTTCCATGTAGAATCATGCAAAGTCATGGCCATCTTACAGCAGGTCATTACATGAAGCTTCTCTTCCATTTCATGGGTGTTAGATGCCTTGCGAAGGCATTTCTTGCCTTGTCTTGCAGTCTTAAACTATTGTCAACATGGACTTTCATTTTTTCTTTGAAACCTCAAACATCATAGTTATGTGACCTACTGGGTGCCCACAGAAAACAAATAATAATAAAAAAAATACAAATTGATTTAGGTACATTTGTTGGCGAAGGCAAGAATGGACGGAGTCCAGGGACAGTAAAGCATGTTCAGAAAGCACACGGCGGCTTTCTGTATCGTGTTCCCTCCTTCCTTCCTCCCTTCCTTCTTTCCTTCCTTCCTTCCTTCCTTCCTTCCTTCCATCTCTGGTTCATTTAGCACATGTTTATTGAGCATCTACTCCACACTGGGCTCTCTTCTGAACACAAGAAACAAAAACTCCAAGCTTGTGGAGATGAAGTCTTAGTGGAGGTGACAGAGGACACCCAGGCCAACCAACGAAACACAGCACCTCGTGTCTCAGACCACGCTGGATGCACCGTTGAGCTGGACTGGATTCTGTCCCAGGAGACATCCCCGGAGTCTGTGGTTGCAGATTCTATAGGAGACCTTCTTCCTCTTCTGTTGCAGGGCTAGTGGTAGGTTCTGAGGTGACTGGACCCTCCGTGTGGAGAGTAGGGAAACCCTGGCAGGAAGTGACCCCTTGGCTGTGCCCGAGAGCTACTGATCCATCCAGCTTTTCAAAGTCCCCAACTGAAGCTGGAGGGAAACCCTCCCTGGAGGAACTTGGGAAGTGTTCATGAAGTGGCAGTTTCTTCTCACCTGCCTAAGGATCTCACCCCCAGCTCACACCCTTTTCTGGCTTGGGGGGAGCCCCCTGCCCTGCCTTGATCTTCCCCAGACAAGCAGTGTGTGGGGGGGCACCACACCTGCTGATATTGTCACAGTCAAACCCCCAGGGACCCAGGGGGTGCTGAGAACACCTCCTCACTCACTGCCCCAAGTAGGATGAGGGCATCCATGCAAATGAAGCCTCAGAACTTACCTGGACCGTCTCAGACACAGTGACACCCTTTATTTACCAAACAGACATCAGTCATATTGCCTCAGGAAGGGAAATTAGTCCTAACACTTGGATTCAAATGAAGCCAATTCTAGGAAATACCATTATTCTAACACCAAAATTTTGACTTATGCAAGTATTGATGGAGATGGATCCATTTACTTTTTTATCCCTCAACGAAAAGTTTCTTGAATAAATATTTATTGAATATTTGAATATTTCACTTCTGTGCCAAGCATGGTTCTAGACACTTCAGATACAGCCAGGACCAAAGCATTATAGCTAAATTTAAACTTCAACATACATACCCTCAGACTTCAGTAATTTAATAATTATCTACCCCTAAACGTCGTTTAAACAGGAAGCCAGATGGACTTATGGGCAAAACTAATTCCTGACCTTGGGTCCACAAGGGTCCTGCGTCCGCCTCCCGTCACTCAAGAACTTGGCCCTACCCCCTGAATCCTCAGATTGCGGGAGGGGAAGGCGCTTGTTTTGTCCGCAGGCTCTTCTGCAAGTGCTCCCATCCTGCAAATGCAGCAGCATTAGCTCCTGGGCAAATGCAAAACAGAAGAGACTGTTTCTATTCTGCGAATTAAATTCCTCTTTGGCTCCTTCACTTGAAAGCAGATTAGTCTCATTTCCAAGAACCAAAATACAAACCTCCTGCCCAAGCTGGCTTTTAGAAATGGTTTGGCAACAGTAAGAGAAGATGGTAAAACCAATTAGGAGGGGAAAGTAGGGCTAGAAAGTGAAGTGTGCTTTGTTGTTACCTTTTTAAAAACTGCACCATCAGAGCTATTGCGGGGTGCCTGGGTGGCTCAGTAGGTTGGGCATCTGGCTCTTGATTTCTACTGGGGTCAGGATCTCAGGGTCGTGGGATGGAACCCTGCCTAGGGCTCTGGGCTGCTGGAGAGTCTCTCTCTCTCTCTCTCTCTCTCTGCCCCTCCCCTTGCTCTCTCTTTCCCTAAAATAAATAAATAAAATTAAATAAAAAGAGCTATTGCGCTATTTAGAGGTATAATAAAATCTTTTGTTTAAAACATAACAGCTGTGATAAAACATGTTCTTTAGTAACTAATTGCCATTGGAATTTTTTTCTATGTAGTTTATATTTTGGATAATTTTAGATCAACAGAAAGGGCACAAAGATAGTACATAGTGTTCTGGGTCCCCCTCACCCCATTTCCATTTCCTTGAGGGTCTTATATTATTAAGGAACACTTACCAAAGCTCAGAAACCAACACTGGTATCTTAATATTAACTAAACTCTAAACTTATTTTGGATTTCACAGTTTCCACTTTAATGTCCTTTTCTCGTTCCAGGATCCAATCCAGGGTACCACGTCACATTGCACTGGATTCCTTCTGAAGGAGCAGATTCTGGATTCTGAAAACAGTAGAAATAATATTATGTTATCACATTGACATATAGACCTTCTTTTGAATGTTGTTTACTTTTTAAAAATAAATCAAAAGGGCAAACAACTGGATTTGTCCCTTATAAGCAAGAGCTTCCTAGGAGAGGATTCAAACATGCATAGCATAAAGTATACCAATTATACCTCAATCAAGCAGCAAAAAAGAAAAAAAATTGTATGTCATATTGAAACATAGGGTTGCAAAATACTTTGTCAATGATTGTCATGGCACCAGACCAATCTATATATCCCATGAGTCAAAGTCTACCTTTCAGAGAACCTCAAAGACAGGGATTTTTTTTTTTTTTTTATGACAGGGAATTTTAACTCTACAGCTATTTTTCCCTTAATCTGAATCAGAAATCACACCAGGACCCATATATAAAATGATTCCAAATCTGTGCTGGAGGGTCTGACCCCCTCAAGTAGTCCCAAGGCCTGAGGAAAACTCTAGTGTCACTTTGGGCCTGGTGATACCAATAGCCCAGTGATGTCACATAGAAACTGGGGCTTATCCTATCAGCAGGTCAAAGGGCACTGGAGCTGATTAGAAGAGAAAACTTGGAGCACCTGGGTGGCTCAGCAGTTGAGTGTCTGCCTTCTGCTCAGAGTGTGATCCTGGAGTCCTAGGATTGAGTCCCATGTCCGGCTCCTTGCATGGAGCCTGCTTCTTCTCTCTCTGCCTATGTCTCTGCCTCTTTCTCTCTCTCTGTCTCTCACGAATAAATAAATAAAATCGTAAAAAAAGAAAGATACTGACTTGCTATCAAAAATAATTTAAAAAAAAAGAGAGAGAGGGATCCCTGGGTGGCGCAGCGGTTTAGTGCCTGCCTTTGGCCCGGGGCGCAATCCTGGAGACCCGGGATCGAGTCCCACGTCGGGCTCCTGGTGCATGGAGCCTGCTTCTCCCTCTGCCTGTGTCTCTGCCTCTCTCTCTCTCTGTGACTATCATAAATAAATAAGAATTAAAAAAAAAAAACTTAAAAAAAAAAGAGAGAGAAAACTTGCCAAGAGTCCAGAATTGTCTCCACCAAGAAATGAATATGTCCATACTTCAGGCTGCCTTTGAAGAAGCAAGTGTCACAGAATAAAATAATTAAGTCATGTAGGAGATATAAGACAGGTCCACAGGGACGCTTGGGTGGCTCAGTGGTTGAGCATCTATCTTCCTTGGCTCAGGTCGTGATCCCGGGGTCCTGGGATCAAGTCCCGCATCAGTCTTCCTGCAAGGAGCCTGCTTCTCCCTCTACCTATGTCTCTGCCTCGCTCTGTGTCTCTCATGAATAAGTAAATAAAATATTTTTTAAAAAGACAGGCCCACCATTTTTTAAAAAGATTTTTAAATTTTTAAAAAAGATTTTATTTATTTACTTGAGAGAGTGCATGCAGGGGGAGGAGGCAGGGGCAGAGGGAGAAGCAAACTCCCTGCTGAGCAGGTTAGATCCCAGGACCCTGGGCTTGAACTCACAACCCCAAGATCAAGAGTCTCAGGCTTTACCAGCTGAACCAGCCAGCTACCCTTGGGTCTACAACTCTAATCAACAGCTCCCAAATCCAAAGAGCTCTGTTATGGCTGTCTGAAATGACAAACTCTTGTTAACTCATGATCTGAACTAGCACGAAGCCTATAGAGCCTTTAATGATCCCATTAAGTGTGAAACAGTTACAAGTTTCCCTTGAGAACTGGAAATGGTTTGATTACACGGTACCGGTCACGTCGTGCTCGAGGTGATGTAATGTCACCTGTATCATATCAGCTTTCTAAACCCCAGATGGCAAAAACATTTCTGGCCCAAGTGTTCCAGATAAGGTGCTGTGTTGCCTGTTAACCACTCCCATCTATTGAACGGTAACATGGGGTACTCAGCACACCTCCCCTTATCTCTAGAGTGGCAACTCCAGAGTGTGTAGTTATGCTAACTATAGGACCCTGAAAAGTTCCACTGCCCTCTGAGAAAGGGCCTTGGAGGTACGGGGCTGGCATGGGGCACCCCATGGGACAGATTTCACAGTGTAACTCTGAGGTTACGTTATCCATCAATAATGTCAGAGAAAGGCCGGGAAATCCTAGTGGGGATTTCAACAATTCCCCTATAAGGGAAGCGATATTCCAAAAGAGGGGATTCATGTGTCTCAGCTGGTGGCCCAAGACATGGTGGTTCCTTTAGGGGAATCGCCTTAGTTGGGGCCAGGAAAAGAGGGAAGCAAGTTTCCAGCTGCTGAGGACATCCTAGGACCCAGCACTGGTTTAGTGGGGGTGGTGAAGTGGCCTGGGTGGATGGGGCATTTGGAGAAAGTAGACACTTGTGACAGGGAGGCTCTAGGCCCCTCTTTGTAGTGGAAATGGCTTTGATGAGCCACAGGACATTTGATGTGGGTGACTTGTCTTTGTCCCAGGCACCTACTGAACAGGACCTGCCCCCCTGGGAGTAGTTCCACTAAAGCTGAGGGAAGGCCACATGGCAGAGGAAGGCATGACTGGAGCCTGGGATGACCCCAGGCACACTCAGCTTGGACTTCCTGACCCTATCATCAGACAGGTCTTGGAAGCTTCGGTCAACCAGAAGGCTGGCTTAGAGGTAATAGGAAAGGGATCGATAGAGGGGAATTTGCTTCCCAGAATAAAGTCTTTGGCTAACTTACACTCAGCTGAGCTCAAGCAACTTTGTAATCTGCTAGTAATTTATAGTCAACTCATTTAGCGAAATAGCCATCTGGTTCACATAATATTTGATGCTATGTGGTTGATGTGAGAAGACACTTTTACCAGTGGTTAAAGACCTTCGAATTTTTCACCCTTGACAGAGAAGACAAAGAGACATGTGGTTATTATGTTATAACCACACAGTATCAAAGGTTACTTAGCTAAGTGTGAAAGTAACAGTAAGCACTGCAAACATCAAGAAACTCAGGAAACTATTCCTCGAAGCCTTCTGATCACATCCAGTACCGCTTAAAAATCAGATCAAGTCAAGGTCATATGCTCTTTCACGTGCTCAAAAGCCCTCCCAGGGTGGTGAGAAATCAGTCCCTGTCTCATTCTGGAAACAAATGCACACCAACAGCTCAAGTTGATGTGAACACCAACAACAAATATTTATTGAGAACTTTTTTTTAAATAATAAATTTATTTTTTATTGGTGTTCAAGTTGCCAACATACAGAATAAGACCCAGTGCTCATCCCGTCAAGTGCCCACCTCAGTGCCTGCCACCCAGTCACCCTCACCCCCCGCCCTCCTCCCCTTCCACCACCCCTAGTTCATTTCCCAGAGTTAGGATATGGCATGTGACATTCCAAAGGGTATAAAATGATAACCCACACTCTGCCTCTGGGATCTTGCAACCCTCAGGAGCATGAGTTGGGCATGCCAATAATGCCAATAAGGCCAAGACCAAGCAGAGGAGGAGGGAGGCAAAAACAGTGCTTAGAAGGAGGGGGTCACTCAGCAGGATCAACTGCTACAGGGGAAAGGATGGGAGAGTTTTGGACCAAAGCCCCCCGGGGTGTGGTGGCTGGGGCCAGTGGTGGCTTTGGGAGAGCAGTTTTGGTGGAGAAGTTGGCAAGGAAGCCAAATCAGGAGGGATTAACCAGTGAGTGGGTGTGAGGAAGTGGAGAAGAGTGTGGTGATGAAGCACAGTGGTGAGCTGAGGAAGTGGTAGGGCCAAAGGAAATTTGTGTCACTTTTTTTAAGTTAGGGAGACCTGATGAGGGGAGGGTGCTGGCAGAGGAGGGAGTCAAGATGAAGATGAGGTGACAGGCCATTGCCACGCGCTCTCTGCACTGACGTGCAGGCCTAGCCCAGCTCAACTGCTGGAGCACAGCAGAGCATGCAAGTCTCATGGCTTGATGACTACTATCTGCCTTTTATTTGTCCCATAGGGAGAACATTTTTGTTTTTAAATTAGGTAAACTGTATGTCCAGCGTGGGGCTCACACTCATGACCCCAAGATCAAGAGTTGCATGCTCTACTGACTGAGCCAGCTGGGTGCCCCCATAATGAAAACATTTTGATATTTTATTTGTGAGGTTAAAAATAACAGCCAGGGGTGCCTGGATGGCTCATTTCGTTGAGCTTCCAATTCTTGGTTTCGGCTCAAGTTGTGATCTCAGGGTTGTGAGATCAAGCCCTGAGTTGGGCTCTCTGCTCTGCGGAGAGTCTGTTGGAAATTCTCTCCCTCTCCCTCACTGCCCCTGCTTGTTCTCTCTCTCTCTCTCTCTCTAAAATAATAAATAAAATAAAAATCTTAAAAAAAAAATCCCAAACAGCAACCAGAGCAAGCATTTGGTGAAGTCTGTCTTGTTTCCTAGAGGGGTTCATGGCAAGTCTGAGCTCAGCTTGAACCTTCAATAAACATAGCAATTATGCTCTGAAATATAATTCGGCCACAAAAAGGCAAGAAGCATTGACCCAGGCTACACCATGGATGAACCTTGAAAATGTGCTGAGCCAGGTACGAAAGGTCACATGTCACATGATTCCATTCACAGGGAATGTCCAGAATAGACTAATCCCTGGACATGGAAAGCAGGTTGGTGGCTGCTAGGAGGAGCGCTGTAGGGAGCAACTTACTCAATGAGCATAGGGTTTCCTCTTGGGGTAATATAATATTTTGGAACTAGATACAGGTGGTGGTTGCACAACACTGTAAATATACTAAATGCCACCGAAACTGTATGTATGTTTCCTGGGGCCCCTGGGTGGCTCAGTGGTTGAGCATCTGTCTTCGGCTCTAGGTGTGATCCCAGGACCCCGGGGTCTTGGGATCGAGTCCCCCACCTGCTTCTCCCTCTGCCTCTCTCTCTCCGTGTCTCTCATGAAAAAATAAAATAAAATCTTTTTAAAAACCCCAACTGTATGTTTCCAAATTGTTAGTCCTATCTCACTAATAATAATGAAGCCAAAAACGATGCCAGGAGCTGCCCTTGCTAGATTCTGCATCCTTCTCTGCAAGGGTTTTTACTCAGTATCCTTCCACCTGTGGACAAGGCCTTACTACCTCCTGGGCAAGTCACCCACCTGGGACACTCACCCACCTGGGACGACTCCGCCACAGTTGACTTCCTGTTGTGCCCTCCCCCTCTGCCGGCAGCCAACGTTGTGGCTCACTCAGGGTCCCGGTGTGCCAGGGACCGAGGCATCTCCTCTGATAGGGGGCTTTCAGTGCTGAAACTGGGGCAGTCCCTGGTAAACCGGGACTTGCTTGCCCTATGTTATGCTCTGATGGAGGAAGGCGCTTGGAGGTCAAGGCCTGCCCAGCCCTGGGGAACAATATCAGGTGCTCTCACCCTGAGATAGTCACATGCTCATTACAGAGAGGTGTGACACGGCTCCTGTGGGCCAGGGGAGGAGGCTGGATCTTTTTTTTTTTTTTTTTTTAAGATTTTATTCATTTATTCATGAGACACACACAGAGAGAGACAGAGACACAGGCAGAGGGAGAAGCAGGCTCCATGCAGGGAGTCGGATGCGGGACTCAATCCCAGGACCCCAGGATCACGTTCTGAGCTAAAGGCAGGTGCTCAACCCCTGAGACACCCAGGCGCCCCGAGGAGGCTGGATCTTAAGGCTGCTGAAGCCGGAACATGCCTAGCTCAGGAGCTGTCATCAGGTCCTCCTTTCGGAGTAGGAATTGGAATTTCCTTTGAGGTCCATCTGGAGGCCGAGGGCTAACCTCCCAAGTGGCCCCTGGAGCTGCAGAGGGACCAGGCATTTCCCCAGGGATTATGCCAGTGGCGGGGGTGGGAGCATGGCAGGACCTTTTTGCCTGGACAGGGTCCTGGGGCTGAGATGCAGTCTGTGAAGGAAATCGGAGATGCTTCAATCTGGTACTGCAAACAGATGGGTTAATTTGCAGACATGCCAAGGAGGCTTCTGGAAAGAGTGACAGGGACCCTCTACTCCTTTGCTTTGAAGTTCAGTGTTACTGGAAGGCATCTTGGTGGATGAAGGCCGGGAGAGCTGGGCTGGGGCTCTGATGCACCCTCAGGGCCGGGTGTCTGAAGTGGGGAGGACCCAGGGGCTCTGAACTGTGGGTCCTGAGCCTAAGTCCTTTGGGAGGAGTGTTAGCCTGTGAGGGGCTTGGCCATCAATGAATCACGGGGTGCCTTCCAAGGGGAGCAGCTACAGCGGTATATACACTTAACAGAAATTATTCAGCAGGAAAGAAAGAAAGACAGAAAGAGAAAGAAAGAAGGAAAAACAAAGAAAGAGAAAAAGAAAGGAAGGAAGAAAGAAAGAAAAAAAAAAAGAAAAAGAAGGTTCACATGGATAAGCCTTGAAAACTCTGTGCTAGGGGCACTGGGTGGCTCAGTCAGTTAAGCATCTGCCTTCAGCTCAGGTCATGATCCCAGGGTCCTGAGATCAAGCCCCATGTCAGGTTCTCTGCACAGCGGGGAGTCTGCTTCTCCTCCCTCTGCTGCTGCTTCCCTTGCTTGTGCTCTGTCTCTCTCTGTCAAATAAATAAATGAAATCTTAAAAAAAGAAAGAAAGAAAGAAAGAAAGAAAGAAAGAAATCAGTTACAGAAGGTCAACATGTTGTATGATTCTCTTTCTATGAAACATCCAGAACAGGGAAATCCATAGACAGAAAATAGATTAATAGATCCCGGGGGGCGGGGGGTGGGTGGGTGGGGCAGAAAGCAGGAAATGGGGAACGACTTCTAATGGGTACAGAACGTCTCTTTTAGGGTCATGCATCCCACCAGGGTGTCTCTGGGGGTCATGCTTAATCCCTGTGTGCCCATCATCCATCGGCTTCATTTATGCTTCAAGGCCAGCAATTCTGGAAGCAGTCTCTGAGGCCAGGGAAGGGTGAGTGGGGGAGAAACCGGGCAGAAGCAGCCCCAGGAGGAGCCCACGGTCCAGATGTTCTCAGAGCCCTAAGTCCCTGTTGCTCAAATGCGGGTATTTCGGGCCACAGAGCTGATACTTGCCGTGGGGTTTTGGTTTCCTGTCTCTTGGCAAGCTTGTTTGCCATCCTGTTGTGTGAGGTGGAGAGAGTCATAGCTGGGGTGTAGGAGGCCTAGACATGACCCAGCCCAGTGTTTGTGGTTCTGGCTGCACTTTAGAAACACCAGTGTGTGTTTCAAGACTAGCAATGCGCAGGCTTGTCCCCAGAGCCTCTGGGTCAGTTGGGGAGGAGGTTTGGTGGGATGCCCCCCTTGACCACACCGCCTGGGCGAAGAACCCTCTTCTACAGAAGATGGTATTGTGCAACAGATCATAGAGCATCCAGGCAAAAATGGAGGGGAAGAGCGAGAGAGAGACATGGCAGGCACCAATTAATAGAAATATCATGTTAATTTCCTGGATTTTGTGATATCCAGGATATTTGAGGCTCTTTGAGATTTGTAGCTTGTGATTTTATTTTCTAACTCCACATACTCACTTTCGTACCTAATTATGTGTTCTTTTTCTTTCTTTTTTCTTTATGATAGTCACAGAGAGAGAGAGAGACAGAGGCAGAGACACAGGCAGAGGGAGAAGCAGGCTCCATGCACCGGGAGCCCGATGTGGGATTCGATCCCGGGTCTCCAGGATCGCGCCCTGGGCCAAAGGCAGGCGCTAAACCACTGCGCCACCCAGGGATCCCATGTGTTCTTTTTCTTAAAGAGGGACTCCCAACATTGTTTAAGGCTTATACCCCACAAGACTTGGATCTACCCCTTGGCTAAAGGCTTACTTAGGTCCGGATAAACTTTTGGTAAGAATATTTCATAGTTGTACATCACATGACTGCTTCTATACTGCTGGGTGTCTCACATTTAGTGACCAAGCATTTAAGGTGGTGACGGCCAGACCTGTCCTGTGTAAGATCCATTTTTCCCTATTGCACTTAGCAAGCAAGCAGAGAAATAGTATGTTGTTCCTCCGCACCGATTCTGTCTCCCAACTTTTCACGGAATGGCTCTAACATCCATGGGCAAATCTTTCCTGAATCAGTTCTTCCACCAAGAGTTGCAAAATGATAATTTTATGACTGTTTCACTAATTTTGCCTTTATTGACTGGAGTTCTTCTATGAAGAAAGCCTTCCTTCATCAATTTCATAGGTGATTTCAATGTGAACAGACCAGTTTAGAAGTATTGACCCAGTCCAACAGACCCATTTACAGGTGAGAAATATTGAGATTCAGGGAGGTAAAAAGATTCGCTTCAAATCACACAGTCACTAGCAATAAAAGGCTACTTTAAAAAAAGAAAAGGTAGCAAAAAAGAAAAATCTTTATTTTGAAACAACTCTGCAATTCCAGAGCAGGGCATCACAAACTGTCACTGTTTTAGAACACCTGTCAACATTTCCTAGAACAAGACACAGCTTGGGAAATAGGACCAGGCTTTGGGAGACATTTGAAGGCTTTCCATTTCAGCCAGGAACCAAATTAGCTCCCCATTCTCTCATTGCAATTACTTAGCATGGCTCTGGAAGTTCTGACTAGTAAAGATAAAAAGTAAAAAACAGGTACTATCAGAAATAAGAATACAAAATCACCACTATCTGTATATAGTGTAATAGTTTTTCTAGAATAGCCTTTCTCAAGCCTTTTGGTCTCAGGACCCCTTTACCAAACTCTTAAAATTTGCTGAGGACTCCAAACAAGTTTTGTCTATGTAGGTTATTTATATTGATATTTATCATACTAAAAATAAAGACTGAGGAAAAAATTTAAAATATTTACTTAGTAAATAATTCAAAAGTAACAAACCAATTAGATGTCAATGCCACTTTTTAAATGAAAAGGATTACATCTTCTGAATGGAAAAAGCATTTGGTAAAAAAGTGTTTTCTTTTGCAACTTTTTAAATCTCTTTAACCTCTAGTCTACTGGTAGACTCTGTACTCAGCAGATGCAGTGTCACATGATCCAGTTTCTAGGAAATTCTACTGCACACTTGTGAGTGAATGAGAATGAAAAAGGCATAATAACTTTTTGGTATTACTGTGAAAATAAATAATTTTGACCTTGCAGATTCCCTGAAAGAGTTTCTGGATGACACTTTGAGAACTGCTGTTCTGGAACACTTGAGAGGCTCAGCAAAAAGTTTTACTAGCATCAGTTACTTTGGTAAAGTGGCTGGATAAATAATAAATATAGGAAAACTAGTCATTTTTCTCATATACCAGCACCTATGCAATGTCCTACTTCTACTCTTGCATGCATGAGTGTGTGTGTGTGTGTGCCCATTGTGTTACCTTTATAGCAAATCTGAAATCTCAACAATCTAGATGTTCTTTTCGCTTATGTTGCTGGGAGGGCAGCTTTTCAAGGTTTTCTTTTCCCTAGGCATTCCTTCAAGAGCTTCTGGATGAGGAAAGAAGGGCAGGAAGAATAGGAAAGCAGAAAAGAGAGGTCTACACATAACATCAGAGCTGTACTTGCTGCGTGCAGCCCTACTACGTGATGTTCCCCCTCCTTTCAAGTCATCTTCTCCAACTGAGATGCTCACACCACTGCTGACATCCCAGACCTCTGGAATGGCCAGGCCTTCCAGAGAGTTTCCCATAATTCCTGCTGTGGTTTGATCTTCCCATGCTTCCTGGGCATGGGGGAAGCAGGTGACTACTAGGGGTTGGCCCAAGCCAAGGTTAGGAGGGGCATATTCTTCGTTTTCAGAATCTACCACCCTCTTCATCAACTTGGCCCACTAGTCAGACCTCTGTGTTCATGGGGGTAGTTTCTCAAAGGGGCAGTGCTTCCCCTTCCTCCAGTCCAGCTCCCTTCCAGAAGCTTCCATTAGAGGGTAGGATCTATACAGTTGGGTCCCTCAGCCTCATGTGAATCAGTAGGTATAACCACTTATCCAAAAAACAGTAAGAAGCATTGGCAAAATTGGAGAGCAGAAAAGTTCCAGGAAGAGAGAAGGAGAACAAGTAAGGAGAGGGCAGGTTGAAGTGAGAATGTCCTTCTGAAAATGAAGGGGGACCCAGTCCCTTCCAGGGTAAGAGTGACTCTGTGGGCTCAGTCTAAAAAGGGTGTTTGTTAGCCCCTTCCTCTCCAGAGCTGTCAGCATTTTCAGTGTCATCCAAATTTATAGAAAAAAAAAAACTTGTGGGATGCCTGGCTGGCTGTCAGAAAAGCATGCGACTCTTGATCTCAGGATCATGAATTTGAGCTCCATGCTGGGCATAGGGCTTACTAAAAATAAATAAATAAATAAACTTTAAAAAAAGAAGAAAGAAAAAACTTGTTACCTTTGGACACAGAAACAGAGCTGTGTTTTTTTTAAAGATTATTTTCTGTGCATACTATTTTCCTAGTGTCTCCAAACTTTATCCTACTTATGTTGAAATACTATGGAGCCTGGTTTTGTCTCAGCCCTGTAATTCTGTCTCGTTTGGATGGTATTCATGAAATAGAAATGTTTTTGCATATTAATACCTCATTTATTGCCCAATTTATTTTTTTTTCAAAGATTTTATTCATCTATTTATGAGAAACCCAGAGAGAGAGGCAGAGACACAGGCAGAGGAAGAAGCAGGCTTCCTGCGGGCAGCCCGATGTGGGACTCCATCCCAGGACCCCGGGGTCAAGACCTGAGCCAAAGGCAGACACTCAACCACTGAGCCACCCAGGTGCTCCTTGCCCAATCTATTTTTAAAACATAGCTTCAGGGGCAATCCTCACAGGGAGCTGGCTTCTCCCTCTGCCTATGTCTCTGCCTCTCTCTGTGTGTCTCTCATGAATAAAATTTTTAAAATCTTTAAAAAAACAACTTCATTAAGTATAATCTGTATACCATAAAACACACAACTTAAGTGTACAATTCAATAGTTCTTAGAACTTTTATAGACTTGTGTAATCATTATAACAATCCAAGACATTTGCCAGTTTTCGTTTAACTCTTAAAACACCTTAAGTACAATTAGCACTAGAGAAAATATGGATGTCTATTTTTTAAAAAAATTAAAAACCTGAAATTTGAAAGTATTTTTAAAGTAGTGTGTGGTTATTTTTCTTTCAGTGGCAATGCGTCAACCTAGCCAATTGAACTCTTATTTCATGAATCAATCAACTATTCAATAATTTATCAAGCATCATGTGATGGTTACTTTTAGGTGCCAACTTGGTGAGAGACGTTAAGTTGTTTGCTCAAGTTCACACAGCCTGTAGGTAGTCAGGCTAGACTTTAAAGCCATGATCCCTTTGAGACCCTGTTTAGTGCCTAACTGTAAAACTAAACATTGTACCACATCAGAAAGAAGCGGTTGATGACAATTCTAAAGTATTTATTCCCATGCTCTGGGAGGTGACCTCAATAATTTAGTTTTCCTTATGGCAGTGAAGTTTTTGATATTTAAGTTCCACACTTGAAAAAATAAGCATCCCTGTATCAGAGGAAGTGTAACTAAATACTGCATGCTTAGTCAAGGGGAAATTTTTGAAATAACAGACATTATACATTTGAGGAAGTGGGTTAACAGGCTTAAGGACCAACAAGAGGCCAATGAAGAATCAGAGAAATTTGCATTTCTCCATAATAATTGTTTACAACCAAAGCAACAACAGTGTTACTCATCCTACATTTGCAGTCTAAGTCAACGATGTTTGAACATGGTAATGAATAGGCTGCACAGTGTGGGGCACATGACGCACATGCCAGGGGTTAGTAGGATGAATGAATGCACTCAGCCTTCTTTTTTTTTTCAACTTCCTTTCCCTGAAATGACAAACAGCAACAGAACTGGGAAGACCCAGGCTTCAGTTCACATATCTATTCTTGATGATTATCAACATAAAGATGTGTGTTACAGGAAGTGGATACCAGTCACAGCTGGTACAGGACCAGTCACAGAAGGAAGGTTTAGGGCACAACCCCAGTATAGTTTTAGAGGAAAAGAAAGACACAAGATAAATGCTTCATTTTCAACTTTTCTCTTTTAGAAAAAAAATAATCAAACTTCATATATGATTTTCCATCCAGTCATGATTTTACTGAAATCAAATGAATCCTTCCTGGTCAGGGAAAACATGTACTTGAATCATATTGGTCATTTGGTCATTTGAGATGGATTCATCCAACTTCCAAGCCTATAGCTTTGTTGATCACGCCCTGTAGACATGGCTAAGTTCTAGGCTCAGCACATAACTATGAAATCAAAGTGTTGGCTGGACTGAATGCTCATCTGTAGGCTCTGGAGGCGGGGTGGGGAATCCTTCTTGAAACTTGTTCTCGTTGGTAGAATTCAGTCCTTCAGGACTGAACTGAATCTTATTTACATGGTGACTATCAGCCAGTGGCTACCAGCCACCCAAATTCCTTGCCTGTGACTCCCTTTTATCTTCAAGCCAGCAAACAGTGTGTTGAATTCTCATGCTTCAAGTTTGTGCCTTCTTCTGAGATGAGTCAAAGAAAGTCTGTTTCAAAAGGGCTCATGTGATTAGGTCAGGCCACCAGGATAATCTCCTAACTCAAGGTTACCTGTGTGATCTAATCTAATCTAATCCAATCCAATCTAATCACAGGATGAACTCCATTATATTCACAAACCTGGGGATTATACAAGCTGTTTAACACCAGGCATAGGGGTAATGGGCACCATCTCTGAATTCCCCTACCACACCCAGCTCCAAGAATGATCAACCCATGGCTAATCTTGTTTCACCTTGCGGCAGGATGGGATGGGTTCCCTGGGCAGCATGCTCTGAGATGAAGGTGAGCTTGCAGGAAGTTTAGTGGGAGCGTTGGCAGGATCAACTCTGTGCAAGGGAGGGGAAGGAAATGGGGGGTCTGAAGCCGGGATGGTCCTTCAGAGAGAGGTGTTCCAAGGTGGGGCAACGCCCGTCCAACCCCTGGATGGCCAAGACCCCTCCCCTTTTTTTTTTAGAACACAAGGAATCACTTTTATTTCAGTATGCACCCACATCTCAGCATTTAGTGGTCCTGAAAACTGGAAAAATACAGCAATTTGCCAGGAAGTCAAGCCTGCCAGTTTCGGGGATCTGCTGTGCACACCGAGTTCTTTCTCGATCCCTGCTGAGGACCATGAGACACAGCAGCACCAAAACCAAAGTATGCACCGAATCCAAGGTTCTTTTTGTTCCAGTTGTCAGATTCCAAACTAGACCCAGTTGGATTGGACGTGGGCTGCCCCAGGCAGGGTTCACCAAGGGCTCTCCCTGAAGATATGACAGTGCAAGATATGTCTTGATAACACTGATCAGTGCATTGCACCAACTCTATGGCATTTCTGCAGCTCCTCTTGGGCATCCAGTATTTTTTAAAAGATTTTAAAAATTTATTCATGAGAGACACACAGAGAGAGGCAGAGATATAGGCAGAGGGAGAAGCAGGCTCCTTGAGGGGAGCCTGATGTGGGACTCGATCCTGGGACCCTGGGACCACGCCCATCTGCTGAAGGCAGATGTTCAACTGCTGAGCCACCCAGGCGTCCCTCCAGTTACTATTTTGTAGTAGAGTCCAGATATCATAGTATCTATAAACAGTTCAGTATTACTTCATCTGTAGACATCTCACTCTGTGTCATCGCAGCAAAATCTTTGGGGTCCCCAGAAAAAAGAAAGATGAGATACAGCTTTAGTGACAACAGAGAATTCATTTTAGGCCCCCACCTGTTTCCCCCTCCTCCCCACATGATCTGTGCCCGGTTTGGTCCCAGCACACTTGTGCAGAACTTCCTAGGAGGCGTCAGAATTACAAAGAAATGCAAACGTATCAGTGGTTAAGGTTTTTCTGGGAAGGAAAGGAATGCAAAACCTACCAGTCAGTACTAGAGCCTAATCAGGTCGGAGACTGGAGATCAGCGGTAAGAACTCTTAGTGCGGTTGCAAAAGAGAGAGAGCCTCGAGTTCCTTCGAGACAACAAGCCCAAGACCAGGTGCAGGTTAGATGGCTCTCAGAGTGGACCCAGAGCCCCTTCTTCTTGTCGGACAATTACCACTGCTTCATTATAATGTAGTTTTGTGAACTTTTGTTTCTTTTTTATTTTTTTTTTTTTTTTTTTTTTTTTTTTTTTTAATTTTTATTTATTTATGATAGTCATACAGAGAGAGAGAGAGAGAGAGGGAGGCAGAGACACAGGCAGAGGGAGAAGCAGGCTCCATGCACCGGGAGCCTGATGTGGGATTCGATCCCGGGTCTCCAGGATCGCGCCCTGGGCCAAAGGCAGGCGCCAAACCGCTGCGCCACCCAGGGATCCCTTTTTGTTTCTTTTTTAAAAAGATTTTATTTATTCATGAGACACGAAAGAGAGAGAGAGAGAGAGAGAGAGAGAGAGGCAGAGACACAGGCAAAAGGAGAAGCAGGCTCCCTGCAGGGAGCCCGATGCTTGACTTGAACTCAGGACCCTGGGATTACACCCCGAGCCAAACGCAGACACTCAACCGCTGAGCCACCCAGGTGTCCCTATGATGAAGTTTTGGAATATAGGTGTGGTTTGGTGGGGTGAGTCCGGAGCTGATGGCCAAGAAAGAATTCTTGAGAGGTCTTTGTTGCAAAGTGGTGGTTTTATTAAACCCTGGGAATGGGACTTGTGGACAGAAAGGGTTGCTGCCCTGGGGTTGGGAGGGGGTGCTCAGGAGTTGGGGGTAAGGAAAAGGATGATTTCAAAAAGACTTTCATATGTTAGAGAAGACTCACAGGATATTGGAGGCCTTGCCAATGTCAAGTTAAGGCTGTTTTGCCTTCTAGCAAGGCTTTCACATTAAGATAGTCGGGAGCTTCCAGAGGAACATCACCCTCTGCCCGCTTCAAGCATCCGTCAACAGGCTGCAGGTTATAAGGACATGTAATTGCATCTACGTTTCCTTCTGGAAGTTAGGTTATTGATAAAAATGCTTTGTTCTTATAAATTACTAAGACATTTGTAAACTGAGGGAGACTCACGTCTTGTGGGATTGTGATATCTAGAAGTGAACTATTTGGTTTTCTTTCCCTTAGCTTTAGGGCAGCCAGGAGCGCTTGAGGAATGTCACCTGTATCCCACCTGGGAGGTGGGGGGGGGGGTGTTGTGGGGTGTCAGCTTCTTCTTTGTTCTCAGCTTGCCTTCTGCTCCCTCGTCAATTATAATGTTAAAGTCTCCACTTGAGGAGGAGCACAAGGGGAGGTGTCCAAAAGGACTTTTTTAAAAAAAATATACATTTTATTTAAATTCAATTTGCCAACCTACAGTGTAACACCCAGTGCTCATCCCATCAAGTGCCCTCCTTAGTGCCCGTCACCCAGTAAGGACTTTCATATGCTAAAGAAGACCCTCAGGATACTGGGCACCTGGCTGTTGTCAAGTTAAGGTTGTTTTTCCTTTTATTGAATCATTAACGTTAAGACAGCTGGGAGCTTCTGGAGGAACGTTATACTCTGCCTACCTCAGGGCCTTGTCAAAGGGCTGCAGGTCATAAAGAAATTCAATTTTGTTTACTTTCCTGTCTGCCTCTGGTTCCCCATCACTCAGTGGATGGGATGGTGATGTTAAGGCTCCAGGAAATTGAGTTATGGGTCTCTGGAAATTAAGCTGTTGATAAGAATGCTTTTTCCTTGTAAATCACTAAGCCCTGGGTAGACTGAGGGAGACTCACCTCCTGCCGGGCTGTGATCTCTGTCAGTTAACCATTCATTTTTCCTTCTTCCTTTTAGGGCAGCCAGGAGCGCCTGAGGAATGTCACCTGTTTCCCACCAGGAAGTGGGGGCAGGAGTTTATGGGGGTGTCGGCTCATGCTTTGCCCTCAGCTTGCCTTCTGCTCCCCCATCAGGTAGCATCTTTTTTTTTTTTTTTTTTTTTTTTGTGATGTTAGCAGCTGTTGATGCTTCACATCTGAACAGAAATATTTTTTGATGAAAGTTCACTCAGGAGCTTCTCACCTATAACTCAGAATTCAAAGACTCAGGGGGCACTGACTCAGCAAAACTCTCCTACAAGGAGTTTCTTCCCATTGCAAACCTTCACCCTAAGATCAGGGGACGTGTTGGACTCTGTCTCTATCAGGCAAGAAGTAACATATACCCTCGCACATAACTTCACTGATGGCAGGAAGAGGCTCCGTCCATTTCCTCAAGAGATGCATTTCTTTTTATTTTTTTTAAGATTTTATTTATTTATTCATAAGAGAGAGCGAGAGAGAGAGGCAGAGACACAGGCAGAGGGAGAAGCAGGCTCCTCACAGGGAGCCAGACGTGGGACTTGATCCCGGGGTTTTCAGGATCACGCCCTGGCTGAAGGCAGGACTAAACCGCTGAGCCACCAGGGCTGCCCAAGAGATGCATTCCTAATGAAATTTTACTTCTTCTTCTTCTTCCTTTTTTAAGGTTTTCTTGCGTTTTTAATAGGGTTTAATAATGTTATGAGTGAATCCTATTCATCAATTGGTGCATGTTTTATTTACTTATTTTTTAAGTAATCTCTATGCCCAATGTGAAGCTTGAACACACAACCCCAAGATCAAGCATCATAAGCTTCACCAAACTGGGTGCCCCTGAAACTTTACTTCGTACACTTAAAAACGCTGGATCGAAATTTGTGAGCTGGTTATGTTTTGATCAAGTGTATGTTACTAATAATTGCAATGCTAATTAAATCCAGAAAACATTGTATTGTTTTTAATGTTTGCTATTTATTTATTTATTTATAAATTTATTTAGTTATTTATTTATAAATATTTTATTTATTTATTTATTTATTTGACATACAGAGAGAGCTAGAGAGCACAGGCAGGGGGAGCAGTAGACAGAGAGGGAGCCGCAGACTCCCCGCTGAGTAGGGAGCCCAGTGGGAGGCTCCATCCCAGGACCCTGGGATCCTGAGCTAAGCTGAAGGCCGACACTTAACTGACTGGGTCATCCAGGTGCCCTAATTTTTAAATTTTAAACTTTTCTTGCCCATTCATTTTTCTGATAACCTTTTCCCCTCCTTGAAATGTAGCATTTATGCTAGAAATTGACCTTTGCTGGGAAATCACTTCTTTGGGAAAATATTATTAATCCATTCAATTTCCAGAGGAATATAAATATTTGATCATAAGAAGAATACAAGTCAGGGGTGCCTGGGTGGCTCATTCGGTTAAGTGTCTGCCTTCAGCTCAGGTCATGATCTTAGGGTCCTAGGATGGAGCCCTGCATCGGGATTCCTGCTCAGCAGGGAGTCTGCTTCTCCCTCTCCCTCTGCTCCCAGCTCCAGCTCTCTCTCTGTCTTGCTCCAAGTAAATAAATAAAAAACTTTTTAAAAGATTTATTTATTTATTCATTCAGAGAGAGCGAGAGACAGAGACACAGGCAGAGGGAGAAGCAGGCTCCACGCAGGGAGCTGATGTGGGACTCGATCCTGGGTCTCCAGGATCACACCCCAGGCTGCAGGCGGCACTAAACCGCTGCACCACTGGGGCTGCCCTAAATAATAAAATCTTTAAAAAATACACACACACAGAAGAATACAAGTCAATGTATTGCAATGTTTTGCAGCTAGAGAAGAGAGCCTCTGTGGACCTGGGGTCCCTGCCTTGGTGAGGCAAGAACCATATTACACACTGGTTTCTCCTTGGGACGTTTTTGTTTGTTTGTTTGTTTGTTTGTTTGTTTTTTAACACTTTGAGACTATGGCCATAGAAAATATGAAAAGAAATTTATGAATTTGTATACTTTTTTTTTTGTGGGAAGGATGTATGATGGGGATCAAGAAATATGTTACATTAAGGTAAACATCCCTGGGAAGAGGAAGAGAAAAATTCAAAGAAAAAAGGAATGATGCAAGATTTCAGAACTGATAAAGAAGAGTTTTTCTAATTTCAGAGTAGGTGTTGGTGGGCATCAGTTGCTTCTGCATTAGATTCCACGGGAGATATTTATCAAATGATTAAAAAGTTTGTTTTTAAATGTCAATTTTTACGACTTACTGGAAAGTGCATCCCTTGCAACTATTTCAACTTAGTATTTGATTTTTACAGGTTTTTAAATATTTATTTATTTATTTATTTATTTATTTATTTATTTATTTGAGAGAGATAGGGAGACAGAACAGAGGGAGGGACAAAGGAAGAGAGAGAGAGAAAGAATCCCATGCAGCCTCCCTGCTGAGTGTGGAGCCTGACTCAGGGCTTGATCTTAGGACCCTGTGATCATGACCTGAGTCAAAATCAAGTCAGACGTTTAACAGACTGAGTCACCTAGGTACCCTTCAACTTAGTATTTCAGATGTCAATTAAAATGTGTAAAAGAGGGGGCGCCTGAGTGGCTCAGTCCGTTGAGGATTAGACTCTTGGTTTCCACTCAGGACGTGGTCTTAGGGTTGTGGGATCGATCCCTGAGGCAGGCTCCATGCTCAGCACAGAGTCTGTTTGGGATTTTCTGCTTCTCCGTCTGCCCTTTCTCTTGCTTGCTCTCTCTCAAATAAATAAATAAATAAATAAATAAATAAATAAATACATAACATCTTTTAAACAAATGTGTAAGGGAGTATATGGACGTACAAAAGTTTTTTCAGGGACACACAGGCAAAATGTTTAAAAGCTTTTTTTTTTTTTTTTACCACCCTTCTTTTCAGCCTGAACACATTTGTGTTCCTTCATTGTCTCAGAAGAATGGGGAAGTACTTCGTTGGCATTAACATCAGCATAACTCTGTATAACTAACTGACTGCATGCTTGTTTTCAAAAGAGATTTGCATATAATAAATCTTTTAGTAAAACATGCCCATACTTGTATTCTGGGCAGCTCAAATGATGGCAAAGAAGAGAAGACACTCCCTTTATTTATTTATTTATTTATTTTTTTAAGACACTCCCTTTAGAGAGAGGAGGAAAGAATGTATCAGGAACCAAAGATGGAGCTGTGACTGTAAGTCTGCCCTAAATTTCTTTTTTTATTAAAATCATGACATGTTTGGGGCCCCTGGATGGCTCAGTCCATTAAGCATCTGCCTTCTGCTCAGATCATGATCTCAGGGTCCTGGGATCAAGCCCCACATCTGGCTTTCTGCTCAGTGGGGAGCCTGCTGCTCCTTTTCTCTCTGCCCCTCCTCCTGCTTGTGCACTTGATCTAATTCTGTCAAAGAAATAAATAAAATAAAATAAAAATAAAATCGTGACACCTTTTTCTCATTGATTAGCCTTTAATCTTGGAATATCTAGGTTTGTTTTTTCTCAGTTTATTTCAACTCACTTTGTGTCTGATTCAGATGATTTTCCCAAACCTGACTACTTAATTCTACCGTCAGAAAGAAATAAAATACAAAGAATCTCCTATATAAAATACATGTAATAATGTGAAGATTTGCTTTTCATCAATAAAAGCCAAAAATATGCACATCTAGAATTGCCACACTGTGATTGAAATCTTTTAAATAAAACACACCAGGATTCTAAATTACCATTTTCTTTTCCAAAACAGCTGATTACAGACTTTTTTAAAAAAGTAGATACTTCTTAAAAAAAAAAAAAAAAGCAAACAACTATGGTAAAAATGCATAGCATAAACTTTACCATCTTAACTATTTTTAAATGTACAACTCAGGGTGTTAACTATGCTCACATTGTTGTACAACAGATCTCTAGAATTTTTTCATCTTGCAAACTGAAACTCTGTGCCTATTGAATAGTAACTCTTCATTTCCCCCTCTCCATGGCCTCTGGCAACCAGCATTCTCTGTTTCTTTCTTTCTTTTTTTAGTAATCTCTATCCCCAAACTGAACCTCGAAATCATGACCCCAAGATCAAGAGTCGGATGATCTTTGGACTAAGCCAGCCAGATGCCCCGGCGATTCTTTGTTTCTATTAGTTTAATGTTTTTAGAGACTTCATAGGAATGGAATCCTAGAATATTTGTCTTTTTGTCACTGGCTTATTTCACTTAGTGTAATGTCTTCAGGGTACATCTATGTTGTAGCATGTGACTGGATTTCCTTTATAAAGGCTGAATAATATTCCATTGTATGTATATACATTTTCTTCATCTATCCATCCACCAGTGGACATTTGGATTGCTTTACTCTCTTGGCTGTTGTGAATAATGCTGCAATGAATGTGGGTGTCTCCAAGATCCTGTTTTCAATTCTTATAGATACAGTCATAGAAGTGGGAATACTGGATTATATGGTAGCTCTATTTTTAATTTTTTGAGGAATCTCCATAGTTTTGTTTCATAGCAGCTGCACTACTTTGCATCCTGCTTAAAAGAAAACCACAGGCTTAAGATGGTGTCACTCAGGCTAAGGCCTCAAGTCAGTAAACCAAGACTTAATACCTAACCAGACTACCATTTCAATCCTCTTGAAATACAACCTTTTTAAAAAAAAATATTTTATTTATTTATTCAGGAGAGACACAGAGAGAGGCAGAGACATAGGCAGAGGGAGAAGTAGGCTTCCTGTGGGGAGTCTAATGTGGGACTCGATTCCAGGATCCTGGGGTTCAAGCCCTGAGCCAAAGGCAGCCACTCAACCACTGAGCCACCCAGGCATCCCAAAACATGATCTTTAATTCATCAACATGGGAATTTCCTGGTCAGCACTAAGAAATTTACTGATAGACTCATTCCTTTTCCCATTGGAGGGCGATCTTGCCTAAGTAATGGATTCTTTGGTAATAAATTTCTTTTTCTCCCCTCCCTCTCTACCTTTAAAAACATTTCCTTTTCTATAGCTTTTTGCAGTTCCCCTTTACTTGCTAGACAAGATGCTACCCAGCCCACGAATTGACTAAGAAAGCCCATTAGATCTTTAAAGAAGCTTACTTGATTGAATGTTTGTTATTTAACAATCCCCAGCAACAGAGCACAGGCTTCCAATTTCTCCATATCGCCATCAACACTCGCTGTCTTCTGTGGTTTTAATAGTGGCTATCCCAATGCATGTGAGGGGATACGTCATTATGGTCTTGATTTATGTTTGCCTTTTCACTTTGTTGCTTGTTTCCTTTGATGTGCTGGCATTTTTAAGTTTGATGTAGTCTGAGTAGTTGATTTTTGTTTTTGTTACTTGTGTTTTTGGCGTCATATCGCAAAAAATCACTGCCAAATCCAGTGTTATGGATTCCAGTGTTTCATTTTCTAAAAGGAGCTAACCATTGTTCTCTATGGCCCCTGAGCTAACTAATTGAATTAAGATAAAAGGAAACCATTATACTCAAGTTCTTCCCAAACTCTTCCAGATGAGCCAATTGGACTAAATATGTTAGAGCATGTTCTACAGAAAGAGAAGAACTCACAGGTCATTGACATAGGGTATTTATTGGGTTCAGTGAACAAAGAAGGAAGAGGTGATACCAAACAGTGTTCCTACACTGCACTCTATCCATAACTTCAGGGTACTACCTTATATAGTCCTGCCTCTCCCTGGGGGGGGGGGGGGGGGGGGTAGATGGGCCAGGAGATACTGCTAGTCACTTTGCCTGGGTCATGACTCTGATTGTTCTGTACCATCATCTTCAGTTGCTTGTTCAACAGGTGAGTGTAAAGGGGCTGAGTCACAGCTTAATGAGTCACCTCAACTAGCAGGGTGTGCATTATGGTGATTATATATACCCTGAGGCTAGGGCTGTTTACATTCTGGTCCAATTCAACTCCAAAGGAGGGCCTACTTCTTTCCCTTTCCCCCAAAGCTGTTACTATGGATGTGGGGCTTCCCTCTTAGTGACTCATTCACTACATAGTTCTGTTCATTAAGAGACAAAGATGCTTCAAGTAGAGGAGGTGGTGGCTAAATATTTACTCAACTGGTTTCTCTTGCTTAGTAAACCCAACAACCAAACATTTCGCGGTCAGGTCATGGTGACTAGCACAAGATTCTTTTGCTTTCTTTTCCTCATTGCTCAAGATAAAATATTCACAAATAGAACCTCAAGAAACCCCTTGTGTAGCCATATTTTGAAAAAGTAACCTCTGAAGATGAGGATTCACGTGGAGCCCTTGGAAAAGATTGAGGCACACCATTAAAGAAATGTTCTGGGGAACCTAGGTGGGTTGGTTAAGCATCTGACTCTTGATTTTGGCTCAGGTCATGATCTGAGGATCATGAAATCAAGCCCTGAGTTGGGCCCCATGCTGGGTGTGGAGCCTGCTTAAGATTTTCTCTCTCTCTCTGTCCCTCTCTCACATGTGCATGCATGCTCTCTCTTTCTCTCTAGAAAAAAAGAAAAGTTCCAGTGTTTCAGATGGTAGATTTATTTGTGGAGTCCGCTACCCTTCTTCCAGAAATTAAAAAATTTGCTTTCACTTTGGTGGTAAGCTTAGAAGTCTAAAAGGCATATTCTGGAATCATCTAGATGAACCTGTTGTATGTTTGTATTTAGGATCTTCTTGGGGCACAGTGGTACTATTTTGATTATTTTCAGGTAATAGGACATAAACAAAAATGAACTTAGTATGATCTATTTCAGCCAAATTGGGGTCAAATAATATTAACCATATATTGTACAACTGGCTATTCATCATAGTTCGATGGAAAAAAAAGTAATGGCTGAATTGGTTCCCTCACATTGCAGGGTGCATGGTAGACAAGCCATGCTGAACTCAAATGCTGAGTTAATGTTTTTTGCTTTACTTTTATTGTTTTGCAGTTTTGGTTATAGTTCATTTATAAACTAGATTTGGTTTTGTTGTGTGAGAGCTATATACTGAAGATTATAATTAGTTTTACATTCACACATACTTAAGGAATATTATGGTAAAAAAAATTGTCAACCTTGGCAGATGCTGAAGAAGCTTCTTTATTTTTTTTTTCTTTAAAGGGGTCTAAACATTTCTCAGATTTGAGGAACATCCTGCTAATAAACAGATATGATGACAAAAGATGTGCCCTTTTGCTCTCCTATCTTAAGATGCTTGTTCTGGTGGTTCTCAACCGTGACCACAGTTAAGAATCAACTGAAGAACTTAAAAAAATACTATACTATATCAGGTATGCTAATTTCAGATATAGCTATACTAATATCATAAAAAAAATAGACTTTTAAGACAAAAATTGTTACTAGGGGCAAAGAATGATATTATATAATGACAGAAAGGTTAACCCATCAAGCAAAATAGAAACTATATATATATATATAGGTGTGCCTGAATGGCTTAGTTAGTTAAGCATGCTACTCTTGGTTTTGGCTCAAGTTGTGATCTCATGGTCATGAGATTGATCCCTGCATTGGGTCCTGTGCTCAACATGGAGTCTGCTTGAGATTCTCTCTCCTTCTTTTTCTGTCCCTTCCACTCATGCTCTCTCTCTCTAAAATAGATAAATTAATCTTAAAATATAAACAAACTATAAATATATATACATGTACTAACAGGACCCCAAAATACATGAAGCAAAACAGACAGAATTGAAGGGAGAAACAGATAACTCAACAATAAAAGTTGAAGACTTCAATATCCTACTTTCAATGATTTATAGAACAATGAGGCAGAAAATCAACAAGAACATAGAAGACTTGAACAATACTATAAACCAACTAGGCCTAACAGGCATCTATGGGCACACACCATCCAATAACAGCAGAATGCACATTCTTCTCAAGTGCTCATGGAACATTCTCCAGGATAGATCAGATGTAAGACCATGCAAAAAGTCTCAATACATTTCAAAAGATTAAAATCGTATAAAATATATTCTCTGATCACAATGGAATGAATTAGAAATCAATAACAGAAGGAAATTTGGGACATTCACAAATACGTAGAAATTATTTATTTTATTTTTATTTTTATTTTTTATTATTTATGATAGTCACAGAGAGAGAGAGAGAGGCAGAGACACAGGCAGAGGGAGAAGCAGGCTCCATGCACCGGGAGCCCGATGTGGGATTTGATCCTGGGTCTCCAGGATCGCGCCCTGGGCCAAAGGCAGGCGCTAAACCACTGCGCCACCCAGGGATCCCAATACGTAGAAATTAAACAACATATTTGTTAACAACCAGTGGGTCAAAGAATTAATCACAAGGGAAATTAGAAAACACTTAGAGATAAATAAAAAGGTAAATGCAACATACTAAAACTTACGGAATGCAGCTAAGGCAACAAGGGGAAAATTATAGCTCTAAATGCCCGTATTAAGAAACCAGACGAGTGCCTGGGTGACTCAGTTGGTTAAGTGTCAGACTCCTAATTTTGGTTCAGGTCATGATCTCAGTATCCTGGGATGAATTGCTTCTCGGCCTTTTGGCTAAGATCAAGTGTAGTGTCCTGGAATCAAGCCCTGCCTCGGTCTCTACACTCAGTGGGGAGTCTGCTTGAGGATTTCTCTTCTCCCTCTGCCCATCCATCCCACTTGTGCACTCTCTCTCTCTCTCTCTGAAGTAAGTACATAAATCTTAAAAAAAAAAAAAAAAAAAGAAGAAGAGGGGCACCTGTGGTTCAGTAGGTTGAGCACCCAACTCTTGGTTTGCCTCAGGTCTTGATCTCATGCATGATGGGATCAAGCCCTGAGCCAGCTGGGTGCTCATCAGGGAGTCTGCTTGAAGATTTTTTTCCTTCTGCCTCTCTTCTCACAGGCAAGCATTCGTGGTCTCTCTCTTTCTCTCTCAAATAAATAAATAATAAAATAATAAAATAAAAAGAAAGTAAAAAAGAAAATCTGTGATCAATAACCCAACATTTCACCTTAAGAAACTAGAAAACAAAGAGGAAACTAAATCCAAGGAAACGGAAGGGAGTAAAAAAATAAATATTAGAGTGAAAAATAAATGAAATAGAGAATAGAATGAACAGTAGAGAAAATCAATGAAACAAAAAGTTGGTTCTTTGAAAATATCAATAAAATTGACAAACCTTTAGCTAAATTGGCTAATAAAAAAAAGAGACTGAAAGTGCTAAGATCAGGAATGAAAGAGGAGACATTACTATCAACTATACAGACATAAAAGGACAATAAAGGAATACTATAAACACACATATGCCAAAAAAATTAGGTAACCTAGATGAAATGGATAAATCCTACAAAGATGCAAACTACAAAAATAAATTCAAGAAGAAACAGAAAATCTGAATAGATCTGTAGCAAGTAAAAAATTGGGTTAATAATCCAATCCCATAATAATCCAATTTCCCACCAAGAAAAGCTTACATCAGCATGGTATCACTGGTGGATTGTTTATAGATCCAAATAACACCAATTCTTCACAAACACTTCCAAAAACATAGAAGGAAACCTTTCCCAACTCATCCTACGAGGCCAGCACTATCCTGATACCAAAAAGAGACAATGCATCCAAAAACGACAGACTAATACCCTTTATGAAAATGAATGCAAAAATCCTCAACAACACACCGGCAGGTTGAATCCAATAACATGTAAAAAGGATCATACAGTATAATCAAGTGAGATTTATTCTGGGGATGCAGGTCAGTTTAACATACAAAAACATAGAAAACCAAACCAAACCAAACCAAACCAAACCAAGAGATCATTTCGGTAGACACAGAAAAGCACTTGACAAACATATGACATACAACACCCTTTCTTGATTAAAAACACTTAACAAATTGGGAGGAGGAGGGAACTTCTTTACCCTGATAAAGGGCATCTACAAAAAGCCCCACAGCTAACATCATAGTTAATGGTAAAAGACCATAAACTTTCTCTCTAAGATCGGGAATAAGACACTATTCACTTTTATTCAGCATTTTTTTTTTTTAATTCAGCATTGTATTAGAGGTACTAGCTGGGGGAATTAGACAAGAAAAACAAATCTAAAATATCTGTATTGGAAAAGAAGAAGTAAAACTATCTCTATTTACAGATGATACAGTCTTGTATATAGAAAATTCTAAGAAATCCACCAAAACCACTGTAGGAGCTAATAAATAAGTTCAGTAAGGTTGCAAGATAAATATACAAAAATTTTGCTTTTAGCTTTTGGCAGCTGTGAGGCTGGGGAGAGCTCAGTCAGGCTGAGGACATTGGATCTCATTGTCTTTCTACCCTTCAACTTTTCCCTAAAGCCACTCAATAAAATGCGTTGGTTCCCTTCATCTCAAAGTGGATTTTTTGCTTCTGTACATTAGCAATGAACAATTTGATAATTAAATTAAGAAAACAATTCCATTTTCAATATCATCAAATAGAATAAACTACTCGGGAATATATGTAACTGAAGAAGTACAAGGATTAGACATTAAAAACATTATTGAAGGGTGTCTGGCTGGCTCAGTCAGTAGAGCATGTGACCCTCAATCTCAGGGTCATGTGTTCAAGCCCCACATTGGGCATGAGGCCTAATAAAAAAAATAAAACATATTATTGGAAAAAATTGGAGAAGATCTAAATAGATGAAGAGATATTCCATATACATGAATTGAAAGACCCAATATTATTAAAATGGTACTAATTTCCCAAATTAATCTATTTTTTAAAAAAGATTTTATTTATTTATTTATTCATAGAAACAGAGAGAGAGGCAGAGACACAGGCATTGGGAAAAGCAGGCTCCACACAGGGAGCCCGACATGGGGACCTGATCCTGGGTGTCCAGGATCACACCCCAGGTTACAGGCGGCGCCAAACCACTGCGCCACCGGGGCCGCCCCCCCAAATTAATCTAGAGATACAATGCAATCTCTAGCAAATACCAGCTGGCTCTCCCTACCCCCCACCCCTCCTCTGCCCCAGAAACTGCAAAGCTAATCCTAAAATTCATTCTTTGTTGTCCTGTGCATTGTAGGATATTTAGCAGCATCTCTGGCTTCTACTTGCTAGATGTCAACTCTCACCAATCCTTAGATAAAATGGATTTTGGAAGACAGTTTTGGGAGTTCCCTCATGCTCAAAAGCATTAAAGGGCGTGGAAATATGGGGAGGTGGCAAGAGTACCTGCAACAGTTAACACTTGTACCACTCAGAACCACTGTAACTGATTCTTTCAGGTGATGGCTGGTCACAGTTAAAAAATAATTAAAAAAAAAAAAAAAAAGAAAATCTTATAATAGGTAGGCTAGTGGGACAGCTACAGTCCCCATTTTTGAAGATGGTCTCTAGGCCAGAATAAACTCTCCTTTTCTTCCTCCTCTCTCCTCACTGTCAGCCAGTACTTCTTCTGGTCTGGGTTGCTTGCCTGGTGGGCTACCCTAGACCTTGATCCCTGAGAGGTTTGTGCCCGAATACTTTGCTGTTGTCAACGTCCGTTCCTGGAATTGGCCACTCCCAGGGCACCACTTGGGATAGAAGCACCCAAAGGTGCCCCAGGCAATTCCCAGCATTCCAGACCCACTCCTCTTTGCCCCATCATGAGGTTGTAACTTAGCCTCCTCATAAGAATTGGGGTGAATTTCCCTTGTCTGTATATCACCTCCTGCTGATCCACTGGCATGCGGAGCTCAAAGCAACCAGATGGGAACCAGAGCTTCAGACTTAGTGTCGCCCTTCCTGTCCTTTTGGAAAAGGCCTTCTTGTCTTTCTGCCCTCTCCCTACCAGGAAACCGGACCTCGAGTCCAGCCCAACCTCAAGTGCAGATCGCCCAGAAGAAAGCGAGGCGTGCTGGGGAGGGATGCACTGGGCTCCCACCCCTTGGTGCTGTCAGAAATTCGGCACTTTGACCCCTCGGGGTTCGTTGCCTGCTGATGCCTTAGCTGCTGTGTTTCCAGCCAACCCAGGGTGCTTTCAGGCTGGTAGCTTCTAGGGGATGTGGCATGTGGTAGGACAGTGGGTCTCATGATCCTCTGCCTGTTGTTGTACCTCCTTTGACATAAAACGGGTCCCTTGGTCGAAGGCAGTCTATCAGTCGGGATTCATTCAGAGAAGCAGAAACTTTGAGCGATAGAGAATAAGCCATTGGAGTAGGTGGGATAACACCTCCCGCCACCTGCCACCCCAAAAGACGTCCAAGTCATCATCTCTGGAACCTGTGAATACAGTGTTTGGATGGCAAAGGGAGAATTGGGGCAGCAAAAGGAACTGGCTTTGCTTATCAGCTGACCTCAAAACAGGGAGCTTGTTCTCGATGATATGGGTGGGTTCCAGGTAGTGGTAAGGGTCCTTTAATGTGGCAGGGGGAAGAAGAAGAGGAGGCCACTGTGATGTCACGTGAAATGGAACTTGGAAACTAATATTGGCATTTATGATAGGGATTAGTTATGGGAGTTAGTGAAGAACATTGTAGAAGACTGCTTCTCACCTGCGCTTTTGGTGGCAGGCAGGCCTGGCCGGGAGAAAGGAGGGCTGGACACGAACAGCAAACCAGCAAGGCAAGGCAGCCGCTGCTGTGCCGTGACAGGTGGTGCTTGCCTCTGCCTTCCACACCGCAGGAAATTGCTCTTGAAGCAAAAGCTAAATATACATGTATTTTTTTCTTTTCCTTTTTAAAAGTTTTTTAAAAAAGATTTTATTTATTTATTCATGAGAGACACACAGAGAGAGGCAGAGACACAGGCAGAGGGAGAAGCAGGCTCCCTGTGGGGAGCCCAAAGCAGGACTTGATCCCTGGACCGCAGGATCATGACCTGAGCCAAAGGCAGAAATTCGATTACTGAGTCACCCAGGCATCCCTTGAATGTCGTCTTTGCAGGGCCAGTGACTGAGGGCTGGTGATCTGGAGAAGAACAGGGAGGAGCAGGGCTGGATAGGAGGCTGGCGTGTGGTAGCCCAGATGACGGTGTAGACTAGCATGTGATAGAAATGAGAGGGAAGGAAATGGGAGGATTCAAGGGCTATTCAGGAGGTAGGATGAACAGGACTCGGTGACACTTGGATAAGGAAGAAGGAAGAGTTGGAGACACCTAGTAGAGTTCTGGGCTGAGCCAGAGGGTGCATTTCCTGAGTGGGACCCAGCAGACTTGGGGGGAGGTCTGAAAGTTCATTTATACGACATTGATGGATTTCTTAGTAAGAGGTGCTAAGAGGAGAAAAGAGGTGAGTAAAAGGCCGTCCTTGCCCTGAAGGAGGGCACGGTCTAGTGGGCAAAAAAGAAATGTCCACAATTAATGCAATCCAGCAGAATCCAGCAGATTTGGATATCAGAATATTCCTGCCTTTTTTTTTTTTTAAGATTTTATTTATCTATTTGAGATAGCAAGAGAGGGAGAGAGAGAGAGAGCACACATAGGGGGAGTAGCAGAGGGAGAAGGAGAAGCAGACTTCTTGCTGAGCAGGGAGCTCATCCCAGGACCTGAGATCAAGCATGAGCTGAAGGCAGGTGCTTCACTGACTGAGCCACCCAGGGACCCTCTATTCCTGCTTTTTGACCAACTACTCCTACTGCTGGATGGTGACGTGTGGAAAAAACTCTAAAGAAAACAGTGGATCCTCTTGAATGCAACATGTCTTTTATTGAGCAACTACTCACAGTAGGCCAGGCACCATTCGGCCTGAGGAATCAAAAGACAAAAACGAACACAGCGCCTGACCTCAAGTTGCTCACAGTCCACTGGAAAAGATAAAACAGGCGTGAAAGTAACCGTGATATGAAACGTGGTCAGAGCCAGGTGAGAAATGCTGGCAGAGAGGTGGGCAGCCAGTCAGAACCATCGGACAGATCTGTGCCCCCACCGGACTCAGATGCCTGCCCCCCAACCCCAACACCTTCTCCTTAGGGCAGAATTAGATTGGAATGTATTTTTCTGGCTATATAATGTTTGCAATATTAACTCTCTTAACTGTTGTTTTAAATTGTAAATAAAACACGTTACAGGTAATGTACTTAGTATGAATTTCTGTAGGAAGCATTACCTTTTTTTAAGATTTAAAAATTTTATTTATTTATTTATTTATTTATTTATTTATTTATTTATTTGAGAGGGGAGGGAGAGAGAGAGAGAGAGAGCGAGAGAGAGAGAGAGAGCACAAGCAAGGAGGAGTGGGAGAGGGAGACGCACATTCCCCACTGAGCAGAGAGCCCAGCACAGAGCCTGGTCCCAGGACCTTGGGATCATGACCTGAGCCAAAGGCAAATGCTTAACAGACTGAGCCACCCAGGTGCCCTGGAAGCATTATTTATGTTGGTTGAGGGGTTTGGGAAGGCCTAATAGTACTTTTGAAACCTAACATTACCAGGGTTGCCAGATTAAAAATTACAGGTATCCAGTTACATGTGAATTTCAGATAAATGAATGCTTTAGTATAAGTATGCCCCAAATATTGCATGGGACATAAACTAAAAGGGTATTTGCTGTTTATCTGAAATGACAGATGGGGTACAAAGATGACCTCTACATGTTTACCTAGCAGGAGTCATCTAGATCTCAAAGAAGGAATGATACATTTTTATACTAAAAAACTCATCATAATCTTTCTATAAGTAAAATGCCAGAGTATTCATAGCAATTTTTTTTTAGTATAAGTATGTCCCATGCAATGTTTGGGACACATTTATACTAAAAAAAAACCAAACAAAAAACCCCAACCAACCAAAAAAACCCCTATTCATTGCATACTTGAAATTCAAATTTAATTCCGATTTAACTGGGTGTATTTTTATTTGCTAAATCTAGCAACTGAAACCATATGTAGTCTTTAGCTACACATCGCCCTCTTCCTTGCTTCTTCATAACCCCGCCTACCCAGTTAGGAATCTAAGATACCAGTTGGTTGTGAACCTGAGCAGGGTGATTTGTCTTCCCCTAGTGGTGGACCTGGCCAATGTATGTACCCTCAATGCCCCGGTGGTCACTCACACAACACTTAGCAAGTGTCAGCTACAGAGTCAAAAAGAGAGTCCTTGTCTCATGACGCTTGCCATTTAGCAAAAGGGGCTCTATAGAGGCAAATTGCTCTAAAATGACTCCTGGGCAGCGTGCTAGACGAATGTGCAGGTACAGAGGGTCACAAAGATGACTTCTACATGTGTGAGAGGCAGAGGTCTTTTAGGGAGATTTCAGACTGGATGATGTGCCTCTTTGTCCTATAAAAGTCATCATATCTTTTTTATAACTAAAATTCCAGACTGTCAAAACATTATGATATTTGGGACTATGCTATTTGTTGAGTATTTAAGGACTAACTTAAATCCTTTGGAAAAATGAACTTTCTACTTGACAGACAGGCAAAATGTTTCTTCATTCATTCATTCATTCATTCATTCATTTTTCCCTCAGCATCTTCTTCTCTGATGGAGCTAGGAAAATTTGGGGTGACTGAGGGTGAGGGGCAGTGAGAGTCACTGTGAGGACAGTTTAATTTTTTAAAAGACTGATATATTATTTTAGAGAGAAAGAGAGAGGAGAGGAGAAGGGAGAGAGGGAGAATTTTAAGCAGACTCCCCGCTGAGCACAGAGCCCGACATGGGGCTTGATCCTAGGTCCCTCAGATCATGATCTGAGTCAAAATCAAGAGTCAGCTGCTTAACCAACTAAGCCACCCAGGTGCCCCAAGGATAGTTTAATTAATTTTTAAAAAGAGATTTTATGTATTTATTCATGAGAGACACACACAGAGGGAGAGGCAGAGACATAGGAAGAGGGAGAAGCAGGCTTCCTGTGGGGAATGTGATATAGGACTCGATCCCAGGATCCCGGGATCACGACCTGAGCTGAAGGCAGATGCTCAACCACTGAGCTACCCAGGAGTCCCAAGGATAGTTTAATTTAAGCCAACTACTGAGAGAAACAATCTCCCTATTTCCTCCCTTTTCCTCAAACTTGTTTTTTTCTAAGCCAGACTATCCGCTCTGCTAATATTTTCTTTCTTCTTCATCAATTACTACCTCATCCACAAGATACCCTCTGCTAGAATGAGCCCCAAGTTGGGGCAGGCCTCACAAAGGGTAGGAAACTGGTATATTCTTTGCACGAAAGGCATCAGATTCTCTCTTCCTGCCTTTTCCCCCTCAGGTAAAGAGAAAAGGTATTCCTATTTTTCCTGCATCAACATAAATATCCCAAGACAAATACCCACATACATTAATGTGGTCCACAAGACCTAGAATGAAATGCAGTGAGAACAAACTGGATGTTATTGGAACTTGTTAAGTAACAGGGCAGTTCTTGGGCATCAGGGATGTGTATTTATTAGTATTTACTGCCTTGTGCCATTTGAAAAAAATTTGAGGAAGCTTATTAAAAATAATTTTTGAAGGATCCCCCTCCCCCCAGACTGAATATCAGTTGTGTTCAATGTCAGATTATTTTTTACTTTTTTTTTACTTTTTTAATTTATTTATGACAGTCACACACACACACACACACACACACACACACACACACACACAGAGAGAGGCAGAGACACAGGCAGAGGGAGAAGCAGGCTCCATGCACCGGGAGCCTGACGTGGGATTCGATCCCGGGTCTCCAGGATCACGCCCTGGAGCCAAAGGCAGGCGCCAAACCGCTGCGCCACCCAGGGATCCCTCAATGTCAGATTAAATGTGTCCAGAGAGAGTTGCCTGGATGGCTTAGTCATTTGAGTGTCTGACTCTTGCTTTTGATTCGGGTCATGATCTCAGAGGTCACGACATTGAATCCTTCACTGGGCTTCGTGCTCAGTGGGGAGTCAGCTTGAGGATTCTCTCCCTCTGCCCTCCTCCTGCTCGCCCTCTAAAATAAATAAATAAAAATTTTAAAAAAGATTTTATTTATTTATTCATGAGAGACACAGAAGCAGAGACACAGGCAGAGGGAGAAGCAGTCTCCTGCAGGGAGCCCGATGTGGGACTCAATCCCAGGACCCTGGGATCACGAGCAGAGCCAAAGGCATATGCTCAACCACTGAGTCAGCCAGGTGCCCCCAATAAATAAAACTTTAAGAAAAAATGTGTCCAGATGGCAGGAGAGATGAATTTACATGTGGGATTGGGGTGTGTCCTTAGAAATCTCTGAGTTTATTCTGAGAAGAAATATTTCTAGAAGGAAGGCAGTTGAGTTCAGGAAAGCAGAGTATGCACCACCACTGCAAACTCATTTAATAAAGGCTGTGCTCCATCCAAGTCTTAAGGTGAGGTTGTGAAAAGGAAAAGAGGAAAAAGAGGGTTGTGAAAAGGAAAAGAGCTGCTGGTCCAGGAGCTGGGGGACAAGACAGCTGCAGTGGTGCCTTCAGGATACTCAGTGCCTGACATTGGAACATTTGGCCCAGGCGTCGGCCCCCCTCTGCTTCACAAATTGTGAAGGCACCCATTGTAGCACCTTTTGTATATGCAAGTTTATTAAGCCTAAGCATGACAACAACAAAATAAAAGACTTCTGGTCTCAGTGTTTATTATATAAAATTGTTCACAGCAATAGGGTTGAAGACAAAAACACAAATACAACTTTACTGCATAGAAACACTGAACACATGGTTTACATCCTTCCGCAACTCAACTAACACACAAACATCGTCAGAAACAACCATTTGGTTTCAAATTGCAGATTTCACACATTCGATAAGGATTTTCTATGCAACCTCCATGAGCAACGCAGTGCAATTCTGTAGATGCTGGGGATACATCAATGAATAAAGGAAAGTCCTTGCTCTCATAGAGCTTCTGGTCTCATGGGGGGCAGACAGATACCAGACAAAAAACAAACATACAACATGTCAGGTAGTCATAGGAAGGAAGGGGGAGGAAGGAACGTTTCTGTACACTCAGGATTCTTAAGAGCAGTTTGGGGCTGCCTTTTAAAGGCCGCAGGTTGGGGAAGAGATACAAACTCTAAATTATATTTAAAAAACGAGTTTATAGGTTATAAATCTCTGGTCAGATTCTACAATTCATAGCTCTGAGTTACATTCCTAATTTTTGAATTAGAATCTATACTAATAAGTACTTCATGAAATCCTAATGGAATATGACCCACGTCATGTGTGAGGGCAAAGGTGGGTATAAACATGCGTGGATGTGTTTACACGCCCATGTCACTATTTACATGTATCTTTAATCTATAATAGATTACATGGTTGTAATGATACACATCTTTGACATAGATTTTTGATTCTATTCAGCCGCTCCAAGGACTATCCGTATAGTATTTCTGAGGTGGTTTCTTGGTGCTCCTAAGTACAGGATTATTTCCAAGTAAACTATTCTTCAGAAACAACACTTAATGCCTTATAAGCAAGCACCTCCTGATTATGCTACATGTAGACCATAATGAAGAATGGAAATGAAGTAGTTTCATGTGTAGAAGACAAGGCAAGAATGAAGGGGTTTTGTTCACTGCTGCTGAGATGCTTGTTCCCTGAAAAAACCAGGATCTTCAAACCTAAAGACATCCACTCCCACATCTTGGGGACCTAACGATTTCACTGGTGTCTTCTTCTTCTTCTTCTTTTTTTTAAAGATTTTATTTATTTATTTGACAGACAGAAAGAGCATGAGCAAGGGGAGTGGCAGGCAGAGGGAGAGGGAGAAGCAGGCTCCCTGCTGAGGGAGCCTGATGTGGGGCTTGAACCCAGGACCCTGGGATCATGACCGGAGCAGAAGGCAGGCACTCAACCAAGCCACCCAGGCGCCCCTCACTGGTGTCTTCTGATTCTAGTATCTAAGATTCCCCTCCTCCACACCCCACAAAGGACATCGAGTGTGAAGCGGCTTCTTGCCTGGACCTGCGTGCTGGATGGGACCACTGAGTCAGCACCGTCTGAGAGTTGGTGGTGGTGGTGGTGGTGGTGGTGGTGGCGGGGAGGTCATAACATGCTCCTAATCTCTTCTTTAAAGAAGCAAATTTCCACAGACGGGGCCTTTACAAGTGGAGAGCCAACCCAGAAGGTCTGCTTGAAACTAGACGTCTCTGGGCAGAGTGATCAAGAGGTGGATGTGTGGGGTCACCTTCGGGATTTTCCAGCAGAGACCTGTGTTGTGGGATCCTCAGGGCTCCCTGATTTCCACTACGCTCTGCTGGAAACCAGGGCTGCAGGTCCAGGAAAGCACGTGGTGTGCTCTCCGGAGCTGTGGGTGTGCCGAGGAGGTGCTGCCCTGGGGGAGCTGCTTGCCACCTTTTCTTCCCCACACGTCAACCTGGGACCTCAGCAGGGACTACAACACAATACTGGCCATAGGTTACGTCCATCCTAGCCTGCCGTGATGAAAATTCCTAGACTTCCTATGAAGGGGGGAATCTCCATGAATAATTTAAAAATACATTACAGGTGGCCTTCGAAAAACGTTATGTAATTCTTAAAATTGGGTTTCCCTTCCAGTTACATTTTCTTCCTCACCTTGATAATAAATTTTCGCTTTCTTGAGTGTGTATGAGCTGGGCAGGAGGGGTACCTGAATACTGCCACATGGTAGAGAGAAGCTGGCCCGGTACGAAACATGACACAGGTAAGTTACATGTCAGTTATACCTCAATAAAACTGAGAAAGAAAGAAAAAAAGAGAGATACAGATGAGCAACCTCACAGCATGTTAATCATTAAAAGCTGATTAGACACATTCCTCTTATTTTTCACTGAAGTCCTCTGCTTTCCTCCTCTTGATTTTATTCTTCTTACTATCCTGTTCTATTGGTAGTATTTTCTGGTCCCAAGACTTCCTGTATATACTGCAACTACCCTCTACATACTTCCTTATCTTAAAATATTATAATCACTTCTCTAATTAGGCCATTTTCTCTTTCTCTGTAACTTCAGTGATTGAAATTCGAATCCGAAACCTGTTCTACCCGGTTGGGAATTAAGTTATGAGTCAGGAAGTATTAATGCGTATGAAAAGATCACCTGGTTTGAATCCTAAAGCACCAAAGGGATAGGTGATTGTGATGGAGAAGCCCAGGTTTTGGGACAGGGTTCCCCTGAAAATTGTAAGGATCACAATTTCTGGCACCTGTGGATGTTTTCTAGATTAAGCTATTTTTCAGAAAACCAGTGGTAACGGTATTCAGCTTTTCTAAAGAAATTTCCTAAGGGCTTACATATACTTCAGTGTCAAAAGTGTCTAAATACCTCCTGAAAAATCCTGAACTATAAAACTGAAAATGGAAGACGAATCAGTGACACGGGCAGATCCAGGCATAAAGTGACGGCATCACTGGACAGGAACACAATTCCTCTGTGTGCTTTGCCACAGTGGTACTTGAGATGTCATGAGACAGACCGAGAACATTTTCTGGGATTTCACTCATTTCATCAGATGGGTCCACTGTCTTTCAAGCCTCTGCACAGGGAAAAGAATACAGAAAACTTCTGTCCAACAAATTAGTGCTTGCCTGGATTTAGGACCTGTGACCTGAAGACGTTTCCCTTCCCGAATAAGCCAGCATCCTCTGGCTGGTCAAAGCAAGAGCTCAGGTTTCTGGTGTGGCTTCCATGGAACTCCCACGTCTTTCAGGGCTCCCTTCTGGTCACTCGCTTTCCTGTTGCAGGAACTCTTCGCTGAATTTGCTTCCACCGCTTTCATCTTCATTCGAATAGTTTCCCGAATCCTGACTCGTTTGGGAACTGTATTTTTTGTGATCTTCATCAGTTTGATTAGTTTCTTCTACTGCAGAGATAGTGTTCGTATTTTCAATGATAAAACACCTTTCCGTTTGCTCCTCGGATGTCAAAAGGAGGAGATTCCAGAGCGGTGGCTCCGAAAAATACTAATTTAAGAAAGAGAGAAGAATAGGAACAGAGTGTTTAAAATAGTAATGGTTTTTTTTAGTTTTAACAGCATCAGTTTCTTACATCCACTACTGAGAAAAGGCTAACCTCTTGGTGTTCATATGAAAAACCAGTTAGGAGCCTCTGGATGGCGCTTAAAACCTTTAGAATAAGCCCCTTCCTAGGATGGTCATGTGCATCTTGGCACAGTCTTAAGGCAGGTAGGTAAGAGGACCCCAGAGGGGGGCCAGGGAGCACGGGAAAGGAAGGAAACGCGAGGTACATTGGGGCTCTGGAATGAGAGAGTTGCTCTGGAATGAGAGAGTTGCTTTTGAAAAAAAAATTTTTTTAAGATTTTATTTATTCATGAAAGTCACAGAGAGAGAGGCAGAGACATAGGGAGAGGGAGAAGCAGGCTCTCCATAGGGAGCCCAATGCAGGACTCGAGATCATGACCTGAGCCGAAGGCAGATGCTCAACCACTGAGCCACTCAGGTGCTCCTTTTTTGAAATTTTACCAAATAAGAGCACTAGTTCTAGTTCTCTTAAGTGATCTGTTCAAGTTCATAGAGTTAACATATGCAAACATATAGCAGTTGATCAACAATTCAACTTTGGGTCTTGCTAGCTCCAAAGCTGGAGCTCCAATTGATACTCTCAAGGCAGGCAGCCTGAACCCCCGCCCCCACCCCCCGTCCCCCGGGCGAACACACCAGCCACAGGCTAGGTCCTGGGCTTAGGTCTTTGTCATTTAGTGCTTTCATGAGATATGCCAACCTCACTGGGGTGCCAAATATGAGCCTGTGAGGTGTCCCAAAAGGAGGCTCATGTTCTGTTATTTCATTTTCTGTGATGTCACCCACAGAACGTACTGATGATGAAGCTTACGGCTGTTGGTGAATACCCAGCCTTTCAATGGTAAAACAAATTCCAAGGTAGCCAAACTGAAGAAAGATACGAGATTCACGCCAAACCTTACTATTCCACATGACATGATATTAAGTGACTGTTTCTAAAGCCAGTTTACTGAAAGTGAAGAAAATATCCCAGTCTCTACTATTTCCCCAATATTAAGAAAGTGTATATATTCTGTTGAAATCAGATTCATTTTAAGAAAAATCCACCTGTTGACAAAAGTCACATACCTCATCTATAGTGGATGGAGGTTTACTTGATGGAAAGAACACATAACTGATACATCTCAGGAGAAGTTTCACAACATAAATGACAACAGGGATGGAAAATATTGCAGCACAAATTCCAGCTATGAGCCAGGTTCTAGAAGTATTTCCTAAAAATAAAGTAAGTGATGTTTAGCATCGACATAGGTTTTGACACACAAAAACATTAAGGGCTGACAGTCTGTGTGGGCAAAATATAGCCATGTGAAAGGAAAGGTAACAATCTAAAGGTAACATGATATACTTTAGAAATATTTCTGGTAACATAGAGCATACAACAGCTGTAGGCAATGCATTCCCTTTATTATCTATCTATCTATCTATCTATCTATCTATCTATCTATCTATCCATCCATCCATCCATCCATCTGTAGGATCCACACCCAATGTGGGGCTCGAACTCATGACCCTGAGATCAAGAGTCTCACGCTCTTCTGACTGAGGCAGCCAGGCATGCCCCCTGGCCCCTCCTTTTTAGGCAGTGCATTTCCATTTATTTATTTTATTTATTTATTTATTTATTTTTTTTTTTTAGTGCATTTCCATTTAAAGAGTGGCCTGGCAAAGGAAAGTATACAATATTGACATATAGCTACCCATGTGCAAAGTGTTCTCTAGCACTTCCGTGACACACAACTAGCATAACTAAAACCATTCTGTGACTAATCAGCATCTCGAAGTCAACACTGGAAATTGCAAAATACAAAATGGGGCTTAACCATTCCCACAGAACAAAATTCACAATTGAACTAATGAAATTATTTCCACATAATTACATAAAAAATTACATAAAAACAAACAAAAACGACTAAAAATAGTCTTATTAAATGTTAAAGAGTAATTATTAAAGGCAATAAATTATGTGGGTATTGGATGAAGTATTAAGCATTCAAAAACATGGAATCGTGCATTAAAAATATTTTCTAAAATAGAAAGACAGCCTGAAAGTCTACTTTTGATTCATGTAGCCCATGAAGAAAATATTTTGCAATTTTCAGTGAACTGAATTATTAGAAGTCCAGTTACATTAAAAGAAAGAAAGATATAATCAAAGATTCTGACCTGGTTTTGTTTTCTCACACACAGTATCACTAAAACCACTGCTTTTATTCCACTTATCATCCTCGATGAGTGCTCTGGCTTTGACACAATATTCAGTCAGCGGTTTCAATTTAGAAAAAGTAAAATCAGTTTTTTTCTCCCGAATTTTCCTCTGTAAAAAAATAAGTAGATCATTGATAGACTTTAGTCACCTTATGAAATCGGAGTTGGAACATCGATTTCCTAAACTCTCCAAACATTGTCTACGACTGGCCTCTCCCAACCACTTAGTTGGTGTAAGTTTAAGAAATATACATGCTTTGGACGACAGATTATAACCCATGTCAAACTTAAAAATGCTGCTTCCCCAAAGGAATATGGTACATTCCCTTTTTTAAAAATATGATACATTCCCAAGATAACTCTAATTTAGAAGTACCTGTTGATCGGTATTTATTTATTTATTTATCTATCTATCTATCTATTTATTTATTTATATTTTATTTTAAAGATTTATTTTTTCATGAGAGACACACAGAGAGAGGCAGAGACATAGGCAGAGGGAGAAGCAGGCTCCCTGAGAGAAGCCTGAAGCGGGACTCAATCCCAAGACCCTGGGAACATGACCTGAGCTGGAGACGCTCAACCACTGAGCCACCCAGGTGCCCCATGTTACTCAATTTTTAACCTTATAAACATCCTTAAAAAAAAAAAATAGAGTTACTATGACTACCATTTTAAAGAAGAGGAAATGAAATTTCAGAGAGGTAAAGCACCCTGCCTGAGGTTACACAACTTGGTGGGCCTGAGGTTACATAACTTGGTGGATTGAGACACAAATTTAGGTTTTCCTGATGTAGGGACAACTGAGAGCTGGCTGTAATTCTCAATGGGCTAAATTATACTTTGGTTACAGTGCATTCAGACAGTTAAAAGGAAAAGTAGCCCAGTCATTCTAATTTTCTTAGATTTCCAACAGAAGAGGAAGTCATTTATAGAGTTTACCCACTCAACAACACAAGGTTTTTAAAGGTTGATTCCTTGATTGTAATTCTATAGGGAAATCACATGGATTGTCCAATGTTGTGTATTGCCTTTGTCTGTGGTTTTTGGATTTGAGTGTTTTTTTTTTTTTAAGATTTATTTATTCATGACAGGCAGAGAGAGAGAGAGAGAGAGAGAGAGAGAGAGGCAGAGACATAGGCAGAGGGAGAAGCAGGCATCCTGCAGGGAGCCCAATGTGGGACTCGATCCCAGGACCCCAGGATCACGCCCTGAGCTGAAGGCAGACGCTCAACTGCTGAGCCACCCAGGCGTCCCAAATTTGAGTGTTTAAGCCTCTGTTTCTTAACTCTTTTTTCATGACTCCCCTTGCCAAGGGGTCCTTTTTAGAAGACTGTTTTCAAATCCTTCCCCTTCCATGAAATTGAATAACAAGGGACAGGATTTGGTGCAGCAAAGCAGAGCTCTGAAGTATGCTCTCCTCTCGGAGGGCCAGGGAACCAGCGTACCACCTGAGACTCTTTGGCCTCCTCCAGGTACCCCGCCCCCAGGGGATTTCTGGCAAAGTCTGGAGGTTTTTTTGGTTGTCACCATGGGAAGGCAGTGCTACTGGTGACCAGTGGGCAGAGACTGGAGATGCTGCTAAGTATCCTATAATGCACAAGACAGCTCCCACAACAATCGTCCAGTTTGGATGTCAACAATGTTGAGAAACTCTGCTTTAGATAAATCCCAGGAATCATATTAAAAATGCAAATTCCTGAGTTCCATCCCCAGAGATTCTGATTTGGGTAGTAAGAGGCACAGGGATCCAAATGTTGACAATAAATCCAGGGCCCAGATGCAGGTGATCCATAACTATACTATAAAACAAGGAGAGATGCTAATATTCTTTATGTTGTAAATATCGGATTTGATCCCAGTGTCTTTATTAAAGTTTAAAAATTTCCCAACATTTAAACTTCAAACTTTGTCTCCCCAAATCCTAGTTATAACCCTAACATTACAAAACTTTCACTATGTAGTTGCTGTTTTTTTTTTTTTTTTTACCTCAGCATTTGAAGTGTTTTCCCAAAATACAATTTCATAAATTAGTGGGAAATTCTGGTTCACAGGCTTGTTTTCAGACTCTTCCGGAGCACTGATATAGACCCGCAGGGAAACATCATTGGTGGATTTCATGGTAATGACCGGGGGCAACAGGGTAACTAGAAAAAAAAAAAAAAAGGTATAGACATAATGATCAACTTGGAAAAAATGCGAAGACTTCATAAGCACAATCTGAAGTCAAAAGAACTGGCTTACTTTGTAACTGAGCATCAAATTTTTCTTCTTTAGACCAAACGGATGTGGTATTTCCATCAGATGCCTGAACACGGATAAGGTAAATTCCCTTTCGGAAAGTATTTTGAGGAAAGACACAGTGGGTTGTGTGGACATTTTTACAGCCTGGTATTTGTTTCCATTTACCTGAACTGTCCCCAGGAATCTTTTTTAAATAGGCACTTCAAAGACAAAAAAAAAAAAAATGTATTACAAACATAGTAGTTCAATAAATATTTATGAAGTACCTAGAATATGCTGGACACTGAGGGGTTAAGGTTACAGAGGGAAGAAATGGTCCCCACCCTTGGAAAGCAGATCGTACAGGGCAAGAAGCACACCTACAACACAAGAGAACCAAACCCCTTACTCTAAGCACATGTGACAAGGCGCAGGTGTGCTAGAGCTGCCCAGGGCCAGCCCACAAGAACAAACAGCTGAATTTTCAGGAATGTGCCGGAGCCAGTTATTAAAAGTCATTATTAAAAATTAAATTACACAAACTTACAAAGAAATAGTATTAAAAATAAAAGATGCGGGCAGCCCGGGTGGCTCAGCGGTTCAGCGCCGCCTTCAGCCCAGGGTGTGATCCTGGAGACCCGGGATCGAGTCCCACATTGGGCTCCCTGCATGGAGCCTGCTTCTCCCTCTGCCTGTGTCTCTGCCTCTCTATCTGTTTCTCGAATAAATAAATAAAATCTTTATAAAAAAAAAGATACTGATGGGTCAGAAGCATCGGTGACAACCTGGATCAAAACTCATGCTGTCCTAATTCTTTCACTACACTGTATTGTCGATGCTCCAAGCTATTTACGTCTATTGGATCTCTAAGGTGGAAATACTCTACAATGTGAGTCCTCATGAACATTTCTTCCCAATGCCAAGTTTGGTGACATCACGTTCAAGCTCGAAAGTGTTGAAAGTCACCACAATAAAAACAAAACAAGATGAAGAGGTGATCACAGTAGGAGTATTTACATCATGAAAACTGGCAAAGCGCTACATATCAGGCTTTTTTTTTTTTTTCCTTCTGGAAATCCAGCTGTGAAGCTTAAACACCAATGGATAAGTATCATAAGGGAGATATATGCCCAGTGTGGTAAGAGCGAGTCTAAACAGAATACGGGCACCTGAGTGTGAAGAGGTCAAGTAAACTGCTCAGCAACCAACAGCTCAAAGCCACTCAGTTCCAGCCTGGAATGTGTAAGCCTCCTAACTGGTTCTGTCTTTGGCGTCTCTGTGGTCTACGTACAACGTGGCAATCCTCACCCTCCTTGAATACAGACCTCATGCTGCCTATCCCTCAAAGCAAAATTCCAAATGGCTGGACCCAAATGCCTATCGGAGAGTCTGAGGCCAAGCCCAATCTTATCCTATTCTACTTACTCAATTTTCTCATTCATTGCTCTCCCACGCCCAAATGTTCAACCGTTCTCAAGGTAGGTCTTCTTCCACATGGTAGGCAAAATTTCAAGATGGCTCACAAGGTTTCCACCCCTGGTGCACATGTTCTGCGTAATCCTTCCCCTTGAGTGTGTGCAGGGCCCATGAACTCTTGACTAGGTGACATTATATGGCAAAAGTGCAGGGATTTACAAATGAGAGGAAGGTCTCAAATCAGTCGACCCTGAGTTAATCCAGTGAGACTGAGCTGGATGGACCTGACCTAATCAGACAAGCCCCTGAAAAGAGGGGTCCAGGGATCAGAGATTTGTCTCTCCCTGTGGCCCCCAAGAAGCAGGCCAATGTAAGCTGTACAGCTTGGAGAAATGAATTCTTCCAACCACCACCTGAGCGTAGGAGAGGACGCTGAGGCCTGTACGAGACCACAGCCCAGCCTGACACCTTGCCTGCAGCCTTGTGATACCCTGAGCAGAGGGACCAGCTAAGCCACGCCTGGTCCCCCGACTAGAAGTCACTGGGAGATAACAGCACTCTGTAAGCTGCTAACTTGCTGGTAATTTGTTACAGAGCGATCTCTCCCCCTTGCCTTAACCTAACATTATTTTTATTTTTCAAGATTTTATTTTTATTTATTTGAGAGAGAGCATGAGCAGGGGGAGAGGCAGAGGGAGAGGGAGAAGCCGGTTCCCTGCTGATGCGGGACTCGATCCCAGGACCCTGGGATCATGACCTGAGCCGAATGCAGACACTCAACCACTGAGTCACCCAGGTGCCCCTCTATTTTTGATTTCTGTAACCCTTATGCCCTGTAGACCACCCCTCAGCCCCAAATCACAGCCTGCCAGGCCATCTCAGCTGCCTGCCTTGGATTTCGGGAAGCACGTGTCGTATTCTGTTGTAACTTTACCATCCCTAGGGTGCTTCATACAGGGTGCCAAGCACCCACAAGAAACTTCGAGACCGGACACCAGAAACCCCTTTCCCTCCCTGGTCTGTGGCCCTCAGACTCCACATACTTCTGAGAGGGAGGTATAGGCATGAGATGACTGCACAGTTTCCTGGTGAGTCGGAGCTTACGGGCACAGGAACGCGTTTCCATTCCACAGTGAACAGGGTCGAGTCCACCAGAGCGGCCCCCACTGCCCTTGGCTCTCCGTCCACTTCTGGCTTCTCTCCCTCTTCTCACTCTTCCTTTCCTGCCCTTGCTGGCATTGCCGCTGGTCCCTCTTTTCCTTTGCCCTCGGCAGGGCCTTCTTACCCATCCCCTGCCTCCCCTCGATTTGCCTCTTTACCGGCCACAACTTTCCAGCCAACACGAACTACGTGCAGTGCCCAACCGCTTCCACGGTGCTTGGACATCCTACCTAGTTGGCTAGAACGCTGTTCTCTCCAGCTTTCCCTATTTCCCGCTGAAGCGATCACTCCAAAGAAAACCTTCCCAAACCACTAAAAATCGTCAAGAAAACAGGAAGGCTAAGTTGGAATGGACTGAGGTCATCCCAAGGACTCATGGGAAAAGGGAGTTCTGAAGGAAAGGTCAGGGTCACCTGTCAATTACTCCAGACTGAGGAAATAATAAGACACACATAAAGAGAGGCAGACTTAAAAAAAAAAAAAGAAAAGAAAAGAAAAGAAAAGAAGAAAGCAGTAAGTCCACGAGATCTTATTAGAAATATGCCCACTTTACAACAAACGAAGAGACCAAGGCCCAAAGAGACTAAGGGATCAGCTCAGTGTCACTGGTTAGTTAACCGCAGAGTCGGGCCCAAGAGGAAACACTGGATGGTACAATCTCCTGAAGTACAATCTCCTGAAGCAGTCACCTGTGCAGAGAGCTGTAGGGGGCCGAAGCCCAGTGCAAGGAACCCTAAGAAACTGGGCAAAGGGACACTCATGGATGAGAACTTACTAGAGCCACTGAGCTTGGAAAGTCACATTTGGACGTGCGTGACCCCATTTCACACTTCCATAGGGGTAATCCCATCTAAGAACAAAGATGTGGTTTTTAGCATCAAGCCGGATGTTTTCTGGTGGAGGCAGTTTATTTGCAACTAGAAGACAGAGAATACAGAGAAAAGCATACATTTTTACTTGAGTGAGAATACATGGTAAGGGTTCTTTTTTTTTCTTAAAGATTTATTTATTTGAGCACGAGAGATACATGGGAAGAATTCTTAACAGCATGGGCAAGAAAATAAAAGGCTTACACATGAGTTACGGTGTAGGTTTACACTATGGGATAGTATCACCCACTAAAAAAGAATGGGATAGGGGTGCCTGGGTGGCTCTGTCGGTTAAGTGTCTGCCTTCAGCTCAGGTCATGATCCCAGGGTAATGGGGTCAAGCCCCGCGTCGGGCTCCCTCCTTAGTGGGGAGTCTGCTTCTCCCTCTCCTTCTGCTGCTTCCTGTCCCCATCTCTGGCTTGTGCTCTGTCTCTCTTAACTAAATAAATAAAATCTTAAAATTAAAAAAAAAAAAAGAACATGATAGATCGTATGTGCTGACATATAAAGAGATCCTCAATGTAATAAGTTAAATAAGCAAGTTGTAAGATATATCTAGCAGGATCCCATTTTTTTATTTTTAAAGATTTATTTATGAGAGACACTTAGAGAGAGGCAGATACACAGGCAGAGGCAGAAGCAGGCTCCCTGAGGGGAGCCCGATGTGGGACTCGATCTCAGGACCCCGAGATCATGACCTGAGCAGAAATGCTTAACCGACTGAGCCACCCAGGCGCCCCTAGGCAGAACTTTCATTACTGTTCACTTGAGACAAAAATCCCAAATACTGTGATTTTTTTTTTTTTTTTGCTTATGTAAGTGCTGTTGTAATGTTTTTGTTTCAGTATCTATTAAAACCATCCTATAAACGTCAGCAACAAAGGGCAAAACCGCCAACATCAAGAGACTGCCCACCTGTATATATAGTTACGGAATCTACAGCAGAACTTCCTCCTTACCTGGGGTCTTTATACAGTGCACAGGACTATAGATACCGTTTTTTCTCGGCAAAAGTCTTGCTTTAACTTTTAAACAGTAAGTGGTCTCTGGTGAGAGATTATAAATTTTATCTCTGGAGTAAACAGTTTCAGTCCTTCTCTAGAATAAAACAAATAGAAGACTGCTCTTCAAAAAAAAAAAAAAGAAGGTCAAAATGGAGAACAAATTCATGTCTTTTTTCTCTCCCATTAAACAGAGGTACAAAGAACGCTTACTTCTCCACTTGAAGAGTTTTTCCAGATATCTAAGCTGTAGGTAAAGCTGGAGCTATCCAGAGCCCACATGACGCTGTCTCTCACTCCAGGCAGGGAGATGTTTATTATGATTGCCTTATCTTCGGCTTCCAAATGTACTTTTGGGGGACCAATCTGAGCTGTAAAGAAATGAACACATTTATTTGATCACTTCATTAATAGAGGGTGGAAACATTCAGGGATCCACTCCAGGGTACGCACTCTCAAAGTTGATCATTCAATGTGTTGACAGAACTGATGCAGGATTTCAAGGAAAAGGGATGCTAAAAGTGACTCCAAGGCTCTTGGCGCTATCAATGAAACAGGTGCCATCTGTAATGGGGATGGAAAATTAGCTGCAAGAGGAGCAGGTTTGGAGTGGGAAATCAAGAGCTTTGTTTGACCTGATGACTCAGACACCCAAGCAGAGCTGGTGACTAGAGAGCTGGTGATACAAGTGTCAAGGTTAAGGGAAAGGAGTGGGGCTGGAGATGTAAGTTTGAGCTTTTCTCAAGGGCACACAGATTGGAGGGACCGAGGGTAGAAAAAGAAGAAGTAGGACAATCCAGCCCTGCAGTAATCTGGCACCGAAAGGCCTGGAAGGCCTGGAGAAAGGGGCAAAGGAGGGAAGGATGAGCAGGAAAGGAGCTGGCAGGGATCAGGGCCCTGGAGACCCAGAAGTGGATGGGCTTCCAGTGATCACTGTGGCCCTACAAAGGTTCTGAGCCAGAGGAGGGCTGGGAAGTCTCTTGGCATTGAGGAGGGCACCAGAGTCCTTGACAGGAGTGGTTTCTTTTCCTTTTTTCTTTTTTTTCTTAAGATTTTAAAAAATATTTATTTATTTATTCATGAGAGACACCGAGAGAGGCAGAGACACAGGTAGAGGGAGAAGGCTCCCTGCGGGGAGACCAAAACGGGACTTGATCCCAGGACCCTGGGATCACGACCTGAGCCAAAGGCAGACGCTCAACCGCTGAGCCACCCAGGTGCCCCAACGGGAGTGGCTTCTGTATAGTGACAGGAACGGAGGGCACATGCACAGGGCTGCAGAGGGAGTGGCAGGCCAAGAAGTGCCGAGAGGGACAGAGATCATCCTTCTCAGGGGTTGTGATAGAGGGCTGGGATTCCCAACTGTTTAACACTCAGGACCCCTTCAAACTCAGAGAAACTGAGGGTCTGAAAGAGCTTTTGTTGGGGATCCCTGGGTGGCTCAGCGGTTTGGCGCTTGCCTTTGGCCCAGGATGTGATCCTGGAGTCCCAGGATCGAATCCCACATCAGGCTTCCTGCATGGAGCCTGCTTCTCCTCTGCCTGTGTCTCGGCCCCTCTCTCTCTGTGTCTCTCATGAATAAATAAATAAAATCTTTAAAAAAAAATGAAAGAGCTTTTGTTGATATGGATTATGTCTTTGAATATTTAGCACAGAAAATGTGAAAACTGCTAACATTTTAAAATATTAATTCGTTAACAGGTAATAATGATAAGCCCACTGCGCCATAACAAGTATTTGTTATAAAAAATAACTCTATTTTCCCAAAACAAACATAGTGAGAATAGTGGTACTGTGTCAAATCTCGTCCCATTACTGTCTTAACAAAGACGACAGATGTTATCTCACACCCACCTCTGGAAGTCACCCCACCAGTCTCCCTATGATCCATCAGCCTCTGGAAAACTCCAGAATATTTTTTATATTCTTTTAAAAAACTCTATACTCATGGAAAAGGGGCAGAGAAGTCTTGGAATTATTATGAAAACAGTTTGGCTTTTTTTTTTTTTTAAGTGGGAGATTTCACATCACGCACATGAGTGGGCTTGGGAAGTGAGCCCTTATGGTAACAGTTAACGAGGAATATTCTGTAATTCAGCTGGCAACTTCCTCTTACCTTTTTCAAATAGGGTGAATGAGTCAATATTATGCCACGGAGAAGTGTTGTTTCCTTCCTCTGCTCTTATACGCAATTTAACTTTGTCGTAAACATTGAGCTTGAGTGAAGAAAAGTCGCATGTGGTGTTGGCAACAGACTGACACCCAGGCAATTTTAACCAAATATCATTTCCAAGTCTTTAAGATAAAAAAGCAGATGAACAAATAAGCAAATGTATAAAAATACAAAAGACTGTCAGACATGGTTTCTGTTTACTAAAAACTGAAGCTATTATAAAGCTAGGCTAAGTAGTTATTCTATTTGAGTTAACGTCCTGTTAACATTTGAGTTGCCATGTAGCACTCTTGTTCAGCACATACATACCAGGCTTTTATTTATAAATGGAATAACTCTGATCATTTGTTTTAAAGATTTTATTTATTTATTTATTCATGAGAGACACACAGAGAGAGGCAGAGACACAGGCAGAGGGAGAAGCAGGCTCCTTGCCAGGAGTGTGATGCAGGACTTGATCCCAGGACCTGGCATCACACCCTGAGCCAAAGGCAGATGCTCAACCACTGAGCCACCCAGGTGCCCCAAGAGGGTTACTTTAAATAAGAATATCTGAAACAATCTTTGTTATACCTAAAAGAGTTGTTTATTTTTTATTTTGAAAGATTTTTTTTTTTTTTTCTGGGACGCCTGGGTGGCTCAGCAGTTGAGCATCTGCCTTTGGCCCAGGGCATGATCCCGGGATTCAGGATCGAGTCCCACATCGGGCTGCTTGCAGGGAGCCTGCTTCTCCCTCGACCTGTGTCTTTGTCTCTCTCTCTCTCTGTGTCTCTCATGAATAAATAAATAAAATCTTTAAAAATAAAAAAAAGATTTTTTTCTTATTTGTTAGAGAGAGAGAATGTGAAAAAGCAGGGGGAGTGGAAGGCAGAGAGAGAAGTAGGCTCCGCACTGAGCAAAAGAGCCTGATGTGGGGCTCCATCCCAGGACTCTGGGATCAGGACCCAAGTCAAAGGCAGATACTTAACCAATTGAGCCACCCAGGTGTCCTTAAAATAGTTGTTTAATAAGAAAATTCTGAACTAAGGCAAAGAATGAAATGGACAAAATTCAAAGTTCAATTTAAACATTTTTTTTTTTAAGATTCTATTCATTAATTCATGAGAGGTAGAGAGAGAGAGAGAGAGAGAGGCAGAGACACAGGCAGAGAGAGAAGCAGGCTCCATGCCAGGAGCCCAATGCGGGACCTGATCCCGGGTCTCCAGGATCAGGCCCTGGGCTGAAGGCGGCGCTAAACGCTGAGCCACCCGAGCTGCCCCTAAACATTTTTTAAATAATGATTTTATTTATTTATTTATTCATGAGAGACGCACAGAGAGAGAGAGAGAGAGAGAGAGAGAGAGAGAGAGGCAGAGACACAGGCAGAGGGAGAAGCAGGCTCCATGCAGGGAGCCTGATGTAGGCCTCGATCCCGGGTCTCCAGGATCATACCTTGGGCTGAAGGCAGGCGATAAACCGCTGAGCCAGCCACCCGGGCTGCCCTCAAAGTTCAATTTAAAGAAAATCTCTAGAGATAAAAATTCTTAAGTGGCTAATTAAGAGAAAAAACACGTATGTATGTATACAGATGTATACACATGTGTACACACGCACATACAGACACAAATGGCTAAAGCTGCGAGATTATTAACAATCGACTAGAAAACAGGAGTGCCCGGGTTGTGGTTGAAGTGGGGAGATCCTGGTTCTGGAGGTCCTACACCCTGTTTTTTCACTGCCCAATTCCTGGCCGCTGTTTCTTGGACAGAGATCATGGTTAGCACACAGGGCCCTGACACCCAAAGCAAAGCACTGCACTTCCTGAGCTGTGTTCTTCTGTAATCCTTTCTTCTGCAACTCCCTGCTTGCCCAGCCTCTTGGCAGCTACGAAGTAGAAAGTGCTAGGGAGAAGGCATAAACTCTAGAAAAAGAGTTTGTGGAAAAAGAGGATCCAATATGCTCATGTTAATAAATTGTATCTAAAATTAAAATGTTGTATACGATGGGGAGAATTGAAAAATCCTGACCATCGGAGAACTGGGGGGCTATTTCAAGACCACGGATAGACCTTTTGGGGTCCTCTTCCATATCCTCAAGACATGTTCTAGTTCGGACCCTAATTTATACTCAAAGAAGGTGGAGCATCTAGAAGAGAGAAGGTTGGGCTGTGGTCTACAGAAGCTGTCTGCCATCCTCATCCCCCAAATCTCTTTTGCTACAACACCCAAAGGTCAAGTGGATGAAGTCTCTATTTGTAGAAATGTAAGCTATAAACATTACATAGACATAAAGTTTCTGTAAAAGATAGAAAAACCAATTGTTTCCCAAATCTGAGAAATAAACGATGGTGTGGCAATTTTTAAAAAATTTCAGGTGATTCTTGCAAATCAATCAATAGTCACATACGTTTGATAATATGCTGAAAAGGTCACATTCCTGATAGACGGGTTGCTCCTGTTCCACCTTAGGATAAAGGTATCATCAACGATGTAGACCTCTACATTTTGAGGAGATTTTAGAGTTGTTCCTCCTGGAAATAAAGAAACAAGACAGAAGACAATCACATGTACACTGTAAATATTCTTAAAAATATTGTTCTTCCTTTCACATCACTGATTAAAGAATGAATACATTCATATATAATAAAGAACATGCAAAAATCTAAAAAAAAAAAAAAAAAAACCCTAATGATTGCTCTCAGCACAGGGAGGCTGCTAATTATTTATGTAATCTTTGCTTCTGAGAGAGCTGGAAAGAGGCTGAGGTGGTTTTTTTTTTTTTAAATCTATAAAAAGTAAGCCTTCTATGTCCTAAGTATCTCAGTAAAGCTGGAAAAAATAAGGAAAGATAAATCAGCCTTATCTTTTAATTAAAAGTCTCTTTACACAAGACACACAAAACGCTAATTTGAAGGAATACATGCACCCCTATGTTCATAGCAGCATTATTTACAACAGCCAAGTTATGGAAGCACCCCAAGTGTCCATCAACTGATGAAGGTTCAGCCATAGAAAAGAATTAAATCTGCCATTTGCGATGACATGGATGGAATTAGAGAGTATTATGCTAAGTGAGATAAGTCTGTCAGAGAAAGACAAATACCATATGATCTCACTTATATGTGTAATTTAAGAAACAAAACAAATGAGCAAAGGTAAAAAAAAAAAAAAAAAAAAAAAAAAAGAAAGGCAAACCAAGAAATGGACTCAACTCTAGAGAACAAATTGACAGTCACCAGAGGGGAGGGGGCGGAAGGGAGGGGGGAAATGGATGAAGGGGATTAAAGGCCATACTCATTGTGATGAAAAATAAAACAACACCTTCCACCTGCAGATAGACTACAACTCATCTGAAAGCTCAGATGACAGCTGGCATTTTTTAGCAATTAAGGTTAAAAACGAAAAAAGGAAGAAATTGTCTCTGCATAAAAATTTTCTTTGGTCTTAAAAGTGATGTAAAAGATACAAGGTTTCATGGTTTAGTGGCCTCAGTTTGGTTTCACATCCTATATTCATGCTTTATGTATTCTGTTAAAGAATGGAACAGGTGAGATTTCAAAGTCAACAGCCATACACAGAAACAAATATTCACATGACAAAATCGAGAGAGATGAATGTTTCTTATGTCAGCCAAGCACTGTAGGAACTCATAAAGGTGTTCATATTAAGCCCGAACCCTTCTGATTACTTTTAAGGACTTCCAGTCCCCAGTCCAGAGATCTATTATTTCTTTTTCTTTCTTTCTTTTTTTTTTTTTTTTTGAGATCTATTATTTCTTACGCTTCGAGTATGAATCTTCCCTGAGTTTGATGTCCTCTCTTATTTTTCCCTTTTGGCTTCTTCCACCTGTGTTTTTCTTCCTCTCTGACCATTACCTAGATCCAGCTCACATTGGACCCCTTACAGAAAGCCATCATCAAGGACTTCAGCTCATGCTAACCTTGCTCTTTCCTTACATGCTGTAGCACACATCTGTACCCCTCAATTTCACACTAAAGCACAGTACACGACACAGTACCTGACATCTACTAGGATCTCAAAACTTGCTGAAAGAAGATATTTCAAGAGAAAACCAGCAGTTTCTTTGCATTAAACACAATCTCCAATCAGATTACAAACTCCTTGAGGACAGTCTATACAGCTGCATACTTAATCTGCATTTTTCTTTTCTTTTTTTTTTTTTTTATGATAGGCACACAGTGAGAGAGAGAGAGAGGCAGAGACATAGGCAGAGGGAGAAGCAGGCTCCATGCCCCGGGAGCCCGACGTGGGATTTGATCCCAGGTCTCCAGGATCGCGCCCTGGGCCAAAGGCAGGCGCTAAACCGCTGCGCCACCCAGGGATCCCAATCTGCATTTTTCAGAGTTCTCAGCACAGTGGTGGGGTTAGAGGAGTTTCTTCATCACAAAAGGTTGATCTTTCACTATGACAAGCTACAATTTTTTTTTTTTTTAAGATTTTATCTATTCATGACAGACACAGAGAGACAGAGACATAGGCAGAGGGAGAAGCAGGCTCCCTGCAGGGAGTCTGATGCGGAACTCGATCGCAGGACCCTGGGATCACACCCTGAGCCCAAGGCAGATGCTTAACCGCCGAGCCATCCAGGTGCCCCAATAATCTAAACTTTTTAAAAGGCTGGCTTTTACATTTATTTATCTCTTGTTCCTACAATACGTCCTTTGTTTTTGTCTCAGGGCAAGCATGTTCCCTCCTTGTAGACTTTCAACCATAGGCGTCCTTATGTAGAACTTTTTTTTTTTTTTTTTTTTTTTTTTTTAGATTTTATTCATTTATTCATGAGAGACACAGAGAAAGAGAGAAAGAGAGGGACAGGCAGAGGGAAAAGCAGGCTCCATGCAAGGAGCCCGACATGGGACTCGATCCCGGGTCTTCAGGATCACACCATGGGCCAAAGGCAGGCACCAAACCACTGAGCCACCCAGGGATCCCTAGAAATTTCTTTATTGGTACTGCTCACTCTATTTTCCAGCTAGAGATGTTATGGTATGGAGTCCAAAGGGGGAGGAGCTGAGATAACATTTTCTGAAAACTTTATTTTTATTTTTTATTTATTATTTTTTGGAAAACTTTATTCTTAATTTGGGAGTTCCTCATTGAGTCTCCCCTCCTTCAATTATCTTCTTTACATTTACTTGCTTGGAGACTTTCCCTTATTCCACTTCTCTAAACTTAATTCCCATTCCATTTGTTGTGATTTTATAGTTTCTATGCAGCTACGGGTCTATAATCCCGTAGCTGGGTTTATAGGAATCAACCAAAGGTGTGATGGCATTTGTCATCTCTGGTCTGGACTAGTCTAATTCCAGTAATTCTGGGCCTTGAGACAGGGAGAGGAAATCTGATGGTGGTAGAACCAGGAATTGCCTCTGGGATGCCGTCCTTCAGCTAAAGAAAGGAGACTGCAATTTGGGGCATCTTGGCATTTGGGAGACCAACAGATAACTGACTGATAAATGACAAAGAAATAGTTATTAAACAGTGTTTTCGATTTCACAGATTTTGTTCTGTCCGTATTACCAATATCTGTTTGAAAATAGTCTATTTCACTTTGTAGTGTCTAAGATCTATAAATGGGCACTTGATCCAATACTCCCACTTACACAACTGGTTGCTTCTAACCTTTCACATTCCTATGGATGATCAGAAACAATTTACTGTCTCTCTCTCTTTTTTTTTTGTAAAGATTTTATTTATTTATTGATGAGACACAGAGAGGCAAAGACATAGGCAGAGGGAAAAAAGCAGGCTCCCTGCAGGGAACCTGATGCCAGAATCGATTGTGGGGACCAGGATCACGACCTGAGCCAAAGGCAGACGCTCAACCGCTGAGCCACCCAGGCGTCCCGATTTACAGTCTTTTAAAGTCTGACATAAATCCAGACACATCCGTCCACACAAATAAAAATTTCCTCCCGTATTTTGTTAATTTTCTTAGGCCAGGGTCCTAGAATTGCATTCACTAGGTTGGAAAGAATGAGTATTTTTATGACTTTGAAAGGGAGCAACATTAGGATCTCCAGTTCTGGTCAACATTTCATTTGGTTTTGAACATTTTATTATTCCTTTGAGGAATAAAAACACATTAGTTAATTGAATGATAATGAGGAACTTAACAGTATCGATGGATAATTGAGAATTTAAATAGTTTAACCTTTAGGAAAACAGACAAGTCTTAAGCCCAGGGCACTGCTGCCAGATTCCCAGGGTTTAATTTCCGGTTTGGCCACTGGCTAGCTGTATGGCCTTAAGCAAGCTACTCAGTGTCTCCGTTCACCTGTAAAACGAGGATAACAGTGTGTAGCTTTTTACAGAAAACTAAATGAGTTTATACCTTTAAAGCACCTAGATAATTGCTTGGTACACAGTTAAGCTGTGTATAACTCTAATATAATGCTAGCTGTGTATAAAGTTTATTTTAGCAGCCCTCCCCTAATTTAGATTAAAATAAGGATCTTAATGTACATCCTCCAGAAATGCTACTTTCACATGGGAATTCTGGGGGAAATTCTTTTTATTTTTTTGATTTTATGTATTTATTCATGAGAGACACACACAGAGAGAGAGGCAGAGACATAGGCAGAGGGAGAAGCAGGCTCCCTGCAGGAGCCGGATGTGGGTCTCGATCCCGGGACTCCAGTATCACGCTCTGAGCCAAAGGCGGATGCCCAACCGCTGAGCCACCCAGGTGTCCCAAAATTCGTTTTATATTACAGCACAATGAGCTGAATACAAAAACTTCAAGAACAAAAGACTTCAAAGAGATTACCATGGGTTATACCAGGACCATCGTACCCATCTACTATATATACTATATTTATGGAAGAGTTTGAGGAATAGAATACTCTTGTACCACATCAGGGTTCGCTTTTCTATGCAAACAGGGATTTTGAACATATTAGGCGGCCTCACTGACCCCTTGGATTCCTGCCCTGCGGTGGTGCTAGTCTGTCTTTCTTTCTTTCAAGATTTTTTATTATTTACTTATTCATGATAGACAGAGAGAGAGAGGCAGAGACACAGGCAGAGGGAGAAGCAGGCTCCAAGCAGGGAGCCCGACGTGGGACTCGATCCCGGGACTCCAGGATCGCGCCCTGGGCCAAAGGCAGGCGCCAAACCGCTGAGCCCCCCAGGGATCCCCTAGGCCCTTTTTCTCACTGGGTGCCCCCTCCTCACTACAGAGTCAACCTTTTAATAGTTGCCATCCCCACCCCCCACCGGCTCCCTAGTTAAGTATTAATAGAGGCAGCAAACTGGCCTGATGGCCCCAGACTCTGTTTCTTGGCCGCGCATTTTTCTTTGTTACTTTGTATTAGACTCCACGAAGCCTTGAAGGCAGAGAAATTCCCGCAATCCCGGCCTCTCTCTAACTGTCACATTGAGACAATGTTTCAGGCACAGCAACACTGTTTCGCGGCTAAAGTCTCGTTTATTATTTCAGGGTCCAGCCGAGCTCCCGGATTCCCGGGAGAGAAGCGAAGTGGACAGGACAGGACGGCCCGGGTCGCCCGGCGCGGCGGGGGTGGAAGCCCGGGGGGGCGGGGGGTCGCCGCCGGGGACCGGTGCGCAGGCCCGCAAGCCAGCGGCGCGCAAGGATGCTCGGACTCCGCGACCGCCCGCTTTCGGGCCGAGCGATGCGGCCCCGCACCCGCCGAGGTCTCCGCAAGGACCCCGGGAGGCCTCCGCGCGGTCTCCGCCAGTCCCTTCCCCGGACCCCACCGCCCAGCCCCTCGCCCCGCCCCGCCCCGGGCCTGCGCCGAGGCCCCGCGTGTCTGACCTGCGGCTGCGGGCGACATCCACGGCGCCCCCGCCACCAGCACCACGGTCGTCGCGCCCAGGAGGGTGAGCATCGTCCGGGGCCGCCCTGGCCGAGCAAGTCACATCCTCGGGCACCTCGCGCGAACCGGGCGACGCGGGGCAGCTCACCCTCCGCAAGGGCCGCCCCCGCCCCTCCCCTTCCGTCCTCCCCTCCCCGCTCCCCTCCCGCGCTCGCCCCGCCCACCGCCCCGCCCGCTGCGGGCAACACCCACGGCGGCCCCGCCGCCAGCACCCGGGGCGTCGCGCCCAGGAGGGGGAGCATCGTCCGGGGCCGCCGCTGGCCGAGCGAGCCCCATCCCCGGTCCCGTCCCGCGGAGCCAGGCGGCGCGAGCTAACCCTCGCGCAAAGGCCGCCCCTCGCCCCCGGCCCCGTCTCCCACCCTTCCTTCCTCCCTCCCGTCCCCACCCCTTCCTTCCTCCCTCCTCTCCCCTCCCCTCCCCGCCCCTCCGCGCTCACCCCGCCCTACGAGTCCTCCGCGGGGGAGGTGGGGGGAGGCGGCGGACCGCGCGTGCGCGGCGGGGACCGGGTGGCCCCCCGCCCCCCCCCGTCCTTACCGCCAGTCGCCGCCCACGGCCGCCCGCCCCCTTCCAGCAAGGCCACGCCTAGCGGGACGCCTTGACCCCGGCGGGAACCGGGCGCGCGCTGCCCGGGGCCTCGAGCCCGAGGCGAGGGCCGGCCCCCGCCCTCGGAGCGCGGCGGAGGTGGGGCGCCGCCCGGCCTCGCATCCCCGCGCGGTCGCGGACACGGAGGGGCGGCAATGAGGGAGCCGCGAGCCGCCTGGCGGATTCCTGGGTGCAGAGCGCCGTGAGCAAGGGCAAGAGCGTCCGGGGCCCTGGCTGCCGGGGCGACCTGCCCGAGGTGCGCACGGGACCGGTGGAGAGTCTCGACGGTCTCCAGAGCTCAAGCAGTTAGGGTCCCTTGCCCTTATCAGTAAACAGTTGGGGTCCACCCTTCAGATCGTTCTTTAAATGCCCGAATCATAGATTATGGATGGTATTGAAATACGCAAAAAGAAGGGATGAGATGAAACAAGCAATCGTGCTTAGCTGTTAATTACAACTAAACAATATTAATTATCGATCGTCATAAAATGGGTATTTGTAGAGAACAAGGCACTTGGGTTTTTGCCTTATAAACAACTCTGGGGTATGATTTTTTAATTTTTTTTAAGGATTTTATTTACTCATGAGAGACACACACAGAGAGAGGCCGAGACACAGGCAGAAGGAGAAGCAGGCTCCATGCAGGGAGCCCGATGTGGGACTCGATCCCGGGACTCCACGATTATGCTCTGGGCCGAAGGCAGGCGCTAAACCGCTGAGCCACTGAGGGATCCCCGAGGTATGATTTAAATATCGTGAGATTCACTCATTTTAAGTGAAAAAGGATGTTTGGTGAATAATGATGTTAGGCCTCATTATTTTTATTTATTTTTAGAAATTGACAGCACTTGTAGGGGGGAGGGGCCGACATCCAGGAACAGAGGCTCTCAAGCAAGCCCACCCTCAGTACAGATCCCGGGGACAGGCTCCATGGAAGGATCCCTGAAATCTTGAGTGAGCAGAAATCAAGAGTTAGGTGCTTAACCCCCTCAGCCACCCAGGGGCCCCAGGCCTCATAATTTTTTTTTTAAACATTGGCTTATTACTTTGTTATTCAACAAATTTTAGGTTTAATTCTGAGTTTGCCGGTGCCTTAACAATATGATAGAAGGAAGACTATCCTATGAGAATATGTGGGTCGAATGGAAAAAGGAAATTCCTGGTTGCACTTAGTAAATTGTACATATTTTAAAAGATTTTCCAACAACTTTCTGGCTGATGGTTTTAATTGAAATTTCCATTTCCTGCTGTCCAAAAGTTGCTTTTGCAAACTACTGGGAATAGTTTGCACTTCTGTCTTTAGAACGTGGGCCCCAAAGAGTTCATGGATGGGAATTTTCCATTTGAAATACTTAAAAATATGTTGGCAGCCCCTCCCCCTTCTTTAATGGCAAGGTAGAGTTTTTTACAGAGGCACACAGCACTTTTGGCAACAAAAATCACATCCATATGGAAATAATCCGGATGTATTTTAAAATGGAAGAGTTCTATGTGGTTCATGCCTATATCATTTCTTTTTGCTCATAATAAGCAGTTTTAAAAGAGTTTATGCTTCATTTTTTTCTTTTTAAGATTTTATTTATTCATAAGAGACACACACAGAGAGGCAGAGACATAGGCAGAGGGAGAAGCAGGCTCCCTGCGGGGAGCCCGATGTGGGCCTGGATCCCAGGACCCTGGGATCATGACCTGAGCCAAAGGCAGACACTCAACCACTGAGCCACTCAGGGGCCCCTTGAAGTTTAACTTTTATTTCTTCAGATCTTCAGCCACATTTTCTCTACAGCTTCTAATAGCTTTTACTGACAAAGGGATATGCTTAGTTTATCATCACATAGTTGCAAGCAGAACAAATATTTCCCTAGGACGTGCAACTTTTTGTTTTTGGGTGTTAAATGAAAACACTGAAGGCAGCTTCTAACCATTGTCATCAATTGTGAAATTTTTAAAACATGGAGTCAATAGGTATCACATGAGACTTAAATGCACTCTTCCAGTACTTGCTTGTAGAGGTTTGCTTCTATGGTCTCCCTTAGGTAAGCTGCTTAGGACAAGATGAGTGGCCAATAACAATTAGGGTAAAAACATTTTTCAAATAGTCTGTGATGATTTTTTTTTTTTTACTCTTTTAAGTATTTGATCAGATTGTCATTGTTTTTATAACATTATGTGGCGAGAAAAAAAATTCATACCAGCAATGGAATGAGCATTTCTGATGTTATCTTACTCACTTATGTTAACAGTAGTATCTTTAATTCCCAGTTTGTAGGAATCATTCTGCAGCATTAGTTTAAGTTAGTTAAAACTAGCAAATGTAATCAATCTGTACACACAATCAGGCTAACTAAACAGCCAGACATAGTCACAAACTTCAAAAGTGGATACCATCACTGCACATTTCCACTTTGTGGAACTCCCACCCTGTTTTCAGGTATGTTGGACATCAATGTATGTGACATATGGCTCTCTGATATTTGGTCTAAGTGAAAGTGCTAGTGCTAGGCAACATATCAAATATTAGTAAGATTTAACTTATTTGACAAGGCAAATAGAATTTCCTTACACCCCAGTAGGCCCTTTATTCCAACACAAACCCCAGAGTGGGTGTACTCCAGTTTAGGAACTGCTGCTCTAGGACCTTCCAGAAGAATGAATTTACTTTGGCCGGAGAAGTTGGTATAGCAACCTCGCTGAGCAGTGACTGGCTGCACAACAGTGGAACAAACATTTAGGATGTACAAACGTTAGCTCCAGGATGGACAGGGAGGAATCTGAGTAGCCCTGCTCTGGAATCTTCAGAAGTGCCTTTCTCCTTAATGTTTTATTCCTTTTCTTATCCCAGCAGGCAGACAGTTACATTAAACACACACACACACACACACACACACACACACACACACACACACTGGAACATTCAACTAGTTTGGTTGTGAGGGGTTGGATTTCAACAGGCGACCTGGAGCAGGGGGTGTTTTAGTGGAGACTGAGTGGATAAGTAGGAGGCAGAGAAAGAACAGGGAACAGTGTTCCAGCAAAGGGAATGTCATATTTGAAGGCTTGTGTTCAGGGTGGCTTGAGGTAAGAGTTAAATAGACTGCCTGCATAGTGACTGCATCCAGGGAGAGAAAGACACCTATCCCTTTGTATGTGATGCCATGAAGGACAGCCTTGCCCTTCCCAGCTGGTAACTATGTACCCCTGAAACAGAGTTGGAGTTAGTGGTTAACACGGTGAGCTCTGGGGCTCACTTGCCTTGGGTTGGTCTCCCCACTCCGTCGCTCTGGGACCCTGAGCAAGTTATTTCATCTTGTTTTCTTATGGGGGCCGTAAACGTTGGTATGTCATAGAGGTGGCGTGAGGATTGAGGTAATTAATGCATGTAGAGTCTAGTCCAGTGTCTGGCATATGGTGCTCAATAAATATTACTATGTCCCTGCCCCACCCCCGACCATTGTGGTGGTTGTTCTTTCTGCTTCATAAAAGCCCAGGGGAAGATCTAGTTCTGCCAGAGAAAACTGGAAGGATCACATGGCCCCAACAAGCAAAATTTCATTCCCTGACTTCAACTGGGCTGAAATTTAAAACCTTCTGTACTCACTGTAAATCTCTGCCCTACCACCTGTCATCCGCAACAAATGTTCTTCCTCCCATTCCTTTCTTTCTCGGAAAATGAAAGCAGTCAACGGATCAGACTTCAGCTTGCTACCACCCAAATCTCAAAATCCCTTGGACCTGCAACTCTTCTTTCTTTCCTTCTATTGCTGAGAACCCATTCTTCCTTTGGTCAAACAATAATCTACCCATCTGGATCTGTAAGCAACTCCCCTTTAGGGATGGCTTTCCACTGATTCTTTTTCCCTTCCCCCATGACTTGATCTTCTCTCTTTGATCCCTTCTTACCAACAATGAAACACACTCAAGTCTCTCCCATCTTAAAAAGGCACGTCCTTCACTCTCTCCGGAAGCTGTCCTTTGTCCTACCGCTCATAGCCAGATTTAGCTACATTCATCCATACCTATCTGCGTTTCTTCACTGCCTGGGTATTCCTGAGTCTGGCTTTGTGCCTCTACCATTGTGCTTGCCCCATTCTCACCAAGACACCAGCTAATTGCTAGTATTCAAACCCATTAGACTCTGTAGCCTTTGTCATACTTGACTTCTCAAAAGCATTTAGTAAATCTCATTCCTTGTTCCCCAAGATTTCTCCCCCCCGCAAAGATTTTCTTTATTTATTTGAGAGAGGGGAGAGAGAGAGAGAGAGAGAGAGAAAATATGACCTGGAGGGAGAGGGAGAGGGAGTGGGAGCAAGAATATGAAGCAGACTCCATGCACTGGATGCAGGGCTCGACCATGAGATCATGACATGAGGTGAAACCAACAGTTGGCTGCTTAACCGACTGAGCCACCCAGCTACCCCCTACCCCACCCTGTTCTCTTCTTTGGGTCTCTTGATTTCTATCATTGGCCTTTCCTTCTACTTCTCTGGGCTTTCTTCTCAATCTCCATTGCAAACCCACTCCACTGCTCGGCACTTAAATGTTAGTGTCACTCACTGCTTTGTCTTAGCCCCCTTTCTTCTCATGTTAAGCGATATCCCCTCATGGTCTCCTCGCCTGTATGAGTTCATTAGCTGTCATTTATGCTGATTGCTCCCCAAATTGTCTCTGGCCTAGATCTGGCTTCTGATAGCCAGATTTTACATCTATCAATGTGCTGGATGTAGTCTCTGTTATTTTGCTCCCCATATGAGAAGTCCACTTCCAAGTCCAAATCCTTATGTGTGAACTTTCAGTCCCAACTACAAGCAATTCCAAAGCTTTGCCTGGCAGGTGTCACCTTGCCCTCCCCACACTAGACTTGGTGCACAGCTGTTGGTTCACAGCCCCCCTCCCCTGGAGCTTTCCGGGTCTGCTCTGAAACTGGGTCACAGTACACCGATGGCAGGGAGAAACCCAAGAAAGAGGCAGACCACTCCAGACTGGTAGGTGGAAGTTTTCATAAACAAAGAGAATGTATACCTGATGCTTGGCTCTGGCAGTAGCAGGACAAATGGATCCCCACACCTGCCCTAACACCAAATCTTGAAAGTTGATAAAAGACACACACACACACACACACACACACACACACACACACACACACGGTGCAGGTGTTCTTGACACTGTATCACCATCTCAAGGCTGTGTCTTGGGATCAGCCTCTGGGCAAGCACACCCACACTCCAAAAACAGGGGAGGTGGGGAGGAGGAGCCTCTGAGTGTTGGGGTCCAGCTCACAGGTCAGTCGGTGGTCACAGCAGGCCAGTTTTCTAGAGGGTGTTGTAGACCAAAACTCCAGGCACCCCAGAACAGCCATGCTCATAGGCATATGTGCCTTCCCCACATCCCCAGGCGGAGGCCCTAGCTGAGACTCTTTTCTGTACCTACCTTGATTTCCTGCCCTTCCACTCCTGACTCTTTCTCCCTTACCCCACCCTGCTTTTGTTCAGGAGCCTTGTTTAGGGGTCCTTGTCAGTGAGACAGTTCTCCCCATCTGTTTCACCTACTGGGCTCCCCTGAGCAATTCTATGGAGGAGAAGGAACCGGAGAGCCCGAGCCTCTCTTGGTTGGCCTGGGGCAGTACATGAATAAAGACTTGCTTTTTATCTCCAGCTGGGCTCGTGTCCTAATGGACTACCTGGACATTCAGAGGGCCCTTTCCTTTTTTTTTTTTTAAGATTTATTTTTATTTATTTATCTATGATAGACATAGAGAGAGGCAGAGACACAGGAGGAGGGAGAAGCAGACCTCATGCAGGGAGCCCAATGTGGGACTCGATCCCGGGACTCCAGGATCATGCCCTGGGCCAAAGGATCCCCAAGAGGGCCCTTTCCATTCGAAAACCTGTCGTCTTTCTTCAGCTGAAGGAAATGGGAGTTTGTGAGCTTTAGGGACCTGTGAGTTTATAGTTTTTATCAAGTTTAGAAAATTCTTTACCATTATTTCTTCAAGTATTTTTTTTCCTGTCCTAACTCAGTACGTTTTTCCATCTCAATCATTGTGTTTTTCTTTTTCTTTTTTTCCCCCAAAGATTTTTATTTATTCATGAGAGACACACAGAGAGAAGCAGAGACATAGGCAGGGGAGAAGCAGGCTCCGATCAGGGAGCCCAATGTGGGTTCGATCCCAGGACCCCAGGATCACGACCTGAGCCAAAGGTAGATGCTCAACCACTGAGCCACCCAGGTGCCCCTCAGACATTGTGTTTTTCATCTTTAGACTTTTGATTTGGGTTCCCCCCCACAAATATGTCTTTCATGTCCCTCCTTAACACTTTTCTCTACCTTCTTGAACATATGAAGTACGTTTTAAAATTTTTTTTAAAATATGGTTTTAATAACTTTTAATATCCTAATTTGCTAATTCTATTTATTGTTTGTATTGATTTATTTTCCTTCTCATTATGGGTTGTATTTTCCTGCCTCTTTGTATGCCTGGTAATTTTTGATTGCATGACAGACAATGTGAATTTTTCATTATTGGGTGCTAGAAATTTCTGTATTTCTATAAATATGCCTGAGTTTTATTCTGGGATGCAGTCTGGTCACCAGGAAATAGTTTTGTCCTTTTGAGGCTTGCTTTTGTTAGATGGTGCTAGAGAAATGTTTAATGTGGGGTGAAATTTGCCCTGCTGATATACTTCTGAGTACTCTTCCTGATGTCCCATGAATTATGAGGTTTTCCACACTGGCTGGTGAACTGTTCCCAGCCTGTATGAGCCCTAAGAATTGGTCCCTTTGTTTTTTGGGGGAGTGGTTTTTTCCTTAGCTTCAAGTTTCTTCCTGACACTTGCTCTGATCAGTACTTAGCCAGATATTTCAGGGAGACCCTTTGCAGACCTCCAGAGCTTTCTTTCTCTGTGCAGCATTCTCTTCTCCCTGTCAGATTTAACTGCCTCAGCTTTCTGGGGCTCCTAGTTCCATATCCTCAATTCACAGGGCTCTGGGTTCCTCCTCTCTGTGCTGAGGGCTGGAAATTACCTCCAGGAAGTCAGTTTATGCAATTACAGAGCTTATCTCATTTGTTTTTCTTCTCTCAGGGAGTACTGTCCTGAAATACCTATTTTCTAATATGTATCTAAAATATTTTTTGTCTTTTTGTTTATTGGTAGTTTCAGGCAGCAGAGTAAATCTGGTCTGCATTACTCCATCATCATAGCCAGAAGCAGAAGCCCCCAAATTGTACTGTTTTGTTTTGTTTTAGATAATTTTTCCTCTCCATTTTTTCTGCTTTTTCCTCATTAGTAAAAGTTGTACTTCCTGGATTCACCCTTGATATCTCTTTTCTGTTCTCTGTAGTTTTTATCTCTTTGTACTTTCACTCTTGGTTCTGAAGGATTGACTTGATTTCTAATGAAATTTTTATTTCTGCAATTTATGTGTTTAATTTTCAAAAACACTTTCTCATTCTTTTTTTAAGATTTTATCTATTTATTTGAGAGAGAGAAAGAGAGTGAGAGTGAGAGAGAGAGAGAGAGAGAGAGAGAGAGATCACAGAGACAGAGGGACTGAGCAAGGAGCCCGACTTGGGGCTTGATCCCAGGAACCTGAGATCATGAGCTGAGCTGAAGGCAGATTCTTAACCAACTAAACCACCCAGGGGCCTCTTTATTGTTCTTCTTTCAAAAAAAAATCGCATCCTGTCTTTGTTTTATGGATGCTCTAACATGTCAAACCTTTTAGAATTTGTTTTTTTCTGACATTCTCATCTTTCCAACATTCTTTTTCTTCAAGAGGCAGTTTGTTCTGTTTGCTTATTTTTGTCTTTCCCCCTTATGTTGCTAGTTTTTCTCGTTGTCTGGTAATCTTTTACTGTCCATTTATATTGAAAAGGCCAAAGGCTGTTTTCTTGGGCAACATAACTGATGGTGTCTTATTTATAAGATAAGTTGTTGTGTGTTAGAGGCAAATAAGAGTTTATGAACCCACAAAAGAAGAGTCTTCTCAGTACAACTGCTGAGACCACAGAATTGTGAGCTTGAGGTAAAAGGGAAGCAGTGGTGAGCCATATGTACCCATCTGTTTCTTACCTCATTTTGATCATTTGCAAAGCTTATTTGCTGCTTCAGGAATGAACCCAAATAATCTCCATCCTAAGCAGTGACCCAGTCCTCATTTTCCAATTTTTGGACCTGGACCAGACTTTATCATTTGGCTTTCCATATACTAATGCTACAGGTGACCAATCCATGGCACCTGGCATCCCCTTTACTTGTCTGGGTCCAGCAGCCTGCTTTTTTTTTTTTTTTTTTTTTTTTTTTTGTGGCCAGCACCTGTACCTTTTTTGGATGTGGGCCAGAAGTTCTTAGGAATGAATGTGGAGGTATAAATACCCCAGCTGCCTATACTGGCCAGCATATTTAATTTTTAAAATATTTATTTAGGATCCCTGGGTGGCGCAGCGGTTTGGCGCCTGCCTTTGGCCCAGGGCGCGATCCTGGAGATCCGGGATCGAATCCCACGTCGGGCTCCCGGTGCATGGAGCCTGCTTCTCCCTCTGCCTGTGTCTCTGCCTCTCTCTCTCTCTCTATGTCTATCATAAATAAATAAATAAACAAATCTTTAAAAAAAATAAAATATTTATTTATTTATTTATTTACTTACTTATTTATTTATATGTTTAGAGGGTGTGCACATGTGTGAGTGGGGGGAGGGGGCAGAGGGAGAGGGAGAAAGAATCTCAAGCAGACTCCGTGCTGAGTGTAGAGCCCAACGCAGGGCTCGATCTCACCACCCTGAGATCATGACCTGGGCTGAAATCAAGAAGCAGACATTTAACCGACTGGGCCACCCAGGTGTCCCTGGCCTGTATACTTCTGAGGAATGTGCTCTATACCATTTTCTTCTGCATCTCCATGGGGTTAAGATTTACCATGCACTTTGATAGCTGGCTTGTTGGAAGTCTTTCCTTCCATGTATCACTTCCCCTCTGCTTTGGTGTTGTCCTGCACCTCCCCAAAAACCACATGCTCTCAGTTGTCATCTCAGGATCTTCTTGGCAGGGGAGAGGGGTCCCATTAAGACCAGTGATGATATGGATCAAAGGTTGACACCCTTCCCATAGCTTCTTACAACGAAAGCCCTACTCTTCTTCTCTCTCTAAAAATTCAGTAGAGAGATTGATAAAGAGGAGCAAATTCCCACACCTGTGCTTCTCATACTGTGTTCGATCCCACTCTGGCAGGAAGAATTCAGACACCCAGCATGTGGCAGAGTTGTCTGTTACTCAGACTGTTAAGCCACAGTGAACACAAATCTCCGAGACGAGTTGAAATGTAGGCTCCAGCTGTCACAAAGAATCTCTTCTCTGATATTGGGGTTTCTTATCTGTTTATATCTACCAAATAAGGTAATTTTCTGCTCCTGCAAGAACAGAAAGCCACAGGAATGCAAAAATCTGCAGATGTGGTACTCAATTAACAACTTAGGCACTTTTCAGGCAGTGATTCTCCGATGTTGGTGTGCATTAAGATCACCTGAGGGCTTGGAAAAACATTAAAATACAGTCCTCACCCATAGAGTCTCCCATCCACTTGGTCTGAGTGGGCCCAGAGTTTGCATTTCTAGTAAGTTTCCAGGTGATTGTTACTGTCCAGGGAATATACTTTAAGAACAAGGAATCAATGTTTTTCTCCCCCTAGCTTAGATGATCATAATTTACAGTCTGTTCCTTTCATGGAATCTTCTGATATGATCTGTGCAGTTTTCATGTAATTGTATTATAGCTAGTTGACTGTCAAGGTCTTTTATTGGTGATGAAAGCTATTTAGAGTTTTCTACTTAAATAGTTACCCTTGGGCTAGCATATTCAACAGTAGCAGTTCTCTTAACCTAGTAAAATATTAATCAACTTCATCTAATTTTTAATTTTTATTTTATTTTATTTTATTTTATTTTATTTTATTTTATTTTATTTTATTTTATTTTATTATTTTTTTGCTGTGGAATGGTTGTAATATCCTCTCTGGGTTTCAGCAGTGGCTTTACTCTTGTCTTAGTGAAAGCATCCCACCTTCTCGTCATCTCTAAGACTCTTGGCCGTGGTTTAGGAGGAGGGAAGGGGGTAAGGGGGACATGGGGTAGGGAGAGGAAAGAGAGAAAGAAAGGAGTAGGGAGGGCAGCCAGGGTTTGCATATTTCTGGGGAAATGCAAACCCCTGTTTCCAGTTGGAGGGTACAGAGGGCCAGGGGAGAGGAGAGCCCTGGCTCTGGTGGCAGCTCCACATCCCCAGACCTCATGAAGGAGCTAGTGCTGGAAGTTGGCTCCAGGTAAACAAAAGAGAATCCTGGGAATCCAAACAAAAGCACAAAGCTAAGGCCTTTTTTCTAGAAAAAGTCCTCTTTGTCATCCACAGGGAGCCACCCTGCAGTCTGCCCCTCTCACCCTCCATTGTCTGAATTCACAGCAAAATAAATAGCTAGACAGCTTCTCTCCCAGTGAGGTTGGTGGTCTCACACATCCTCACTGGGAGGGCCTTGAGTGCCCATCAGCTGTTGTCTTTCCCTTCTCATTCTTCTGCAGACTTAATCGTGCTCTTGGGCAAGTCATCTCCCATCTGTCTGCTGGAACTTTCTGGACTGTGCATCCCATGTGTTCTGGATGGTTACCTTGAATTCAGCCATCTCACACCGAAAAAGCTTCGGCATGCGAGCCTGCTTTGGGGTCAGCACATGGCCCTCCTTGCACACCTCCTGGTTGGACAGCAAGGTCACCACACCTCTCCTGAGAGCACATCTCTCTGCTGTGGCTCTATGGGGACTGGGGGGACTGCTCCAGGGGCCCCAGTGCAGGCTCATGGTGAGTGTTACTTGGTTTCCAGCTCTAGTGAAGTCCATTTCCATGTGTTTCGTGAACCACCCATTCACTTCCTCCTTGGTTCGGTTGGTGAAGTGGAGACTGACTTCACCCCTCAACTTCTTGCTGACCTGATGCAGGTTGTCTTTGTAGTCGTTAGATGGGCTTCCACCCAAGGCCACCGTCATTGCTTTGTTTTTGCCAAAGAACATCCAGCTGTGCTTCCAGGCATTCTAGATGTCTTTCAACTGGCTTTCTTCACATTGGCCACGGAGAAGATGAAAAGGTATTTTTGTACGTGTCCACACATTTCCGAAGCTCTTCTATCAGGTTCCGTTTCAGTTCTAAGCCTTTCTTGGCAGTTTTGGTTAAGGAAACTTTCTTGTTGTGCTCCGATTTGGGCACAGAACTGCAGGCAGATGCCATGGAAGGTGATCTGCATCATTTAATTTGATTTAATTTAATCTTTTTAAAAAAATATTTTATTTTTAAATAATCTCTACACCCAATATGGGCCTCAGACTGACAACACCAAGATTAAATCATGTGCTCTACCAACTGAGCCAGCCATACACCCTCTAATTTAATTTAATTTAATTTAATTTAATTTAATTTAATTTAATTTAATTTTTGTGTTGCTTCCCCTTCCATTTAATTTTATTTATTTATTTTAAAGATTTTATTTATTTATTCATGAGAGACACAGAGGAGAGGCAGAGACACAGGCAGAGGGAGAAGCAGACTCCCTCTGGGGAGCCCGATGTGGGACTCGATCCCAGGACCCCAAGATCACAACCTGAACCAAAGGCAGACGCTCAACCACTGAGCCACCCAAGTGTTCCCCTCTCTACATTTAATTTTAAACACAGATGAGCAATCTCATTCTTTTCAGTTGTAACAATTATCACATCCAAATCATATTACAAATATAGTACAGATTCTGTCAAAAGTTATGAAGTGTCTCCTCTTTCAGGACACTTTTTACACATGTAAAGTGACAGGTCTTGAAAGAAAAGTTCTGCTCTCTTCCTTAATTTTGATGCATTTGCACCATATTTGCCAGAATCAAGAAGGTCTTCTGAGGAGTTTCTGGGAAATTCTCTGGGTACTGATGCCAGGAGAGGATGGAGAGATGAAAAGGGAAAGATGTCAGCTGGGTGGCCAGCAGTTGGGAGCTAGGAGGGTCACCAGCAAAACCCAATTACATGGTAGAGACCTGGAGGGTCCAGGGTCTGGGCAGGTCAGAGAGGAGGAGTGGGAAAGCAGGGGCAAGGTAACTTGGAGAGGAGAAGGCTGGTGAGAAAAGAGGCCAGGAGAAGCAAAAAGCAGCCCCTGAGCTGTAAGGAGCAGAGCAAAAGTTGTCTCCATAAACTCTTATCATGAAATACAAAACAGTTTTATTATATAAACACTGTGGCATTCAGTGGCTGTGTTGAAGAGCAAGATATGAAAAAGAAATTTAGAGCTTATTTTGTATGAGACATTGTTAGGTGGGTGGGTCAAGTTCATTATCGCTTACACCACATGGGCCATTTTCCTGTAGCCTCTGTTAAAAATCTCCTTAGGTTCACTTGTAGTGAAGGAGGAGGAGGGGAGGAGAAGAAAGATAGGGCTTTATTGAGGAATGGTATTTTTTTTTAAGATTTTATTTATTTATTCATCAGAGACACCGAGAGGCAGAGACACAGGCAGAGAGAGAAGCAGACCCAATGTGGGACTGGATCTTGGGACCCCGGGATGATGACCTGAGCCAAAGGCAGATGCTCAAACACTGAGCCACCCAGGCGTCCTTATTTATTTATTTGAGGGTGGGGGAAGCCCTCAAAGAGTGTGCGTGAATGGAGGAGGCAGTGGTGGGAGGAGCAGAAGAAGAGGGAAAGAGAGATTGCCTCAGCAGGTTCCACTCCCAGCACGGAGAACAATGCAGGACTCGATTCCATGACCCTGAGATCATGATCTGAGCTGAAACCAAGAGCTGAATGCTTAACCGACTGAGCCACCCAGGTTCTCAGAAATGTAAGTTATTTGATGACAAATACACAATAAGTTACGTTTGTTCTTCAAAATTGAATTTGCTCACTACATTGTAAATGAACATATTTGTGATACTGCTCTGACCTCCCCAGTTTAGGCAATCCATGTCACAACCACACCAATGTTTTTTGTGTTTTAGGCAATCCATGTCACAACCACACCAATGTTTTTTGTTTTTTAAAGATTGCATTTATTTATTTATTTGAGAGAGAGAGAGAGAGAGAGAGCACAAGCAGGAGGAGCGACAGGCAGAGGGAGAGGGAGAAGCAGGCTCCCCACTGACAGGGAGCTGGATGCAGGCCTTGATCCCAGGTTCTGGGATCATGACCCGAGCCAAAGGCAGATGCCAATTGACTGGACCACCCAGGTGCCCTGCTAGTTTGTATTTGTGGGGTTCTTTTGCTAGTCAGGAGGTACTAGATTGTACTAGATTCTAGCCCTTGCTTTATCTTTACAAACATGCTGAAAAGGAGATTGCCAGCAACCACCCAAATATCCATCGTGGATGAATTGATGAACAAAATGCAGTGTGTGGGTGTATTATTCAGCTATTTTAAGCAGGCATGAAGTACTGAACTATGCTACAGTGTAGATGAACCTCTGAAACCTTATGCCAAGTCAAAGAAGCCAGACATAAAAGGCCACATATATGATTCCATTAGTGTGAACTACGCAGAATAAGTAAATCCATAGAGATAGAAAGTAGATTGGTGGTCTCCAGGGACTGGAGGAGCAGGGTGGGGTGGATGGGGATGATTACTTAATGGGTTCGGGTTTTCTTTGGGGTGATGAGAATGGGTACTTGTAATGGGTGGTGGTTGGACACCATGTACTAAATGCCACCGAATCGAACATTTTAAAATTGTTAATTTTATGTTATGTGAATTTCACCTGTCAAAAAAACACCAAACCAAAAACAGAGAGAGAGAGAGAGAAAGAGAGAGAGAGAGAGAGAGAGAGAGAGAATGTTGCCTGTGGCACATCAGATTCAAATATAATGTGAAGTTCTGTTCCTTTGGGGCAGGCCCTCAATTTCCAACTCCCAGAGCGCCTGGGGTGAGTTTCTCAGATCCTTCTTCAAGCGCCTCTAACCTCACAGCAGGGGAGGGAAGCTTGACTCATGGAATTAGAACCCTCATATGGCCCATGGTCTCTACTTCACTATCCTGCCCGCTGCTTCCTGGCAGGATATTCAATAAACTTCTGCCTTCTTTGCTCTGTCTTGGGCGAATTCTTTTTTTTTTTTTTTTTTTTTTAAGATTTCATTTATTTATTCATGAAAGACACAGAGAGAGAGAGGCAGAGACACAGGCAGAGGGAGAAGCGGGCTCCATGCAGGGAGCCTGATGCAGGACTTGACCCCAGGACTCCAGGATCACGGGGGGTTGAAGGCAGGTGCTAAACCATTGAACCACCCAGGGATCGTTGGGTGAATTCTTTGCCTGTGCTGCCGGCTTCCACCAAGTTGTTGGGTCACCCCAAATTTGGTGGCCCCCGTCCAACTGGGGGAACCCCACATTTGGTGACCCATATGGGGAGACTTTGTAGCCACCCTCTAATTTGGTAGGCCCTGCATGGTGAGAGCCTTTGCTGGCCCTGGGTGCTCCCTGTATATTCTCTTGGAAATTTTCAGGACATTTCTTTGGAGGACTGACTTCTCAGGCTCCTTGGGGACCCGCCAACCTCCGACCTCTGGCCAAGGTGCCTCGTTGGTGAAGATCTGAAGCCCCGGGGAACCACCCGTGAGGGATTTCCCATTTTGCCCTGGGGAGGGAACTTTCCCTCCCTCTTCTTTCTCTTTGGGCCCTTTGGCAGGCTAACCCTAGCACCTCCCAGACAACTGAAGGTCTCTGGTCAGGGTGGCTCCCCAGTGTGCTCTGAAGGTCTGCGGGTGAACAGTTTGGACTGTCCGCACCGGTGAGGGCAAAGGGGTGAATCCGCACATGTTATGGCCTCGGTTGGGACCCTTTCCTGATGCTGGAGAGAGAAAGAAGCCCATGTCCCTTTGCTTCTGTCTCTATCACAGGAGTCTACCTTGTATTAGGGTTTTCTCTCTCCCTCTTTTATGGAGATAAGGTGGCCGAGAGACAGCCTGAGAAAGAATCTCAGCCACGAATTTTGCATTTTATTTTTATTTTGTAAAGATTGTATTTATTTGTTCATGAGAGACACACAGAGAGAGGCAGAGACACAGGCAGAGGGAGAAGCAGGCTCCTTGGGTGGGGAGCCTGATGTGGGACTTGATCCCAGAACCCGGGGATCACGACCTGGACCTGAGCTGATGGCAGATGGTCAACCACTGAGCCATCCAGGTGCTCCTGTTTAACCTTTAGAGGAACTGCCAGACTTTTCTGAAGTGGCCGCCTCATTTTACAATCTCACCAGCAATAAATGGGGCTTGATTTTTCCGTATCTTTTTGAACACTTATTAGATGTCTCTTTCATTATAGCATCCTAGCGTGTAGCGTGGAATCTCATTGTGGTGTGAATTTCCTTCCCCTGATGGCTACTGAGTAACTTTTCTTTATTATTTTATTTTTTTCTTTTTCTTTTTCTTTTCTGAGTAACTTTTCATGTGCCTCTTGGCCGTTTGTGTATCTTCTTTGGAGGAATGTCTATACCGATTCTTTGCCCATTTTTCAACTGGGTTATTTGACTTTTTATCACCTTTGAGACCCTTTAAAGCTCCAGTTCTTCTATCCAACCCAACACCCCCCCCCCCAAGAAAAAAACCCTCAAATTAAGAAAATCTGAAGTTTAGAACTGGACTCTGGGGCCAACTCAGGACAAGATCAACAGGTGACCATGGGGAAGAAGAGGTGCAAGATCACCCAGAGCTTATTTTCCCGCAGCTCACAGTGACACTGGACTTACCCCCTTTTAATAATTAATTTTTATGTCCAAGGGGCTTTTGTACACTTCCAGGAACCCACCTGAAATTGTTACTTGTTCTGCAGCAGTTAATGATAAAATCTTCACGTTCTGCTTTTATTATATAAAAAGATGAGTTTTACAGATTAGAGTTCCCCAAACACTTGAAGAATGAGAAAAACTTAAGCAATTAAGCTCTTCCAAATGAAAACTTGATGGAAATTGTGAGCCACATTATGAGACACTTTTATTTTTATTTTTTAAAAAATATTTTATTTATTCATTCATGAAAGACACACAAAGAGAGAGGCAGAGACACAGGTAGAGGGAGAAGCAGGCTCCATGCAGGGACTTGATCCTGGGACTCCAGGGTCACGTCCTGAGCCAAAGACAGAAGCTCAACCACTGAGCCACCCAGGTGTCCATGAGACACTTTTAAATGCTTTAAGCATCTTAAAAATCTGATACACATGAATATAAAGATTACCAAATATTTGGTAGGAAATCTTGAAAAAACCTTTTTGGAAAAATACCAAATGTAATGGATCTAAATTTGCTTCCTCATTATCTTTGCTCTTCCTCTTATTCTCTCTTTTGCATTTTGCTTCCCTGGGGTTCTGGAGGCCTTCCCTTTGCCTCCCCGGATCCACTGTCTCCTCAGCTGCCCTGGTCCATGTTCTGGGTGCTTTGGGAGACTCATTGTATTAAGGTGCATCAACGGTGTCCTTTACCCCTGTCTTTGATTGGGTTTTGTCAGTGGCAGGCATCGGCCTGAGATCTGAGGGTGGGGAACAGGGAGGTGGGCTCCTTTCCAGAGGCGTCACTGTGAGTTGTCTGTGTCCCTCAAGAGGTTGTATACCCTGTGGCTGTCCCCAGCTCTCTGTGGAGAAAGTGATCCTCCCCGTCTCCTTCAGGCCTGACCTACTCAGCCCCCCATGCTAGCCTCTTGCTACTGTATTTTTCCTTGTTGGTCAACCCTGCCCACCCCTCTATCAATAGTACCTTCACTCCATGCTTCTCAGTCACTCCATTGGAGGGTGCCATCTCTTCCCTGATAGGTCCTTGACTTATAGACTGATCCTTTGCCTGACTTGGAGAGGCAGAGTGATCTTTGCTGACCAGACAGGTGACCAATACAGATTAAGAGTTGAAGGTTTAGAATCAGGGACAGAAGCTGTGGCTCTGTCATCCAGAAGATTCCATCCAAGGCGAATAGGCTCTTTATCTTTTTTTGTCCAGCTTTTGTCCATTACATGAGAATCTCTGGCCAGGTTATTGGCTCTAGCCAATCATTTTTGCTTGGATTTTTTTTGGTGTGTGTGTTCTTAGTCTTAGAATTTTTTTAAAAACAAGGCTCTTTGAATATCTTATCTTGAAAGTAGGGCCCAAGTGTTTGTGATGCAACCAACATAGCACATTCTGCAATTGCTTTCTCCTGCCTGGAATTTACTGTGATCTGTCATATGACCTATTTACGCATGGTTCTTGTCTACTGTGTTAGAGTTCTGTAGAGAAATGGAACCAAGCAGATTTGTTGTAAGAATTATCTCAGGATTGTGAAGGTGGAGGAGTCCCATGATCTGCTCCCTGCAAGCTGGAGGCCCAGGGTGGGGGTGGGGGGTAGGTTTCAGTCCAAGCGTAGAGCAAGACCAATGTCACAGCTCACAATAACTTCCCCCTGGCACTAAGTGGTTACTAAGTAAACAGTTGTTGAGTGAATGAGACTGGCTCATGTCTCACTGAATTTGATGAGAACTTGAAGCCTGGGATGGTGCATGGTCAGTGGGTTCATGGCTAAGCTTAGGACTTAAGCTGGGACTTAAGCTGGGACTTAAACTGGAACTTAAACTGGGACTCAATCCCAGGAGGCTGTATTAGCTATCTATTGCTGCATAACAAATAACCCCACACCTAAAAGCTTCAAACGACATTTATTATGTCATAGTTTCTGTGGATGAGGAATTCAGTCCAGCTTAGCTGGTTTCTCTGTTTAAGGCTTCCCAAGGTATCAGCCAGGGCCAAAGTCAACTGGAGAAGAACCCATTTTTAAGCTCATACAGTTGGAAGAATTTCATTTTTTTAAAGATTTTATTTATTTATTCATGAGAGAGGCAGAGACACAGGCAGAGGGAGAAGCAGACTCCATGGGGGGAGCCCGATGTGGGACTTGATCCCAGGACCCCGGATCATGACCTGAGCTGAAGGCAGAGAGGCTCAACCACTGAGCCACCCAGGTACCCCAAGAATTTCATTTCTTTAGGGTCATTGGACCAAGGGCCTCTAGTCTTTGCTGGCTGTTGACGGGAGGCACCCTCAGGTCCTTGCCACCTGGGCCTTTCTACCATGGCTGCATGCTTCTTCAATGTGTATAAGCCATGAAGGCCATAAGGAGAGTCTACTAGTAAAATGGAAAGTACCATCACCTGGAACTTAAATACGGAAGTGGCATCCCATCAACTTCGTCACGTTTTGTTGAGTGATGGGTACCATCCATACTCAAGAGGAGGGGATTACTCAAAGGGGTGACTTACCAGGAGATGGGGATCATGGGTGCCCTTTTTTTTTTCTATTCATGATAGTCACACACACAGAGAGAGAGAGAGAGAGAGAGAGAGGCAGAGACACAGGCAGAGGGAGAAGCAGGCTCCATGCACCGGGAGCCCGATGCGGGACTCGATCCCGGGTCTCCAGGATCGCGCCCTGGGCCAAAGGCAGGCGCTAAACCGCTGCGCCACCCAGGGATCCCCATGGGTGCCCTTTTTAACCTGCCTGTCACAGGTGGGTATGAGCAGACTCTGGAGCCAGGCCACCAAAGTTCAAATCCCAACTTGTCATTTCTTTGCTCTGTGACCTTGGGAAAGTTACTTAGTCTCTTTGTGCTTCAGTTTCAACTTTTGAAAAGATGAGGCAAATAATAGTATCTGCTCCATAGGATTGTTGTGGGAACTAACTAAAAATGTGAAAATGCTTAGCACCGGGCCTGCACACAGAGACTGCTAACTAGGGATTGGCTGTTTTCCTGCTCCACTGGGGCAGGTGTGCAATGGGGTCCCCAAAGGAAGGGGAGTCACAGCTACCCCGTGTTTCCTGTTTTTGTAGCATTGTTCAATCCAACTTTGAGTGTGTTCTTGCCATGACTTTTCCTGCTGGGAGACTTTACTCCCATTGTGAAGTCTTTTTGGTGTATTTTTAGGCACAAACCAGGGGTGTTAATCTGGGCTCTTAAAGGGCTAGCCCACTAGTAGGGGACTGTTTCAGGAAGACTTCTGATGGGCGTGGATACAAAGGCATTGTTGGGGGGTCTGCTTGGTCTAGACAGGAGCCGTGAGGCAGCCAGGAGACAGATATGAACTTGACTCGGGGAGAAAATTGCAGGGAGTCTCCGTTGCTTGAGGCAGATTTTTTTTTCTTCCCCTTTTCTTTTTCAGGGAAGTGGCTTGGGTTGAGCATTGTCTGAGCTAGAGAATTTAGGATCCAGCTTGCAGAGAAGCCTGTTGCTGAGGAGAGGGTGGCATCAGGTTCCATACAGTAACCTGGGACCTCCTGTTCTCCCTCCTTCCCATTTAAAGCACCAAAAAGAGGTCATACCTGGTCAGGATAAAACAGCAGAGCGTTGGGGCACCTGGGTGGCTCAGTGGATTAAGTGTCTGCCTCCGGCTCAGGTCATGATCTCAGGGTCCTGGGATCGAGTCATGCGTTGGGCTCTGTTGCTCAGCGCGGAGTCTGGTTGGGATTCTCTCTCTCCCTCTGTCCCTCCCACTCATTCTCTCTTTTCTCTCAAATAAAATCTTAAAAGAAAAAAAAAAAGAAGAAAAATTAATAGATCCTTTCACTGCAGTGTCAGTTTCCTGTGGCTGCTTTGGGAAATCACAGCAAACTGAGTGGTTTAAAATGACAGAAATTTATTTTCTCAGTGTCCTAGAGACTAGAAGTCTGAAATCAAGATGTGGCAGGGCTGTGCTCCTTCCAAAGGCTCTGGGGGAGGATCCTTCCCTGCTTCCTCCTCCTTTCTTTTACCGTTTTTTTTTCTTTCTGATTTTAACTAGGCTCCCCACCTCACGTGGGGTTTGAACTCATGACCCTGAGATCAAGAGTCACATGCTCTTCCAACTGGGCCGGGCATATGTGCCCTGCCTCTTTCCAGTTTCTGATGGTGACTCGCTATCCTTGACATTTCTTGACTCATAGATGCGTTGCTCTAATCTGCTTACAGAGTCACATGGCCTTTTCCCTGCGTGTGTCTCTGTATCTCTTCTTACAAAGACACCAGGCAGTGTACTAGGGTCTACCCCAATCTAGTGTGACCTCACCTTAAATTAATTAATTGCATCTGCCAAGACACTATTTTCAAATAAGGCCACATTCTGAGGTTTTGGGAGGATGTGAATTTTGAGGGGACTTTATTCAACCCAGTACAACTGCACATCATTTGCTATCCATCTTCACTAGTTGCAAATCATGTCTGAGTATGGCTCTGAGGTCCTCTGCAATCTAGAGCCATGGACAATTTATTTTATTCTAATTCTGGGATATATTCTTTTTCTTCTCAATTATTATTATTTTTTAAGATTTTTTTTTTTTTTTTTTTTTAGATTTGAGAGAGAGCAAGCGAGAGTGAGAGTGAGAGAGCATGAGCAGGGGGGAGGGGCAGAGGGAGAAGCAGACTCCCCTGAGCAGGGAGCCCTACGCGGGACTCTATCCCAGGACCCCTGGGATCGTGACCCGAGCTGAAGGCAGATGCTTCACCAACTGAGCCATCCAGGCACCCTATCACTGTTTTTAATGAAGTACAGTTGACATACAATTTTATATTAGTTTTATGATAAGTGTAGTTGCCACCTGTGAACGTACAATATTATTGACTACATTCCTGGTGCTGTACTTTTCATCCCCATGACCTACTTATTTTATAACTGGAAGCTTGTACCTCTTAATCCCCTTCACCTATTTCACCCATTCCCCCCGCCCCCAATCCCCGTAACCACCAGTTTGTTCTCTGTATTTATGATTCTGTTTCTGCTTTTTGTTTGTTCATTTGTTTTGCTTTTTTAGATTCTACATATAAGTGAAATCATATCGTGTTTGTCTCTATCTAACTTATTTCACTTAGCAGAATATTGTCTAGGTTTATCCATGTTGTCCCAAATAGCAAGATCTCATTCCTTTTTATAGTTGAGTGATATTCCATTGTGTGTGCATGTCGTACAACTTCTTCTTCTTTTTTTTTTTTTAAAATTTATGACAGTCACAGAGAGAGAGAGAGTGAGAGAGAGGCAGAGACACAGGCAGAGGGAGAAGCAGGCCTCTTTTGGGGAGCCCGATGTGGGGCTCGATCCCAGGACTCTGGCACCATGCCTTGAGCCAAAGGCAGACACTCAACCACTGAGCCACCCAGGCGTCCCCCTCTGCCCAATTTTAATCAGATTGCTTGTTTGACTGATGCTGAGTTGTATAAATTATTTCTATATTTTGGGTATTAGCCCTCTAGGGTTTATTCTTGATTAGGACAAAACTATGGGATAAAGTGAGCCTGTCTTGAGTAAGCAGCCAACAGTGAGTTGTGAGATACACCATCTATAATCCTGCCTCCTCTGAGCATTTGAAATAGCTTTGAAAAATTATTTATTTTTTGAGAGAGTGAGAGAGAGAGAGAGGTGGGGGGTGGGCAAAGGGTGAGGGAGAGAGAGAATCTCAAGCATGCTCCACACCCAGCATGGACCCCACGCAAGGCTTGAACTCATGACCTGAAATCATGATCTAAGCCAAAATCAAGAGTCCAACTCTTAACTCACTGAGCCACCCAGGTGCTCCTAAAATAGTTTTATAGACGCCCACCAGGTTAGGGTTGGAAGACTCCTTAGATATCATTGCATCCAGCTCAAATTGCAACCTAGTTCAGTCCTGACTGTCACCTTCGTACTAGAAGGAGACCATCACTTTCTTAGGCAGCTTATTCTCTCTTAGACCAAAGGGATGGACACACATATTTTCCTTCCGAGAGCCAAGGTCGGCCTCCTTGAGCCCTGTTGTACTGTTGTGCATTCTCATTAGCCCTCCGTGAGATGGCCAAGGAAAGGTCAGCCCCCATCATATCTCAGCTTCCTTTTTTTTTAAAAAAAAGATTTATTTATTTATTTATTTCATGATAGACAGAGAGAGAGAGAGAGAGAGAGAGAGAGGCAGAGACACAGGAGGAGGGAGAAGCAGGCTCCATGCTGGGAGCCTGACGCAGGACTCGATCCCAGGACTCCAGGATCGTGCCCTGGGCCAAAGGCAGGCGCTAAACCGCTGAGCCACCCAGGGATCCCCTCAGCTTCCTTTAAAAACATTCCCCATCCTGCCACCCTTTTCACAACGTCTGGCAGGTTTTCATGGTGGTACCAGGACTGAAATGTGGATTTCTCTATGTGATCTGACGCAGGCCCTGGACCCTTAGCGTTTCCTCTTCCTTTATTTTTTTTTCTTTCAAATTTTTACTTTGAAATAATTTAAAATTGATAGAGAAGTTGTGAGAATCCTACAAAGAACTCCTTTATGTCTTTAACCCAGATGCACCGGTTGGCACTTGGTGTTTCTCTAGAAAAAAGGATGGGCCAATGTCAAGCTCTTGGAGGGCTCAGCAGGTGGTCCTCGTGGCCTGATGGTGGGATTCAGAGAATGCAGGTGCAGGTCACCTAGCTTTCTAAACAGGTTGCACACTGCTACCACAGGCTGAGTTTGACATAAAATACCCTGTCCAGCTCATTTTCAATTCTTGCCTTCTTTCAATTCTTTCAATTCTTGCCTTCACTCAGCTGTGAGAAACCTCAATTTAATGGACAACCCCTGGTAAGGATATGTTGTTATCTTTAGCCCACCAGTGCTTGTCAAATTCTTATTGAATGTTTCATCTAACATGCTCATTGCTCATCCCAGTTTTGTCTTATCTACAGATTTGAAAGGAATGGCTTCCGGAACTTGTGTTTGTGGATTCGTTATGCTGTGAAGTCATTAACTACTTGCTTTTTTGGCCACAATTCCTTCTTTTTCTTTCTTTTCTAAAAAAGATTTTTATTTTATTTTATTTTATTTTATTTGTTTAATTAAAAATATCTTATTTATTTGTTCATGAGAGACAGAGAGAGAGAGAGAGAGAGAGAGGCAGAGACATAGGCAGGGAGCCTGACATAGGACTTGATCCCAGGGCCCCGGGATCACGACCTGAGCTGAAGGCAGATGCTCAACCACTGAGCCACACAGGTGCCCCAGATTCTTATTTATTTTAAAGAGAGAGAGAGCAAGCAAGTGGGGAGAGGGGCAAGCAGACTCTGCACTGACATGGAGCCCCATATGAGGTTCGGTCCCACCACTCTGAGATCATGACCTGAGCCGAAATCAAGAGTCCGATGCTTAATCAGCTGAGCCAACTGGCCACAATTCCTTCTAATTATATTATTGCCTAGGCTATATCTCCTCTTCTTTTCCACATATTTATCACTAAATCATTGTTACGTTCCTTGACTGGCATCTGTATTTATAGGTCTTCTTCCAAACAAGGATCTTATTGTCAAATGTTGAAAAATGATCTGCTATACTCTCTGGGAAAATGCACTGCATGTGTTAGCATACAAATGCTCTGAAAAGTCTTACAATAATAACTTGTTCAAACTAATTTTGTGTAACTGAGTGCTTCCTCAGTTCCTTGATATTCAATCCCCTTTTCATGGTCACCCTTTTGAGGAACCCTAGTGTTATGGGAAGCACAGTGAAGCAGAAGCTGGTCTGTAAGATTTCACTAATTCCCTGTAGAAGTCACCCTGCCCATAGAAAGAAATGAGGCCATGTTGATGGGTCCAAAACTATCCATTCGGTAATTAATCCTAGATATTAACTTTTTTTTTTTTTCTGGTGAATCAGACGTAATCCTAATGGTTAGAATCTTGCTTTTCCCTGTCTTTGGGAAAATATGGTAATTCTTTGTCTGTATCTGCTGTGTTGGCATCTTCTCATTCACTGAGATTTCCCCAATCTCACTGACCAAGAGATCAGTCACGTAGTAAGTTCTGTTAGCCTGGGAGGCGGTGCCCAAGTCCAGACCCCAGAGGGGTCTCTGGATAACTCTTCCTGGTAACTCACATTTCTCAGCTCAGTGCCATGGACACAGTAGGCTCTTAATACATGGCCTTCCTTCTAGGCCTGTGTAAGACTTTCAGAGATAGGAACTTGCTGAACATTCCCAACGATGTCTGTAAACACCAGTAAGTTGTGTGGATGCATCCAGGCCACAAGTTATTTTTCCTGACCTTCTGCACTAGTCTGTTCCAGCTGCCATAGCCCAGGCCCACAGACTGGGCAGCTCCAATAGCAGACACTTACTTCTCATAATTCTGGAGGTGGGAAGTCTGAGATTAAAGGGTCCACAGTGTTGGTTTCTCCCAAGACTTCTCTCCTTGGCTAACAGATGACCATTTTGTGGCCTTGTCTTCACATGGCCTTTCCTTTATATGCACACATCCGTGGTGCGCCCTCTTCTTACAAGGACATCAGGCATATTGGATTGGGGCCCACCCATGTGAGATCATTTTTAACTTAGTCACGGCTTTAAAAATTCCATCTCCATGGGGCGCCTGGATGGCTCAGTGGTTGAGGCTCTGCCTTCAGCTCAGGTTGTGATCCCAGGGTCCTGGGATTGAGTCCCACACTGGGCTCCCCACAGGGAGCCTGCTTCTCCCTCTGCCTGTGTCTCTGCCTTTCTCTCTGTGTCTCTCATGAATAAATAAATAAAATCTTAAAAAAAATAAAGACCTTATCTCCAAATACAGTAACATTATGAGATACTAGGGGTTAGGACTCTAACATAGGAATTTTGGGGTGGACACAATTCAGGTTATAACACCCTATGAATCTCCCTCCCCCCATTTTATTCCTCTCTTGAGTCATTTGTATTTGAATCAGAATTCTGTACCTCGGGAATCCTTATCCTGCTTGAATCACTAATCCCTGATCTTGAAATCATCCTTCTTTCTCTAAACAACTGTCTGCTTTCCTGATGCCTTGAGTATATGCCCACTTGCCCTGTGTCCCATCTTTCCCTGCTGTCAACTTCGACATAACATGTGATGTGTGGTGAGTCCTGGAGCTGCCCTGTGCCTCAGCCATGTCATCTGAAAATACAGGGAGTAAAATGGTGCCACAGCACACAGGGGTGGGACATGGGGGGTGTGGGGGTATGAGAGGATGTAGAGCAGTGCCAGGCACCAAAGTGAGTCCTTAACATATGTTAGAGATTCCTATACTTCTTATATTATTATTTTTATCATGAACAGTCATTGTCATTGTTATGTCCTAGTAAAAGTTCAGGCCATGGAACATATTGTGAGACATAAAATCTAGCCCCAAAGCATCATTTTAATGATCTTGTGAATACTTTGTCACCACTTAACTGATAAATTCAAGGTTGTTAGTCTTCATTTCAATAAGAAAACACCTTAAAAATTATATATGTCAGATGTTATTTTTTGTACTTCCCACACTTAGTCCCTAATTCTCTTTAAGATACGCATCCTTTTCATCACCTCCCGTGGTGCAGATTAGAACACCAGCGAGGATAGATGTTAAGCATTTTGCCAAGGTCGCTCAGCCAGTAGTGACAAAGTCAGAATTGGCACACAGGCCACGCTGCTTCTAGAGCAAAGGCATCTTCCTCATCTGTATGAGTTTTTGATGGTGGCTTTAACAAATATGAAAATCAATGAAAGGAAACCTCGTTTAGAAAAGAGTCAGGAGGCCAGCAGAGGGAGCTCCCATGGCCAGCACTGTCTTCTCTTGCACACCCAGCAGGAAGAGAGGTACCTTACTCCTTCATGCTACTCACTCTCCCAGCAGGTGGAAGGAGGTTTGCTCATCCCATTGGCAACAGCCAGCCAATGAGAGACAGTCACAGCTCAGCCAATGAAAAGCCACTATTCTTCTAGCTCTGAAAATTTACTCCAATGGGCTTTTTCTTTACAACAGCCCTGCCCACCTCCCCTCTTTCTCTATAGAAGAGGGTCCTCTCCTTTATTTTTCAGACTTGCCAATGGTTTTGCATTGCAATTCTCTGCCATTCCCAAATAAATCCAGCTTTTGCTGGTAAAATAACTGATAGTTTTATTTTTATAGTAACACAAAGTGCCACCGACTGTGTGCCTTAGAACCGTAAGGGCATTAGGGCCCACTACAATAATACAGGATAAAACCTTTATCTCGAGATAGTGAATTTAATCCCATTTGCAAAGACCTTTTTCCCCCCCAAATAAAGTTACATTCTCAGATTCCAGGGATTAGGACCTGGATATCTTTTGGGGTGGAGGGAGGGACATTATGTAGCCTACCACATTATTGCCATCCTACTGCCTAAATTAATGCCATGCTGTAATGAATGCCTGATGCTTTTGTGGACCAAGGGAAGAAACAGCTTCCATGATGGCCCAGTCATGGGAAAGCTGAGAGGTGCAGAAATCATAGATTATAGGAAAGTCAGCTGCAAATGTTTTAGAATAAATTGGGGCTACCATTGAGGCACAGTAGAGAGGAAGAGGTCCTAAGAATTGGAATTTTGGCTATATAGTAACATGTAAAGATGAAAGAGGAGAGTCATAAATAAATAGTTACCTGTTGAGGGTTTTTGAGCCCAGACCCAAGGAGGACCCGCTCTAAAGATTCTGAGTGGGCATATTGCCAAAGGCAAGTGTTTCCGAGGGGCTAGAACCTTCTAACAAGAGTGGTAACCGAGATCCCAGCACCAGAATGAGCCAAGAATCTTTGTGAGCTCTTGAGGAGGAAGAACAAAGAGGGGCGGGCCCGTTGCCCTGGGGTAGAAGGTGTTTTGTAAGTGGAGACCCAACAGGAAGCAAAACTATTCACCTGCTGTTTCTGCTTCTGGCTCGCCATCACAGAGACTGACGGGAAAGGACAGATGGGGTTACATGTCGCCAGGCAAATCAAAGCCAGAGATGGGGCGTAGTAAAGGGGGGGGGGCCCTGGAAGGAGCCCCCGCTGTGAGGCTAGAAGACTTTGCAGCCCTGCCTGCAGAGCCAGCCCCTGTGATTACCCTGAGAAATGCAGGGGCGAGGAGGCTCTTGGAGAACCGCCAAGGGGGTGAGGGTGAAGGAAACCCAGGAAACTGCAGATCAGAGTCCTCATATCATTAAATTCTCCGGTATGATGCACAATGCAGAGAATCCATTAACCATGGCCCAGAGAATAATTTTGAGTTTAGAGAGACTTGCTGGAGATGGAGACTTTGAGTTGAGAAAGCACTCATGAGATTTAGCCAATACTGATATATTGAGTCAGCTCACCAGCCAGCCACTCTGTCTTTCAGTGTTTATCCTCTGTCCTTTTCAAGGAGAATCAAGAGTGTATATCTCGGGTCCACTGAATTCAATTTTGGGAAACTCCTTCCTGCTCTTCTCCCCTCTCATGTTCCTAGAAGCCAGCCTGGATACAGATCCCCTTGTGTACCCTTCCACCCATCACTTCCCTTAAATGAGGCCAATGAAGACACAGAGCCCATGAAGGGAAACCCTGACAGCTCTGGACCAGCCAAACGGCTGGCATCAGAACTTCTAAGAGGGAAAAGAATAATTAAGGAAGCAGTAATAAGGCGTTAGCTTGGAAAGAGGGAGCAAAAAATGTCGAGTTTTACCAAGAACTGTTTTTCTATCTCACAGTGATGTCAAGGTCATTATGGACTGAGGAAGATGGGCCTCAAAAAATAGAGAACTTGAAATTGGCAGAAGTCTCATCAGACATCTGTTAGCACCTGTTAAAAAGAAAACCACAGGCCCCAGATGGTGTCATTTAGACAACAGTTCCCAAATTGGGGCTTAATACCAGATCTAATTGTGGTTTCAACCTCCCCCAGAAATGTAGTCTTAACTGGTCAGGGTTTTTCCTGTCAGGGCCAACGAGTCTGCCACAAGGACCCTCTCAGTCCCCCAAAGGGAGATGAGGTCATGTTCAGGGTAAGACCCCCCTCTTCTCCCCCAAAGGGAAATCCTTGCCTGGAACAATCCTGTTTGTCTGTTAATAACTTTCTTGCCCCCACCCTCCTTCTACAGAAACTTTCCATTTTGTGCAACTCCTCTTCTTGCTAGATGGGATGTTGCCCGACTCAGGAATCATTCAACAAGGCCAATTCGATCTGTAAAATGTACCGGTTGGATTTTTGTTATTTAACACAACTTTGTGATTCCAAGGGCTGGGGAGACAAGGGTGAAAATAGAATATGGTCCTGCTGTTCTAATAATTAACAGTGGGGACAGATGCTGTGGAAATGAACTAATGTGAGTTTGCTCCTTGGTGAGTCTCAGGTACGGACTACACCGCGTGGAGTTGTCACACAAAGGATACTTTATCTGCAGCAAAGCAGAGATCATGGAGAATAACTTCCAAAGCTGAGACTCCCTGAGTAAGGGTGAGTGGGTGTCTTTTATTTGGGGTTAGGATGAAGATTCAGAAAGGGGGAGTTTGTCATCATATGTAAAAGTGGGCATAGAGTTGCACAGGTGTGCTTAGAAAACATGCCTATACACACATCCTGTGTTATGTGAATGAAGCTTGTGCTCCTTTTTGGGTGGGGACTTTAACATTATAATGAGGTAGAGGTGCCTGGGATACTCCCTGGCCCATCACACAGGTGTGAGTGAGCTCAAAATGATCTAGGCCACTGGAGCTCTTCTTAATTGCCTCTCAAAGATGAAGTTAACATTCCTGTGAAGAAGGGGGCTAGGGGGGGGTCTTGCTGGTGACAGGTTTAACCTCATTAACCCTATGGGGCACAGTTTCAGAAAGATTGCTGAAAAGTATGAAACTGCTTAGGAAAACACTCTGGCAGTTGATCAAACAGCTAAACATAAAATTCTCATATGACCCAGCAATTCCACTCCTAGGTATCTACCCAAGAGAACCGAAAACACATGTCCACACAAAAGACCTGTACACAAATGTGCATAGCAGTTTTATTCATGGGATCAAACAGTGGAAGTGGTCCAAGTGATCACTAGCTGGAGAATGGCTAAGCACAATATGGTCTATCCATACAATGAAATGATGACCAAGCAATAAACAGCAATAAAAGCAAATGAAGTGTGGCTACACACTGCACAGCATGGATGACTCTCGGGAATATTAAGTTAAGTGAAAGAGGATCACATACTGTATGGATTCCACTTATATTTAAATGTCCAGAATAGGCAAGTCCATTGACACCTACAGTAGATTAGTAGTTCTACTAGAGGGGAGGGAGGAATGCGGAGGGACTGCTAATGGGTAGGGGACCTCTTTATAGGGAGATGAAAATGTTCTGCAAGTGGATAGTGGTGACAGCTGCTCAGCTTTGTGAATATGCTGAAAATGTTTGCATTTATTATATTATAATTTTATAATATGCTTCAAATGAGTACATTGTGTAGTGTCTGAATTACATCTCAGGAAAGCCGTTATTATTATTATTTTTTAAACTACTGAAATTGCAGTTCACACAGGATGCTGGGCAGGACAGAGGAGGGCCACCAACCCCCTTGAGGGTTCACGGAGAACTTCCTGTGTTCTTTGCACCGATATTAGTATTGCATGTCTATGTGGCTTCCTGGAGGCCGTGCGGGGTGTTATTAGCCACAAAAACCTCCTCCAGTTTCATATAGGAGCCATGTAAGTATGAGCATTCCCTGGTTTTGTTTGGCAAATCCAATCTGTTGTCACTTTTTAAGACTGTGTTTTCTAGCCCTGAGTTAGTTCCATGAGTGAAATTTCTAGAAGGCTAGAAAAAGAAAGGGAAAATAGTGATTTTTGTTTAACTTAACTTTTCTTCCATAGTGTCCAATCCACCCTTATGTAGCTCTGTTTGTGTCTTCCTCGCCTTTTGGAGAGAATGAAACCTGAGAAATTAGGTGTGACTTCCGATGACAGAAGCCGCAAGCAAACGCTAAGTGATGGTGGTAGTCTCAGGAGCCCATCGTGGCATGAACCGGTAGAGCCAATCTTTGGGGAAAATAACAAATCTAGGGGCACAGCAACCCTTAAATTCTCACATCTGCCTCTAAGGAGGGTGATCAGAGCATTCAACAAGGACTGAGAATATTTGACCCAATGTGGTTCTAGAAACTCCTTGATGGTGGGCTTATCTAAACAGCCAAAGAGCTAAATTTTAAAAGCTCATTCCTGAAAATATTCCATGATTAGTCCTTGGGCTCCAAGATGGCTTTTAACATTAAAACAGTTTTTGGGACGCCTGGGTGGCTCAGTGGTTGAGTGTCTGCCTTTGGCTCAGGTCATAATCCCGGGATTCTGGGATCGAGTCCTACATCAGGGTCCCCGCAGGAAGCCTGCTTCTCTCCCTCTGCCTATGTCTCAGCCTCTTTCTCTGTGTCTCTCATGAATAAATAAATAAAATATTTTTTAAAAACCCAAAACAGAGTTTGCCATTGAGGGGGTGATTCCAACGGGCTCTTCCACTGTGGACTAAGTTAGATGCTACATTTAGCAATGAGACACCAAAATATTAAGAATGGGGAATGGATGGAGACGCTGTAAAATTCTTAGTGACTTCTGATATGAAGTTGGATCTGAAAAGCAACTTCAACTCGTGTAAAAGGAATCAGGATAACCTGAAAGAATACCCCCCCCCCCCCTTTTTTTGACCTGGACATTTTTCACTGGATTTGTTGCTGTCTTTCATGTGATTTATGGTGTTCTGTGAACTTACTTAACCTGAGCAGAATCAGCTCTGTTTCATCTGCATGTGCTTATGACTCTAGACTTCGTCCCTATGTGTCACCCTCACATATTCAAGAAGGCTTCAGTTCACCATTTTTTTTTTTTTTTTTAAGCCAGTGATTCAATAGATATTTCTTAGTACCAGGCTCTGGGACAGGTACTGGCTCAGGGAAAGGGGTAGAAGCAGCGCCCAGAACTGCTTCCCAGACGACCCAGTAGTGAGCACCTCCAAAGCCTGAAGCAGTGCAGGGGGAGGGGGTCGGTGACTGCTTGATATGCTCACAACCCCAGATGACCTCTGACCTTCCTAGAAAAGCACAGGGTGGTGGGTGGGCCGTGTTAGCTGCGTATTAAAAGCAAGAGTGCTCCCTTTGAAGGCTAGAGAACAGGAAGACACAGGGAGTACAGGTCAGCAGGTACTCACAACCTACTGTTATTTATTTATATTTTAAAAAGATTTTATTTATTTACTCATGAGAGACACAGAGAGAGGCAGAGACACAGCCAGAGGGAGAAGCAGGCTCCCTGCAGGGAGCCCCATGTGGGACTCAATCCCAGGACCCTGGGATCACAACCTGAGCCAAAGGCAGATGTTCAACCACTGAGCCACCCAGGCGTCCCACAACCTGCTGTTATTAACAAAAACTCAACCAAGTAAATTTGAAGATCTCACTGGCTTTGTTAAGTGATTCCAGAATGGTGCGGCACCCCATCTACAAGTAGAAGGGCGCTCTGAGGAGTTGTACCAAATGGTAGGATGTTATGGAAGGAAGGAGGGTGGGGCAAGAAAATTATTACCGGAAGCAAAGGACTGTTGCAGGTAAGGCTTCCCCTTTGGGGGGTAGAGCAAGGGGTCTTATCAAGCAGATGATCTCATCTTCCTTTGGGGGGATGGAGGGGGCCCCCATGGCAGACACCTTGGCCCTGACTGACCAGTTGAGACTCCGTTTCTGGGGGCGGCTGGAAGTGCAGTTAGATCACGTATCAAGCCCCAGGTTGGCGACTTGGCCTCAGAGACACCATCTTGGGCCTATGGTTTTTTTCTTGAACAATAGCACAGATGCTCTAAGAGAGCAGCGGTTCTCCGTCTGGGTTGCACGTGGGAATAACCTGAGGGAACTTTATAAGATAGTGATGCCTGGATATCGCCCCAGAGAGCCGGAATTAATGGGTCAGGGCAAGCTGGGCATTGGCATTTCTACAGCTCCCTGGGTGGTGGTGATGGGGCCACAGGAGTGGGAGGGGAAACAGACACTTTGGGGGCTCAGGGCAGCAGGACAGGAGCCCCCCGAGGAAGTGTACCGAGTTCCTCTCCCATCAGGCTGGGTTCCCAGGGGAAGGACCCAGAGAAGGGGAAGGTGGCTCGGCTGGCCGGCTGCCCTCAGCGGCCTTTGGAACAAATAGGACACATTCCCCACGTAAGTGGGCTTCCCCCCAGTTGCCTCGCTGCAAAGTTTGCAGCTCAGCAGCCGGTTGCCCACATCCTCCTCACCAGGGCTGGGCCCCAGACAGCACAATCCACCCTGACTACCTGCAGGGCACAGGCCACCTCCCTGGTCACAGATCGCGGAGGAGGAACTCATGCTGTCACACCGTTTCAGAGGTTCCTGCCGAAGGTTCCACACAGAGCGTAGGTGAGATAATAAACCACAAAGCCTGGCACACAGTAAGCACTTAATACATGATAACTTTGTCAATAATATCACTTAATTAAAAAAGAAAATAAAAGGAAGGGGTGCCGTCTGGGTGGCTCAGTCGGTTAAACATCTGCCTTCAGCTCAGATCAAGATCCCGGGGTCCTGGGATCGAGCCCCATGTCGGGCTCTGTGCTCAGCAGGGTCTGCTCCCTCTCCCTCCCCCACCCTGCCTGTGCTTTCTCTCTCTCTCTGTCTCTTTCTCAAATAATTAAAAATCTTTAAAAAAAAAAAAAAAGCAAAAAAAAGAAGTTTCCAGTGCATTTGAAAGGGAGACACTCCAAATAGTTCCATCGTGTAGAAAAAGGGATTTCTTTCTTTTCTATTTTTCTTCTTTCTTTCTTTCTTTCTTTTTCTTTCTTTCTTTCTTTCTTTCTTTCATTCTTTCTTTCTTTCTTCTTTCTTTCTTTCTTTCTTTCTTTCTTTCTTTCTTCCTTTCTTCCTTTCTTCCTTTCTTTCTTTCTTCCTTCCTTTCTTCCTTCCTTCCTTCCTTCCTTCCTTCCTTCCTTTCTTTCTCCTACTTATTTTTTTAATTAATTATTTATTTATTTGTTCATGAGAGACACAGAGAGAGAGGCAGGGACTCAGGCAGAGGGAAAAGCAGGCTCCATGCAGGGACTCGATGGCGACTCGATCCTGGGACTCTGGGATCACATCCTGAGCCAAAGGCAGATGCTCAACCGCTGAGCCATCCAGGTGTCCCACTTTCTTTCTTCTACTTTTTTAAAATTTATTTTTAATTTTTTTTATTTCTAAAGATTGTATTTATTCATGAAAGACACAGAGAGAGAGAGAGAGAGACAGAGAGAGAGGCAGGGGGAGAAGCAGGCTCCATGCAGGGAGCCTGATGTGGGACTCGATCCCGGGTCTCCAGGATCACGCCCTGGGCCAAAGGCCAGTGCTAAACCACTGAGCCACCGAGGCACCCCTCTTCTACTTTTTAGAGTAGTCTACACACTCAGTGTGGAGCCCAACACGGCCTTGAACTCTCCACCCTGAGATCAAGACCTGAGCCGAGATTAAGAGTCAGATGCATAACCGACTGGGCCACCCAGGCGCCCCTCTTCCATTTTTCTTAGTTCAAATACTAATGGTGCGTCATAACTGGTGGCATTTTAGAGTCAACAGACAACAGAATTGGTAACGTGCCCAGCACAGCGTCTGGCTTGCTGTCAGCATGACACAAGTCGTAGCCATTATCACTATCTCAATATGACAGTGAATTTGTCTGGCTCTCCTGTGGCTCTGTCCACTTTGATCTCTTTTGAAGCTGTGCTGTGCAGGGTGTGCATGTTTAGAACCACTTTACCTTCCCTATGAACCGAAGCTTCTTATGAAGATGCTTTGTGCCTTAACGTCTTCTTTGTATGATGTTGATGTAATGAAATCGGCTCTCTTGGTGAGGATTTGTCTGGCATATCCTTTGTCCTCTTGCTACTTCCAATTTTTCTATGTGTGTATGTTTTCTCTGGGTCTTTTAGAAACAGGTACAATTTTACAATCATTTTAAAAATACACACTGACAATTTTATCTTCTACTGGATCACTTAGTCCTTTTACTTTTTGATGTATTTCTATTATATTACTTATGTTTTCTTTTTTTTTAAGATTTTATTCATTTATTCATGAGAGACACAAATACACACATACACAGAGAGAGAGAGAGAGAGAGAGAGAGAGAGGCAGAGACACAGGCAGAGGGAGAAGCAGGCTCCCTGATGTGGGACTTGATTCCGGGTCTCCAGGATCAGGCCCTGGACTGAAGGCAGGCGCTAAACCGCTGAGCCTCCAGGGCTGCCCTTACTTATGTTTTCCATTTGTTCTGTCTTTTTTTTTTTTTTTTTTAATAAGATCTCTTCTTTTTTGTCAGCGTAATCTCTTGACTGAGTCATTTTTCTTACTCTGCTTTTCCTTGTAGTACAGAGTTTCTCAGCTTCTCCTCTATTGATATTTTGGGCTGGATAATTCTTTGTTGTGTGTTGGCTGTCTTGTGCATTGTTGGATGCTTTGCACTTTCCTAGCTTCTATTCACCGGGGGCCAGTAACACCCCTCCAGGTTTGACAACCAAAAACGTTCCCAGACATTGTCACACGACCCCTGGGGTCGAAACTGTCCCCAGTTGGGAAGCACTTCTCTAGTGATGAGGTTACTCTCGAAATCTTAACATACTTAACTTATCCATGTCTCAAATGAACCACTGCCATTATTCTTCTCTAAAACACAACAGGAACATTTTTCTTAAAGATTTTATTTATTTATTCATTAGAGACACACAGAGAGAGGCAGAGACACAGGCAGAGGGAGAAGCAGGCTCCCTGCAGGGAGCCCGACGTGGGCCTTGATCCCGGGTCTCTAGGATCACGCCCTGAATCAAAGGCAGACAGACAACCACTGAGCCACCCAGGTGCCCTAACACAACAGGAACATTAGGTCACATTATCTGCAGTCGTTTGCCTTCCTGGGTTTAAGTTGTTGCGTTGCCAACCCAGAATATATTATTGCTGTTTCATGCAGTCAGTGTTTGTTTAGGTTTTCTCACGAATTTACCAGTTTCTTTCCTCTTTTCTTCTTACGTGTCATAACTTCTGTGTGGGAATAGTATCATTTTGCCTAACATACACCCGTTAGAACTTTATCTGATAAAGACCTTTTGATGTCAAAGGCTCTCAACTTTTGTTTGTCTGAGTATTTTGTCCCCTTTCCTGGAGGGATACAAAATTTGCAGGATATGCAGTTCTAAGTCAGCCAAGATTTTTGAAGCACTTGGAACGTATTCCATCCACTTCGGGGTTCTATTACTGCTGAGAAATAATCTGTAAACTTAATATTGTTCTTCCTTTGAAGGTCATCTACCTTCTCTGTTTTTGACATCCTGTCAAATTCACTCTGATGTGATTTCTTTCCTTTTTTAATTTTTTTTTTAAGATTTTATTTATTTATTCATGAGAAACACAGAGATGTGTGAGAGGCAGAGACACAGACAGAGGGAGAAGCAGGCTCCATGCAGGGAGCCCGACGTGAGACTTGATCCCGGGACTCCAGGATCATGCCCTGCGCCAAAGGCAGGGGCCAAACCGCTGAGCCACCCAGGGATTCCCTTTTTTTTTCTAATGTGATTTTTTTTTCTTATTTGTCCAGCTTGGGATTTGTTGGGACTCCTGATATGGTAGTGTCTTTTTTTTTTTTTTTAAAGATTTATTTATTCATTCATGAGACACAGACTGAGAGAGGGAGGCAGAGACACAGGCAGAGGGAGAAGCAGGCTCATCACAGGGAGCCCGATGTGGGACCCGATCCCGGATCCCAGGATCACGACCCGAGCCAAAGGCAGGCGCCCAACCACTGAGCCACCCAGGTGTCCCATAGACTGGTGTCTTTAATCAGCCATTGTTTTTTCAAATATTCAGATAGTGCTGTTGCCTCATCCTCTCTTACCTCTCCTTTGAGGTTGTGATCAGACATTAATTCTATCCATCATATGTCTTATATATTAACCTCTCATATTTTCTTTTTTTAAAAAAGATTTTTATCTATTTATTCATGAGAGACACAGAGAGAGAGGCAGAGACACAGGCAGAGGGAGAAGCAGGCTCCCTATGGGGAGCCCGATGTGGGACTCGATCCCAGGACCCGGGATCACGACCTGAGCTGAAGGCAGATGCTCAACCACTGAGCCACGTAGGGGCCCCAACCTCTCATATTTTCTATCCTACGTTTCTCTATATTGCATCCTTGATATTCACGTCAGATCTACCCTTCCAGTGGCTAATTTTATGTGTCAAATTGGCTGGGCCATAGTACCCAGCTATCTGATCAAACATGTCTTAATGTTGCTGTGAAGATATTTCTTAGGTGAAATTAACATTTAAATCAGTCAACTTTGAATAAAGCAAATTACCCTCTATCATGTGGGTGGGCCTCATCCAATCAGTTGAAGACCTTAAGAGAAAAAAGATTGAGGTCTTCGTGGAAGAGGTCATCCTTCCTTGAGGCTGCTTTTGGACTCAACTAAATGTCAGTTCTTCCCTAGGTCTCTACCCTGTCAGTCTGCCTTATGTATTTTGGACTTGTCGGCCTCCACAATCCTGTGAGCTGATTCCGTAAAACAAATTTCCTTCCCTCTCTATAAATACACACAACCTAATAGTTCTGTTTCTCTGAACCCTAAGTTTTCTCTCTCTTCAACTGTGTCTAATCCGTGGTTAAACCCATCCTCTGACTTTTAAATGTCAACTATTGTATTTTTCATTTCTACAGGTCTACTTGCATCCCGCCCCTCAAATCAATTTGGTTATTTTTGTCTGTAGCAGATCATAATTACTGGTCCCAATTGTTCACTCCCTTCCTTGTAAGAGGATTATACATTCCTGGTTGTTGCTATATGACTTGCAGTTCCTCCCTGGGGAGGAGTACTTCTCCACTCTATTGACATTGGCCTTGGTCATGTCTTTGACCAAGGAATGTGGACAGAAGTGACCCGCCCCACATCCAAGCAGAAGCTCTAAGAACCTCTGTGGGGTTGGCATTTCTTCCCCCACGTAGCATGTCCTTTAGCCTAGATCCTAGAATGAAGAAGTCGCTGATATTTGGGATTCATGTGCTACCGCAGTAGGGCTGAATGATCCAGCCTCTTGTGCATTCTGGACGCGATCAGTGCCCCTTACATGTATCTAACTGCACTAAGCATCCATGTTTATGGCCGGTTCTGAAGTCTTTGTGGGTCTGATGGACTGCCTGCTGCTTCTGCTGGCTCTTGGACACCATGCTTTCCTCTTGTGTTTCATGATTTCTAACAGCTAACCCTGTTACTTGACCACCTGGACAGTGTGATCTAGGGCTGTAAATCTTTAGAGCACTTTTCAGGAAAGATGTATTTTGCCCCTTCAAGCAGAAAACACGACCAAAACCAAGACAAAGCCCCCTCAGCATCAACTGAAATGCTGTAGTCGGTGGTAGGGGTGTGTGGTAGGCTGAACAATAACCCCAGAGATGCCGGATCCTAATCCCTGACACCTGTGAATGTGACTTTATTTGGAAACAGGGTCTTTGCAGATGTGCTCAAATTGGGTTTCTTGAGAGGGGGGAATTGCCTGGATTATCTGGGTGGGGCTCACAGGCAACCACAAGTGTCCTCATAAGAGAGAGACAGAAGGGAGAAGGTCATGTGAACACAGAAGCAGAGACAGGAGTGACACTGCCACCAGCCCAGGGACGCTGCCATTTGCAAGAAGAAGGAATACATCGTCCCCCAAAACCTCTGAAGACTTTTCAACATCTTGAATTCAGCCTAGTGATACTGATTTTGGATTTCTGGTCCCTGGAACTGTGAGAAAATAGGCTTCTGTTAAGTCACCAAGTTTGTGGGACTTTGTTACGGCAACGCGAGGAAACACACATGGGGGCGGGATGGGATTCATTTATTCCTAGTGGCCCTGACACAGTGGGGGTGGCTCTTTGGGATTTCAGATTTATGGGGAGAAGGCTCCTTTAGCTCCTACCTCGGGTGAGCCCTGGTCTTTGTCCTCTGTCTCCTAGGTCCTTGTGAGGGGCTGATACTGAAGGGTTTGTCAAATGCCCTCCAGGTGAAAAGTGGCACTTGGTTAGCTGCTGTAGCTTTTGTCCTTTGAATATTCCTCCCTTCCTTGTTAGGAAACATCCGAATTTTTTTTTTTTAAACATTACAGCCAGCATTTCAGTTGATTTTGTCTGAGGGTCAAGGAGGTAGCCTAGTTAGCCATATTGCGGTAAGTGGAAGTCATAGGAATTTTTTTTCTTCTTCTTTCTTCTTCTTCTTCTTCTTCTTTCTTCTTCTTCTTCTTCTTCTTCTTCTTCTTCTTCTTCTTCTTCTTCTTCTTCTTCTTCTTCTCCTTCTCCTTCTCCTTCTTCTTCTTCTTCTTTTCTTCTTCTTTCTTCTTCTTTTCTTCTTCTTTTTTTTTTTAAAGATTTTATTTATTCATGAGAGATGCAGAAAGAGAGTCAGAGACACAGGCAGAGGGAGAAGCTCACATGCAAGAAGCCCGATGTGGGACTCGACCCTAGGATCCTGTGATAACGTCCTGAGCTGAAGGCAGATGCTCAAGCACTAGGCCACCCAGGTGCCCCTTTATTTAATTGTTAAAGATTTTATTTATTTATTTGAGAGGGAGAAAGAGAGGGAGAGAGAGCACAAGAGCAGGGTGGGGTGGGGCAGAGAGAAAGGGAGAAGCAGACTCCCCATCGAGCAGGGAGCCTAACGCGGGGCTTGATCCCAGGACCCCAAGATCATGACCAGAGCTGAAGGCAGATGCTTAATGGACTGAGTCACCCAGGTGCCCCCTGCGCTGGTTTTAGATGCAAACATTAGAAACTGATTCCAGCTGATATAAGCAGAAAAGGAGTTTCTCAAGATGATATAGAGTTGCTCAGAGATTTCTCTGGAAGGGTTGGGGGAAACAGCCTCGGCGGGGACCCAGGCAGGAGCAATGTCCAAATCAGACCCAGGCTGGTGGGGACGTCACTGATGCTGGGGTGACCCCCTGGCTGCTGGCCACTTCTCCCAGAACCCCTGCCTCTGCCGCTGCCACCTGTCTCCTAAGTCAAAGCTGGGCTGGAGCCAAGCTTGCGTGCCTATAGCCCAGCAGCGAAGGGGCCGGGAACCGAGCATGCAGCTTCTGGAGCCCCCAGAAAGAGGGAGGGGTTCACATTTGCAAAGTGGGAGATTCCTCAGTCATGTGAAGGAGATTCAGGTGCAAGGTGGGGAGGGGGGGCAAAAAGGATGCTGAGTGTCCAGAGCAGGGACGGACATGCTCCCTGATCCAGGTGCTCCCACAAGTAGAGCCCTCCCATCACTGTACGTGTAGGGAGGGGAGCCTGCTCAACTGGGAATCATTTTCCCCTCTGTCTCGAGACTTAGCCCCCTGACTACAGTCAGATTTCTGGGGGCACTGAGAACCGAAAATATGGTGATCACTCCCTCACGGTGTTACTGACAATAATTGAAAAATACTGAAATGTAGGGGCCCCTGGGTGGCTCAGTGGGTGAGCATCTGCCTTCGGCTCAGGTCGTGATCTTGGGGTCGGGGGATCAAGTCCAGCATCCGGCTCCCCGTGAGGACCCTGTTTCTTTCTCTATGTCTCCGCTTCTCTCTCTGTATCTCTCATGAATAAATAAATAAAATATTAAAAAAATATGCTGAAATGTAAAATGAATGCAAGGAAGTTTGACCATTTGCTCATCTCCCTGCCCGGCTATCTGCTGCCCCGCCCATGGTGGTTCATTTTAAAAATGTCAAGTTATTCGAAGAAGTTATTTTTCCTATTTTTGTGGTCTTTGACGAATGCTTTATTGGGCAATCTGGCACAGAGGAAGGGACATTTGTTGCTGACCTCAGTTTGTGGAGTTAAAGTCATACCCATGAGATTATGTTGCGTGTAACAGTGGCTACTATTAAAAAAAAAAAAACAATGGCTACTACTTATTGAGTACCTACTGTATACAAGCACTGGGGGCAGCACTACTTTTTTTTTTTAAGATTTATTTATTTTAGAAAAAGGGGTGAGTGCACCTGGGTGGCTTAGTTGGTTAAGTGTCTGTCTTTGGCTCAGGTGGTGATCCTGGGGTCCTGGGATTGAAACTCACATTGGAGCCTGCTTCTCCCTCTGTCTCTGTCTCTCATGAATAAAAAAAAATAAAATCTTAAAAAAAAAAGAAAGAGGGGCATGCAAGGGGAGAGGGAGAGAAGAGAATCCTTAAGCAGACTCCCCACTGAGCATGGAGCCCATGACCCTGAGCTGAAATCAAGGGTCGACTGCTTAACTTACTGAGCCACCCAGGTGCCCCTGGGGGCAGCACTTTTTATGGAGTATGACTAATCTTTAAATCTTTTCATTTCCACGTACAGATGAGGAAACGGCGGGGTCACAGGCTAGTAGGTATCTGAGGTGGAATTCAAGGCTTCCTAGATTGACAGGTCCCAGATGCCATTAGACCCTCACACCCGGTGTGGTTCCCGGTTGACAGCAGCAAGGGACTGAGGAATACTTGTAGAACTAATGGACACCAGCAATGGCAAATGAGAGCCTCATTCAATATCTGACAGTCATCCAAGTGTAGTACCACTAATGCATGCATATTAAATAGAGAATAAAACTTTAATAGAGCACCAGCACGATATAAAACATATACAGGTAGCAAAATAAGTTCAGTCCAAGTATCCCTCCCTGAGAATCCAGAAAGCTTGCTGACCCCTTTAGAGTTGAGGTGGTTTTGGGGATCAGTCCATCAGCTGTCTGGTTGGATTTTATAGCATCTCAGTTTTTATTCCCCGTTTTAGATATATTTGTTTCTTCTAATTTAATTCAAAACTCGTTTCCTATATTAGTGTGCATCAGAAGCTGAAAATTATACTCCCAATGATCAACATATCTTTTTTTTTCTTCTTTTTAAATCATTGAGGCCTTTTATAGAGCAGCAAATTCCCAACATGGAGTATTTTTTTTTGCCAAGCCAGTCTTTAAAATCTAGCTCTGTGGTTGTTTAGACGTCCTGGAATCTGAGAGTTCTGGATTTGGGGTTTGCTCAGGGGGTGTCCCGCTCTGGTGACCCTCAGGGGCAGGGGAGAGAAGCAGAGGGGTGCTGCACCCCTGTGTGTATGCTCCCTCCTTGGGGACCAGCTCGGAGGATCCCTGCCCGGACGGGGTCCCGGGAGTACAGCTGTTGCCGGAGCTCTGTCTGCTGCTTTCGGAGACTTGCGTAATGACACTCAGTTTATCAAAGACTTCATTCTCATCAGAGGGCGGGAAGGAGAAAAACAGAAGGGTACTGTGATGAGGGTGACCCAAAAACTACGAGAGAGAGAGAAAGTTAATGATCAAAATTGTCCAAATTCTTTTTCTGGGCTTACACAGATTTTATACAAGACTCCTGGCTGGAGAGTGATGCTTTATTTACTTATTTATATTTTTAAATAAAAAAAAGATTTTATTTATTCATGAGAGACACAGAGAGAAAGAGAGAGGCAGAGACACAGGCAGAGGGAGCCTGATGTGGAACTCGATCCCTGGACCCCGGGATCATGACCTGAGCCGAAGGCAGATGCTCAATCACTGAGCCACCCAGGCGCCCCGAGAACGCTGGTTTAAAGCATGTGACAATCACAGCAGGAGAGTTCCTCAAGGTTTAAAAATAGAATTATCGCACGATGCAGGAATTTCACTTCCGAATATACACTCAGAAGAACCGAGAGCAGGGTCTCAAAGGAAGACTGGTACAGCCATGTGCACAGCAGTGCGATTTACGAAAGCCAGACGGCAGAAGCCGACCACATGCCCATCGACGCCGAAATGGATAAATAAAATGGGGTCCCTCCGTACAAGGGAAAATTAACTGAGCCTTAAAAAGGAATGAATTTCTGACACAGGCTACACGGATAAAGCTTGAGGAGGTCATGCTGGGTGGAATAAGCCAGACACAAAAGGACGAATGTCATATGATTCCACTCATGTGAGGTCGCCAGAGGGGTCAAATTCATGGACAGAAAATAGGATGGGGCTTGCGGGGGCTGCAGAGTGGGAAATAGGAATTTCCTGTTGAATGGGGCCAGATGCCATTTGGGGTGATGAAAAAGTTCTGGAGATAGACAGTGGTGAAGGTTGCCCAACAACGGGACCCAGTGTGAATTCACTTCATGACTCACAAATGGTCAAGATGGCAAATTTTATGTTCCGTGTATTTTACCACAGTTTCTTAAAATGCGACAACAGATCTGCACTTCAGACCACCTTCTGATGGTGAAATCAGGTCACCCTCTGATGGTTCCTCTTTTTTTTTTTTAAAGAAAAATTTTAAAAAAGATTTTATGTGTTTGAGAGAGGGGAGAGGGGGAGAGAGAGAGAGAAGCAGACTCCTTGCTAAGCACAGAGCCGCACGTGGGGCTTGATCTCCCAAGGACCCCAAGATCACGGCCTGAGCCAAAGGCAGATGCTCAACAGAATGAGCCACCTAGGTGTCCCTTTAAAGATTTTATTTATTTATTTGACAGAGAGAGAGAGAGAAAGAAGGAGAGAGGGAGGGAGAGAGAAAGCATGAGCAGTGGGGAGGGGCAGAGGGAGAAGAGAAGCAGGCTCCCCACCAAGCAGGGAGCCCCATATGGGGCTCGATCCTGGAACTCCAGGACCCTGACCCAAGCCAAAGGCAGTCGCCTAACTGGCTGGGCCACCCAGGCACCCCCTGATGGTTCCTCTTTTAAACCGGGAGAGAGATTTTTAGACCACTCCCAATGCTGTGGCGCTAAAGCCTGAGTGTCGCTGCCTCTAGGCAGCAGCCTGGTGCGGGCATGGGATGAATGTGTCCTGGAGTAATGAACTGGATCTCCCGTGCGTCCTCAGGCTGAGTTAGGGGCCTGCTCTGGCGCTCGCCAGGCCCCGATGTGTCCCCAGTTTCAGCTCTCAGCCCTGCGCTGCCCATGGTAAATCAGCGGCCACGAGCCAGTGGCTACTAGCCAATTTACCACACACACGGCTTGCGCTATGTTTCTGTGTAGACCAGTTTATGGACACGGCCGTGTGGACTTGTCTCTCCCAGGGCACGGGGCTGGCCCCGGGTGGGAACCCTGGTCTGACCCTTTGAGCCATGAGAGCTGCCCAGCTGTGTTTCCCAGAATATCTGCCAACTTCACATTTGCCATTTTTCCTCCTTGTAGGTCCACCTACGCTCTCGATCTTCAGGATGAGGTGGAGACAGTCCCAAAGCTCCGCAGGTTCCCCTCTCCCCTCCTCTGTTCACCTGTAGCTTCACCTCTGCTGGCCGGCTCCCCTCTTAACGTAATCTGCACACTCAGCCCTTTGATGCCACTTACTTGAAGCCGCTGGCAGCCGCACTGCCCCTGGTGTCACCTCCCACCCCCGGGGTCTCAACCAGCTGATGGAAGCGAGGGGAGGGGCAGGCAAGAGGAATTATGTCCAGATTTCTGTTGTCCAAAGGAGGACATGGGTAGGGGGCAGGAGGAGCCTCCGCAGATCCTCGGATCCAGGGGATCTGTGAGATCGGACTAGAGCCACCCTTGATCCTCCCAGGAAAGGGCACAGGAAGAAGAGCGGAGGAAGATGTGCTGAGTCTCAGGAATGCAGGGATCAGGCTGGTCCCTGTGTGGGACACCCTGAAACCCCATCTAGCTGTATTGGATAAACCTCCCTGTGGCTTCAACTCAAAGTCTCCACCTCCACTAAGTCTCCCGAAATTCCTAACTATTCTCTGGGCCGTGGTTAGTGGACCTTTTACGTCATGCATCAGGCTGGAGGATTTCATGATGCAAGGATCCCAGTCTGCATGGTTGCCTGGCACTCACTTCCTTCATCCTTCACTGCTCACCACCCCCCTCCCCCCCCAAGCACTTGCCCCATTTCTCAGGTCAATCACAGGGGCTGGCTCTGCAGGCAGGGCTGCAAAGTCTTCTAGCCTCACAGCAGGGGCTCCTTCCGAAGGCCCCCCTTCACTACGCCCGCCCGTCTCTGGCTTTGATTTGCCTGGCGACACGTAACCCCATCTGTCCTTTCCTGTCTGAGGGTCTCTGTGATGGCGAGCCAGAAACCGAAATAGCAGGTGAATAGCTTTGCTTCCTGTTGGGTCTCTACTTACAAAACACCTTCTACCCGGCGCAATGGGCCCACCCCCCTTTGTTCTTCCTGCTTCTCCAGATCTCACAGAGGCCCCTTGGCCCATTCTGGTGCTGCTGTCTCAGTCACCACTCTTGATAGAAGGTTCTGGCCACTCTGAAACACCTGCCGGTGGTCATGGTCTCACTGTGGATGCTGCGTGGCCGAGACCAGCCCTCACGGTGGAGGTGCTTGTTCTGTAGCTTCCAGAACAGGAAGGGGGCTGGCCTGGCTCGGAGCAGAGTCCCAGAAGCTGTGCCATACAGAAGGGAGGGGCTGAGGCCAAGGGACTGTGTCCTTCCCGGGGACAGTCTCTGCTAGGTGACTGGATGGTCTGGGGACAAGGCCTGACACCAGCTGTCATGACAATGTGGTAGCAGGACCAGAAGGGAAAGAAGTGGCGAGGCCTTGGTTGGGCAGACGCACTTCAGAGCCTGAGAAACCCATGGTGGAGGGCATGCTGGACATCTTCTCCGAGGTACAGGACCGGCGAGCCTACCTCACCTCTCCTGATGCTGAGAACCAGCACCACGCTAGGTGGGCCTCCGTGGGTCTGGAGGCAGCATGTTCCACCCCTGCCAACGTAACTCCAGTGTGTTCACAGGGTGACACAGGACAGCTGCCAAGGGCAGGAAGGGGCCCTGCAGAAAGTAGGGGCTATGGAGCAAGCTGCCCTCGCCACATCCTGGGACCAGCTGGGGCAGGGGTACGCAGGCCTGGCATTATCTGCCAATGATGACACGTTAACGGAACCCAATGGCCGTGAGCTGGCTGTGTGGCCTGGCAGGTCCCTGAGGGTCTGTGGTGGGAAGACGCTGGCTGGAGTGTACGGCAAATCCTCAAAGGAGAATCACAAGGCAGATCACTAGAGTTCTGGAGCTAGGCCAGGCCATCTGCGGCAGAGAATTATACCCTTGAAGAAGGTTCAAATAGCTCTTGGATGTGACGGGGACCCGGTAGAGATAGAGCCTGTGGCTACAGGACCCTGGGAGACCGTGTCACCCAGAAGGGACCACCACAAGGCCCAAGATTGGGCTCTTCGGGGACTCACAGGCAGGGGTTAATGGCTAGGCCGGTGGTCAGGGACCCCGAAGAAAGGGGGACTGGAGGGTCAGGAATGAGGAAGTCTGTGGGAGAGGCATGTGTTAGGGACCCACGGGAGCAGCCCCAAGTGTCTCTGTATCATTAAGAACGCCAAGACTGCCACAGGAGCTGGGGCCAGCGGAGCACATAATCTCCCAGACCTCAGTGGTGCCCACCAAGGCCCTCTAGGGCCGGGATGGCAAATCATCCCTGCAGCAGGTGTCAGCTCCAGCTGAGGTGCTCTGCTGCCCCTCGAAGTGTCACCGCCTCAGAATGTGACCTTACTTGGTGACGGCGTCTATACAGAGGTAACTGGGGTAAAGCACACTCATCAGGGTGGGCCTCCAATCCAATATGCCTGGTGTCCTTACAAGAATAGGAAACTTGGACTTAGACACACACACACACACACACACACACACACACACACACACACACACAGAGGGCAGCATGTGAAGATGAAGGCAGGCACTGGGATGAGGGGTCTACAAGCCAAGGGACACCAAAGGGTGCCAGGAAAACTCCAGAAGCCAGGAGAGAGGCCGGGAGCAGATGCCCCCTCACAGCCTGAGAGGGAACCACCCTGCCCACACCCTTGATCTCAGACCTCTGGCCTCTAGAACTGAGAGATGACAAGCTGCAGACTTTGTTACGGAGGCACTAACAAGCCAATACATCATTGTAATAGGTGACATCAGGCCAGACCAAAGGGCCCAATGACGGCCAGCATGGCCTGGAGTGGGCAACATGTCTCGGGGACCCACTGATGACACCACACACTGCACCACCCAGCAGCTGCCGGCCTGGAGGAGCAATGGACTGACTGACTGGCAGTGCAGGTGAGGTGCCAGCCAGGAAATGGTGCCCTGTGAGAACGGGGCTGCTACCCTCAGCACCCGGGGGCAATCTGGGAGCAAGGGCCAGTAGGAGATGCTGCATCCTCAATGCATAGCATACGCGGGTTCAGGAACCAAGGGGTAGAAACAGGAGTGGCCCCGCTTACCCTCACTCCCCATGACCCATTTGGGGAACCGGTGCTCCCTGCACACGCATCTTTAGGCTCTGGGAGTCTAGAGTGAGGTCAGCAAACTATGGTGAAGCCCAGGGACTCAGAAAGGTTTTCAGAGTTTTAAAGGATTACGTCTAAGCGGCTGGAGAAATACCCTATAATATCTTGATTTTTGCCTCTTGGCCTATGAGGCCTCAACTACTTGCTTCTCTGGCCCTTTAATTCAGGAAAGGTTTGCGAACCTCTGGTCTAGAGGGTTCCCAGAGGGAGAGCCTTTCTACCAGGGGGCACAGTGAGAGTCCTGGTAAACTTGAAGCTATGGTGGCCACCTCTTCATGTCAAGAGCCTAGCTGGCAAGGAAGGGAGTCGTCGGGTGTCTCAGATGCTGATGGCAAGTGAAAAGTAGAGCAGCCCAGGCCTCCGGTGCCCATGAGCAGAGACTCCGACTTCTCAGAGCAGAGGGCCTGGGTCACCCCAGCAGATGAGCAGTGGCTAGTCACGTGAGAGGAAGAGGGGCCTGCAGGGGGCCCAGCAGAGCCACGAGACCCCGAGTGTCACTTGTGTTCCTGGGACCAGCTGCAGAGGGGGGACTGGGGCCCGTCCCATTATCCTTTCTCTTGTAACTTCTCCCAGGAAGAGGGAACAACTTCAGTCTCGGAGGTCCTGCTCCAGCAGGTCCCTGTCGTCTAAGGGGTGCGGATGCTGAGGTGTGCCCCCCAGACCTCCTTTGGGAGGGAGGTTTGGCCGCCCCAGCTGCCTGGGATGGGGGGTGTCACTGCTGGCAGCTGCCCCCCAGCTGAGTGCCCCCCACCCCTGACCACTCGGGGCTTCAGGGATGGAAGGTCCGAGAAAGAGGGCTTTGCCTCTTTCCTGCAGGCTGTTCTGTGACTGTGGACTTCCCTGATATGGGCGCCGGGGCGGGGTTGGGGACAGAGACACATGCAGCAGGGTGTCATCCTCCAGGAAAGCCCGGCACCGTGTGGGATTAGCCGGCCCTCCCGATCAGGGTTTTCTGATCCGCGCCCGGCCCCCCACCCCGTCCTAGGCCTACCTCTTTCAGATGCTGAGGCAGACAGTTCCTGGGGGAGAAGACGTGCTTGGTCCTCTTGTACAGGCACCACAGCAGGGCGGAGCAGCCGAGCAGCAGGAGGGCCGCGCACACCGAGGCTGCCAGGACGATGGCGACAGTCCAGGACGGGGCCGTGTCTGCGGGGACAACAGGAGGCCGCCTTAGGTCAGGTTCAGGTCAAGGACACGACGGGGCACCTGACCTCAACACTGTCACCATCGCAATCCGGTGGGAGTCCCTGAAAACAGTGCTGGACGCTCATCTCAGAAGGGGTGGGAGGAAGCACGGGGCACCTGCTCAAGGATCCAGGGCTTTCCAGCGAGTGTCACCCCTTCCCATCTTTTTCCAGTTTTGGTTTCTGGCACGACGGCTGACATATGATAATACGCAAGAATTGTGAGCTCTGAGCCGTGAGCCTCCCCATTCTGGAAAAGCCTCTTTGGCCCTGAAGCAGATGAGGGGGACCCTGGAGCCCCAAACACATGCAGCGAAGTGTTTTGTGCTGCAGTTGGCAGAAGCTCTTGGCACCAGGCTGCGTCCACGCCGTGGCACTTAGAGACCTGCCCGAGCTCCAGCGTGCCCTCCAGGGGCCTAAGGCCACGCTGCGGGCACGACCCAGCGCCCGCCCTGGGTCTCCCTCTGGAGGAACACAAGGCTGCCCAGAGAACGTTCGCCAACACCTGGCCTTCCTTTCTTAGTGCTTCTGTTATAAAGAGCTTATGATGGCAAATCCTTCCCCCGCCCCTTTGAGATGCGTAGGTATCTCCTAAAACCCAGGGCTGTCTTTCTTTGAAGTTGCCATCGTCATGAAGGAGGGTCCCTCGCCCCCAGCTTTTGGCGGGGAAGGTGGAAGCCCGACTGGCCAAAGACCAGCTGGCCTTAGGCACCAATGGCGGATGTACATGGACCCTGACCTACCTTCCAAGCTGTGTTTCCTGATCTGTCCCTTCCCTGGTTCTCTCTCCTCTTCTTCTTCTTCCTTTTTTTTAGATTTTATTTATTCATGAGAATATTCAGAGAGAGAGGCAGAGACACAGGCAGAGGGAGAAGCAGGCTCCATGCAGGGAGCCCAATGTGGGACTCGATCTCGGGACTCCAGGATCACGCCCCGGACCAAAGGCAGGTGCCAAACCGCTGAGTCACCCAGGGATCCCCTCTTTCTCCATTTCTGATCCCTTGTTCTTCCTTTAAAACATCCGGGTCCCTCTTTGCCTCCTGCAGTCCTCACTGAATAAGATCTGCTTTGACCACTCTAACTAACATCCAGCTTTACCTCTGACCTGGGCGTCTGTGGTCCTGGCTCCCCTCATTCCAGCCCCAGACGCCTTCTCCTGCTACCCAGGGCCACCCACCCTCCCAGTGCCCGGCCACTGGCAGGCACCACCCGCCTGATTCAAACCTCAAGCATCTGGTGCTAAGAGTTGACAAGCAAATGAACCCTGCCCTTCAAGGGCAAGTCATTTGAAATGGAGTCATTTTATTTGCGGGGAAAATATTCATCCCTACTTGCACAGGGCAGACCAAAGCACGCTGGGGCTGTATCAGCTGCTGGTCCCCGCCCCCCACTCCGCTGTGCATGGCCCACAGACACTCCTTAGATGTCTGAATAGTTAGGGTGTTTGCAGAGAGGGCAGGGGTTGGGACCCCCTTCCTCCCTCGTCACCCCACTGTGTCTCATTCGTGCCAGCAGTGGCCTCACCATCTTTCCGGCCCCGCGCCCTTGCTGAGCTCAGGGGAACTCTTCCCTGATCCCCTGTGAATTCTCACTCGCTTCGTTTGCTAGAATTGAGGAGCGGTGCCTTCCAGCCTCCACTTTGAGCCCGTCCAACCCAGACATGTCTTTTCTCAGTGAATGCAGGGTCATGTGGTGAGCCAGCCGTGCCGCGGGGGACAACAGGAGGCTGACCTGGGATCTGGCGTCCCAGCTCTTAGGGAAGCCCCAGGCTCCCACCTGTCCATCTGGCCTTCCATCTAATGTCTCAGCAGTTTGCTGTGGGGCACGAATCCGGATCCCTCCGTGAACATGGACTGAATGCTGCTGGCCGAGCCCCCCCAAACTTGGCACCGTTGATGGCACCGTGCTGGGCCTCTGGAGGGCAGCGCCTGGGTCCCTGTGACCCAGCCGTGAAGTGTCAGTGTCATTTCCTTAAGGATGCTTCACGGGCACACCTGCTTGGTGGCCGGCAAATTCAAAGCACACTTTTGTGACTCCCCCCAAGAGAGAAAGGGTAAGGACAGGTCACCAGTGCTTCACACAGGCCAAGAAGTGGGGGAGGATCCAGGAGTCGAAAGCCTCTCCAGAAAGCTCTCTCACTTGGGTACAGCTCCCCCTGACCACACATTCCGGGGGAATGCATCTCCCTGCTTCACCCTCGGGGAGATCGGGCCTGTGCTCAGCTGTGCAATATATCCACTGGCAGTAAATTCCCGGAAAGGTAACCTGCTTCGTCCCTGTTCATTGACTAGCTGAGCAACTCTGGACAAGTTACTTGACCTCTCTGAACCCTCACTGCCCAGTCTGTAAGCAGGGTAGATCCTTAACAAGATGCTCATGTTAAAATTTGTTGTGAGGTTTAAGTGAGGGAACTATGTTTAATCTTTTTTTTATTTTTAAAAATTTATTCATGAGACACACACACACAGAGAGAGAGAGAGAGAGAGAGAGAGAGAGGCAGAGACATAGGTAGATGGAGAAGCAGGCTCCATGCAGGGAGCCTGACGTGGGACTCGATCCTGGGACTCCAGGATCATGCCCTGGGCTGAAGGCAGGTGCTAAACTGCTGAGCCACCCAGGGATCCCTAAGAGAGAACTATGTTTAAACAAATCTAGAGTGATGTTTGACAAAAGCGGGTTTTCAATGGGTTAGACTTTTCTAAAATGCTTGCGTTTTGTCATTCATGGGCAATCATTTGTAGCCACAAAATATTTGAGATATTTCTATCGTGGGTCAAATTGTAGGCCTCGAGGCTTGTCTCAGGACATAAACCTTTATGAATACTCCATGGTGTGATTTTAAGGACGTCATTACGAATAACTGTAATATCTAATGTACGAAGGGCTCACTGTGTGCCAGGCATTGTTCTGAGTCCTCCCACCCCCATGTGTGGTGGCACCACCTCGCTCTCCTTATTTTTTTTATAAAGATTTTATTTATTTATGAGAGACACGAGAAAGAGAGAAAGAGAGAGAGAGAGAGAGAGAGAGAGAGAGAGAGAGAGGCAGAGACAAAGGCTGAGGGAGAAGGAGGCTCCATGCAGGGAGCCCAATGTGGGACTCGATCCCAGGTCTCCAGGATCACACCCTGGGCTGAAGGCGGCGCTAAACTGCTGAGCCACCGTGGCTGCCCATTGCTCTCCCTATTTTGCAGATGAGACGGCTGAGGCACAGAGCAGTCCAGGACTCGTCCCATGTCCTGTGTTATGTTAATGGGGGAAGGACAGGACACTGGATGATCCTGAAATGCATTCAAGGTTTTGGGAAAGCAGGTGACAGGTGTTTAGAGGAAAGAAGGATGATTCTTTTTTAAAGATTTTGTTTACTTATTTTAGAGAGAGAAAGACAGAGAGCGGTGCGAGCATGTGAGCAAGGAGGGGTAGAAGGGGAGGGAGAGAGATAATCTGAAGCAGCCTCCACACTGAGCACAGAGCTCAATGCAGGCTGAGCCCCATGCATGACCTTGAGATCATGATGTGAGTGGAAACCAAGAGTCGGACACCCAACCAACTGAGCCTACCCAGGCGCCCCAAAAGAAGGATAATTCTAAGACCAGATATTCTAGTGACTCAAGCAGGACGGGGGCTCCCAAGGTACAGAATTCTGATTCAAGTAAAAATGATTCAAGAGAGGAACAGAATGAGAAAAAATATCGAGAAGATCTGTAGAAATAACATGTGGCCTAGAAAGTAACTTGCAGCCCACGAAGGAAGGGGTTATTGTTATTTAAAGACATTGCAGAGGGACGCCTGGGTGGCTCAGTGGTTGAGCATCTGCCTTTGGCTCAGGTCATGATCCCGGGGTCCTGGGATAGAGTCCTGCATCGGGTTCCCCGCAGGGAGCCTGTTTCTCCCTCTGCCTGTGTCTCTGCCTCTCTCTGTGTGTCTCTTATGAATAAATAAATAAAATCTTTAAAAAAGAAAGGCATTGCAGAGAGGCTCAGCTGGCTCAGACCCTCAGACTGAGGGAGAAGGACACAGGCAGTTCACTAGCGCACTGACCTTGGCCTTACCAATGGGAGGCCCCAACTGGGGGTGGGGGAGTGCGCGGAGAGAAACAGCAAGTGCCAGAGAAATCACCCCAGGGAGACAGCAGCAGGCCTTTCATTTTCTATGTGGCTCTGTGGCCCTGAGAAAACTTGCTGCTGCCATTGCCGAAGGGCTTTGGAGGACACCGCAAAGATTGTTGGCCTGGGAGCCGTGAAAGCATCCTGGGTTCAGGCAAACAATTTGTGCGTTTACAGCAACGAGATTAAAAAACTACAGGCCAATGAGCTTGATGTGGATCTCCGGAAAAAATAACAAACAACCCAGAATGGATAATTATGTGGTTATCAACACTTGGAAACAATAAGGATGATAACTCAAAGCAATTTTAGGAAGTCGCTCAAACTGGCTGCCTTTCCTTTTCCGGACAAGAGTGATTTGTTGCTAAATTATGGCACACAATGGGCTGGTTTTTCCCCAGGCTGCGTTCCTTAGAATGCTAATCCTCAAAAAAAGGTGTAGACAGACCAAATGCGCTAAAAGTGCTCAAATACACCATAAATCATCATGAACGCCGTGAGATGACACTGCACTTGGCAGTGGGTTTTTTTTTTCATTAAAAAAAATACTTTATTTATTTGAGAGAGAGAGAGCGAGAGAGAGAGCGTGAGCAGAGGGAGAGGGAGAAGGAGATGCGGGACTAGATCCTAGGACCCTGAGATTATGACCTGAGCCAAAGGCAGACGCTTACCCGCTTACCCGACTGAGCCACCCAGGCGCCCTCAACGATGTCTTTAAATAATAAAGAGGCCTGTTGTTTGTGTGCAGACAACCAGGCCACAAGTTTGGATCACCCTGTATGCAAATACGATGTGTCTGTATGTAAATGATCACAAGTGTCCGGGCCCAAGGTACTCTTCCCCCCTTCTCTCTCTCCTTCTTTAAGGATCTTTAAGATCTGTGAGCCACTGTGTTGAGGTCCTGGAGGCCGTGACAAATAGCCCTTGCTGGGGACAGTGATCGAAGCATCTACACTCGTCCTCATGTGTCTGAAGAGGCTGGAGACGTGCAGCCCGGGAAGGGGAGGCACTCTGAACTGGACGTGTTCCAGTCTGAGGACCCTGCGGATGCAAACACCTCGAGGGGGTCTATAAAGCTATCTGAAGGGCTCAGGGGAAGCAGAATTAGATGCTCCATCCGGACACTCACCATCATTGGCTGTTTGCTCACAGACAGGCTTGCTCCATTCCCCAGTTTTGTTCCGTTCGGGAAGAAACCCTTGAACTCGAACGCAGTAAGTTGTCCACGGCTCAAGATCTCGGAGGACCTCAAAGTCATACTGACAGGTAGTCAGCCACTAGGAATGAAGCCAAAAATAAAAACATGCCGCAGCAGTGATGGGACACCATCTTCTTCCCCCCTCCCATGCTCAGCAGTTATCATCTTTACCTTGGGCTCAAAACAGGAAGAGGAAGGAAGCAGGTGTTGCTCCCAGTTCATGTTGGGGGAGCCCTGGGAGCATTTTAAGGCCTGGGGCAAGGATTGACTGGTCCTGACAAACCATTTCGTTTGCTGGATTCTCTAGTTTAGATGCCATACAAACCATCCTACTCGCTTTCTCTCTATATATTTTTCAAGATTTTATTTTTTCATGAGAGACACACAGGGAGGTAGAGGCAGAGACATAGGCAGAGGAGGAAGCAGGCTTCCTGAGCCTGATGCAGGACTCGATCCCAGGACCCCAGTATCATAACCTGAGCCGGAGGCAGATGCTCAACCACTGAGCCACCCAGAGGCCTCCATGTGCTTTTCCTTCTAAGAGCAGGTTTCTGACCTTAGGGGCCCAGGGTTCTCTTTAGAATCGCTCCTCCACTGGAGCACCTGAAATGCCCTCATCAGGCAGCCCGGCTCCTCTGGGAGGCACACTGTGCTTCTTGTGGAGCCTCCCTGACTTGGCTTAGTATGAGCATAGGGTATCCTCACTGATGATATATTCCTGAATTTGGGAAACTAAAAGTTTCCAGCAAAATAAAGGGCCAGAAGAGTATATGTCACCCACATTTCCATCTTGGTTATATTTCCTGATAGAAGGGTCCTATTTAAAATGTGTTACATGAATAGGAACTTCAAGAGAAAGTGAGCACAGACTCTTTTTTTTAACTTTAGCAATTTGTTCTTTTTTTGGGGGGTGGTGGTGGTGCTGGGTTTGTTGACAATTTGTCTCTATTCCTTCATTGTAGGAGAAAGCCAAGCTTATTGACAAGGATTGGGTTGTACCACTGAATACACAAAGAATATGGTACAACTTCCAATAATTAAAAATAATTGGAATGGCTCTTGTTTCTAGGTATCCACTACCCCTAAAACCTTGCAATGCTATTTTTTCAGAGATTGAACTCAGGCCTGACCCATAGTGACAGGCAGGGAAGGACAGACATGAAGAGCCTCCCTGCTCAAGTCCCCTCTGATTGCTTTTTCCTGCCATCTTTGACACCTAGGCAATTTCTGGTTTTGTCCACTCACTTTCTCCTATCGGGATGAAATAGAATTTCTCGAAGTCTTTTTTTATGCTATGAGTTTAGGGACCTAATACGGCAGCCTTTTAACATAGCATTCTAAAGATGTACTTCTTCATTTGAGAGAGAGAGAGAGAGAGAGAGAGCACGAGTGGCAGTGGGGGGCAAGAGCCCACAACCCTGAGATCGTGACCTGAGCCAAAATCAAGAGTTGGACACTTAACTGACTGATCCAGCCAGGCTCCCTTTACACTGCATTAGTTCTAAAAAAGGAACCATACTGTCTTATGTCTATTGCTGAGGGAGCCCATTGCGGTCCCTTTTATGAGGGACCACTGACCCCATGGCTCCCAAAGGCCCCACCTCCTAACACCTTCACACTGGGTATTGGGTTTCAGCATGTGAATTTGGTGGGAGACATAAATGGTCAGTCTAGGGCATGTATAAACCGGTCCTGGCGACACTATAGGTACCCAGGAGGACCTGACACGTGGGGTGTCACACCAAAGGCAGAAGTGACAGGAAAAATGTGCAACCAGATGTCTATTCTGTGGGCACATTCTGGATGAGAAGCTAAGCTGGGTGTTTATTTCACACTTGGTGCAGGAGGCACTCAAGCATGGCAGCTGTGGAAACTGAGCCTTCATAAAAGTAGGATGTGAAGTCCTGGAGTGGGTTGGCTCTGTCAGACCTTTGTTACCCCAGAGCTTCACAGAGATGCCTGCATTTGATAAGTGACTGTAAAACTCATTTTCCTATATTGCTTTCCAGGCACACATCTCCCAGGGGCTTGACTATAAGCAAAATCATCTATTCTGTCAAGAAGGCTGATATCCTGCATCATTTCATGATCATAAAAACCAAGAGTTTTTTTGAGGAAAAATCAACTTGAAATTTTGAGAGCCTGTGCCATATGTATATGTACATATAAATTTAATTCCATAATTCCTAAGACAACACACACAGGTGACCCTTGTCTCCCAAACTCATGAGAATTAAGCAATAGGACCAACATCTAATAGAGAGGAGATAACATATATGCAACCTAACTTACACAACATATGTCAGTGAGTTAGGAGCACAAATGGCCTTCAGCTAGGAAGTGCTGAGTGTAAGAACAGAGCCTAACCAAGAGTGAATGAAAATAGCCTTATTATGTCTACATAAGGGGAAGGAAAAATCCCATGTATCCACCATACACATTATTCAGGTAACAGGGCAAGTTTAGTCTTTTCATTAAGTCATCAAACTCTCTCAAATCCTGTGAAGTAGGTAATTATCTCCAATTTATTAATGAAGAGGGTTATTTTTAAAAGATTTTATTTATTTGAGAAAGAGGGAGAGAGAGAGAGAGAGAGAGAGAGAGCGAGCAACCAGGGGGCGGGGCAGAGGGAGAGGGAGAGAATCTCAAGTGGATTCTGTGCTGGGTGTGGAGCCCAATGTGGGGCTTGATCCCACCACCCTGAGATCATGACCTGAGCTGAAATCAAGAGTTGGGACACTTAATTGATTGGGCCACCCCGCCAACACCTGGCACCCCATGAAGTGGGTTATTATGCCCGTCTTGCAGACACGAGGAGGTGGAGGTTGAGAATATGACTAGAGTCCCAGTAGCAGGGGCAACCTTCCAACTGGGTCAATCTCTTAGCTCATGTTTTTAAAGGAATCATCCCCTGAAGAGGAGGAGAGCAAGAAGGAAAAGTGGGGTCAGACAGGTAAAATGTGACACTGTTCATCTAGCGTCTGGGGGTGGGGCTGTCCTGAGTGTGGACTTGACTATCCTATGGTGTACACGGGGCATGGGGGTTCATACCATAGAACAGCAGTCATGCAGAATGTCACCTGATTCAGCGGACTCTGACTTCCGCTAGCCAACTGCTGAGTCAGCGCTACCTTCCTTCTCCTGCAACTTCCTTTCAGGCCTGCTCTCACTGTGTGAGCACCCTACCATCTGTAGTCTCAAGTCTGCTCTACAAATTTCCCCTGGGACCTGGGAAGCATGGCCAGATACAAGGCATCCCTCAAACTGGGAAGCTTCTGGCACTCAGAGAACCTGGCCTCAGATCCTCTGGACTATAAGGTACTACCATCTTGCAAGACCCTGACTGGATGGCCTCCTACCTCTTTTCTCCATAGTCAGGGGCTTAGATTAACACTAGACAGAGAAGGGGAACCTATGTCTGAAATGCATGGGATTTTCCAGGCTTACCTTTTCATCAGAGCCATTTTTCCAATATTGCACATTATAAGCCCATGAGTTATAAATATTTCTCATGGTCCATGTTTCAGGTTCATTCTCAATTTTAGGGGCTAAGAAACGCAGATGGAGAGAGTTAGCAAGTGCTTCTACTTGCATTCCAGGTGGTCCAATCATGGCTAAGAGGAAGAGAACAAAGCAAAAGGGCAGTCAAAAATCACATTTTAAAAACATCATCATTTTATTTTTTATAACTGTGCAGACCAACTGGTCTACTGAAGGATGTAAGATTGCTCTTTGATGTAAGATTGCTTTGATGTGGCCAAGGGGGGGTAGTTGCATTTTGTTTCTTAACAAAATCGGATAGCCTTTTGTTTTAGTAATCAAGTTTAGTCCATTTATGTTTATTGTCTTTCTGACATATTTGTAATTATTCCAACTATATTATTTTGTTTTTTCTACAAAGACTTTTTTTTTTTTTTTTTTTTTTTTTGGTTTGTTCCTTTCTTCTTTTTTCTTTCTATTGGGTTGAATTTTCTTTATTTCCTTTGCTGGGTTGGAAGCTACAGATGGTAACTTCTACTATTTTTAGTACCTAACATACATAGTTAATCATACGGATTTCCAACAGAGTCTGAAGCTGTTCTGTCCAAATGCTCTTTTACTGGATATTTATGTGGCTAACCCCTTCACTTCATTTGGGTCTCTGTTCAAATGTCACTTCCTCAGGGAGACTCTTTTACCACCCTATGTAAAGAGCAGCTCCCAACACAACCTGCCCCAGGACCCTGCTTTATTTTCTGGGGAACCACAGTCACATCTATCATAAAATATATATCTATTTGTTTATTTGTCTTCCCCCATTACAGTGTATGCTTCATGACAGCTGGGATTTTGTTTCACTATTACAGCTTCTGCACTAAGAATGTGCCTGACATATAGTAGGCGCTCAGTAATAATTGTACAATGGATAATAAGTATCTCTGGGTGACAGTGCTATTCAGGTTATATCCTGTATTCTTTTTTTTTTTTTTTTGAGGCTATCAATGGGCCTGTTTCCAGGATTTTACCCTGTTTTTAATATGCTGGTAGCTAAAAACCAGATAAGAAAACTTACTTTTTTTTTTTTTTAAACTATTCTTTTTTTTATTTTTATTTTTATTTTTTTTATTTATTTATGATAGTCAGAGAGAGAGAGAGAGAGGCAGAGACACAGGCAGAGGGAGAAGCAGGCTCCATGCACCGGGAGCCTGATGTGGGACTCGATCCTGGGTCTCCAGGATCGTGCCCTGGGCCAAAGGCAGGCGCCAAACCGCTGTGCCACCCAGGGATCCCGAAAACTTACTATCTTTTCAAAACAAGCATAAACAAATTCTTTCTGATATCTTTCCTGTCATATAAAGTCCAAGAGGTAAGTACTCAAAGTAGGGGAGTTGTTGCTAAAAGCATGGGTGCAGGGGCCTGGCTCAGAATCCTGGCTGGGCCACCCCTTATCTGTGTGACCTTCGGGCAAGCTGCTTATCTATTCTACATGAATTTCTAAAGGGAACTTCCACAGATGGGCCCCAATAGGGAACTGGAACCAGTCAGGATCTGGTAAGTCAGTGAACAATTACAGGGGCAGAAACCTGAACTATGATTTGAAAACTTGACTACTGTCAAGCTGCTTGTGTTTTTTTTTTTTTTTTTTTATGTTGACTTTTCTTAGTTTTTATAAAGATCCCTAGAAAAAAGATCATATTACTTTGATAATTTCTGACTCCAGAAATAAGAGTTTTGTTGCCCAAGCCTGGGACAGAATTGGGAGAGAGTGGAAGGGCATCCTAGCTGCATTCCCCACCAGGGAGGGTGAAATTCTGGGAGCCGTGGGGGTCCAGAGCAGGTGGTGGTATAAAGACCCCACTCTGAGTAGATGCGATCCTTCCAAATTTCTCTGGGGCTACTCCTTGAAAGGCTGCACCTGAGCCTTGTTAATGAGGTTCCTGTCACCCCCTATCCTCTTGCTGTCTCAACTGCTATAAGGTCACTTCATTAGTTTCCAATTCCTGATGTTCTAATTATGTTCACCTCATAACCTCTGGTGAGTCCCCCGCCAGATCTAACCTGGGGTCATTTTTTTTTTTTTTTTGATGCTTACCAGCCAGCCTGACCCAATGCATCTGCCATTAGCCAACTCCAGTGCTCTGTCCTTCCTTCTGGCCAAGCTGGCCGTCTGCGTCTGGTCTTCGAGTAACCTTTATTTGACACCTGTCTTGAATAACCTTTATTCTTCTATCTGTCATGTCACATTTCCTGACGTCCTAACTCCAAACTGACTTCCTCCCAGAAAATGTACTACATTAATCCTTCCCGTTCTTCTCATTGACAACACTGGCCTCAACTCATTCTATAGCCACCAGGCATTAATGTTGATAGATTTATATTTAATTATCATATTGACTTTATGGCTATCCCTTCCGGTCTCTCCCACAAACCTCTTTTGGGTCATAGATCTCCTTATTATTATATTTCCTAACCCCCTTCTGCAAGGCCACCCACTCTGTGGGGACTCAAAGAATTCCCTCTGACAGGCTACCTCCTGGGGAAAGAAAACCAAGGCATGATGATGGCATGACAATGAAATGGAAAACAAAGTGGCTTACTGTCATCCACAGGACAGAAGGTGATGTTTACCCAGTCAGAATGCTCATCTGCAAACTCAGCCCTGACTCTCAGGGTGTGATCACCATACTTGGAAAGACTTGAGAAATCACATTCCGTGAAGGCAGTACTTGTGCATAGATCCTGGAATTTCCTATAACTGTAAAATCAGAAAAAAACATGAAAGTTCTCACTCCAGTCCACTCTGGGGGTGACCAGTGCTTTATTAATCCCCACTACTAAAGGGTGATGGAGGATAATGCGAGAAAAATACACCAAATTCTTCATCATCAGTTTTGATGAACAGCAAGCTTATTTTTTTGTATGAGCATTTCCCAAACTGTGCCCCACGGGACTTCAGTGATCCCTGAGATATCATTAGTCACGTCAAAAATAATCTCTCCCAGGACGCCTGGGTGGCTCAATGGTTGAGCATCTGCCATTGGCTGGGGTCGTCATCTCAGGGTCCTGGGACTGAGTCCCACATCAGGCTCCCCACAGGGAGCCCGCTTCTCCCTCTGCCTATGTCTCTGCCTCTCTCTGTGTGTCTCTCATGAATAAATAAAATCTTTAAAATTAAAAAAAAAAATCTGTCCTATGGTCAAACGATCTGGGGCAGAAACAAGGTTCAACGTAAAGAGGTGTCTGTCTTCACAATAGAACTCCCTCAGCGACTTTCACAGCTTTCATGAGCTGTGTGCCTCTCCAACACGGGGCTGAGTCTTCGATATGTTTGACGAAGAAAGCTTCCCTCCTTGATTCTGCAATTTATAGAAGCAGAGGTACACAGTCTGAGGGTATTGCTATACATGGATTAGCCCAAATAAGCCTATTATAGGAATTTCAAACAACGTCCTACAAATCACTACGGCTGCTATTACTAGGGAAAAACTATAAAATGATTCATCTGTCTACAGATTTGTTGCATATGATTGCTTTAAAACACAGCTCGAGCCCTGAAGGGAGAAGCGTGGTAGAAGCGTGAAGCTTATAGAGGAAAACACTGTCTGGGAAGAGCCACCAGGTGCATGTGACCTCGAGATGTCACAGCCACCGGAGGACATGTAATCAGCTCCACCTGACCCGAGGAAACCCAGTCTCCTGTCTTGCAAGATGTGAGGATTTTGTCTGGCTGGTTCCTCTGTGTCCCTTCCTCCAATGTGGCTGTCCTCAGAGGGGACAACCAAGATGACAGTGATAAAAACAGTCAGAGCCCACTTGTCAAGCACGTAGGTTTTAGGCAGGGCAAGAAGTGTTTCATCTGTATTACGTCCCTGAATTTTCACAGCCCATGAGGGCAGGACGGAGACTGCTCCTACTCCATAGATGAGGTGCAGGGATGGAGAACCTAAGAAACTTGCCCAGTGGATCTCGGATTGGCTTGACGTTGGGGCTCACGGTCTTGGGCACCACCGCACACCTGGCCACATTCTAGGCGATACCCACAAGTTCTTGCTAAAAGTACGTAGAGGTCGGGATGCCTGGGTGGCTCAGTGGTTGAGCACCTGCCTTGGGCCTAGGGCGTGATCCTGGAGACCCGGGATCGAGTCCCACATCGGGCTCCCTGCATGGAGCCTGCTTCTCTCTATGTTTCTGTCTCTCTCTCTCTCTCTCTCTCTCTCTCTGTGTCTCTCATGAATAAATAAATAAAATCTTAAAAAAAAATAAAAGTACGTAGAGGTCATCGGGCTCAGCCTATCCTATAATCTGCTCGTTTCACTTACTATACCACAAACACTTCGCCAGTCAACTCTTCATGGGCTGCCTGACATCCCATCATTTGGAGACTCCAGGGGTCAGTGCATTAAGGCGGCTTTTTCACATGTGGCCACTTCCTTCATTTAAACTAATGCATCATCAACTGGCTGGAACATGGAGTATTTCAAAAGTTGTTTTGCAATAACTTCTCTTTTATCAAGTCATTTTTATTGCATTTAAAAATATTTTCCTCCCTGTGAAATAGGTAATATAACCCATTCTCCATATTTACATCTCATTTTCAAAGATGTTTCCAGGGCACCTGGGGGGCTCAGTCAGTTAAGTGTCTGCCTTGGGCTCAGGTCATGATCCTAGGGTCCTGGGATCAAGCCCTGCTTTGGGCTCCCTGCTCAGTGGGGTGTCTGCTTCTCCCTCTCCCTCTCCCCTCTGCTCATGTGCTCACACAAACGTGTGTGCACGCTCTCTCTCTATCAAATAAGCTAAATATTTTTTTAAAAAACCAACAAAGATGTTTCCACATTCAAATCACCAACTCATCCTCCAAAGTACCCCTCCTCTGGTCACCCTTACCCAGCACACACATACGGGAGAGTTTGTACACACAGCCTCTCAAGCTGAATTCTTTTTTTTTTTTTTTCAAGATTTTGTTTATTCATTCATGAGACACACACACACACAGAGAGGCAGAGATATAGGCAGAGGGAGAAGCAGGCTCCCTGTTGGGAGTAGAAACAGTCATGAAATTATCAAACCAATCAGGGGTAGAAAATGCACAGAGGGAAAGATGAGTGGCACAACAATCCTTCCTAAATCCTTGAGAAAACTGACAAAACTGGACTGAGGACTGTAGGTCGGACAAAAGCACTGCACCAATGTTGAGGCTGCCAACCTTGATGGCTGCAGGTGGTGATATAAAAGGTTACCCTCACTCTTAGGAAATTCATGATGAAAATTTAAGGGGCAAAGGGCATGACTTAAGACAGAGAAAGGGGAAGAAAGAAAGTGTGGTAATCTTAAAAATTGGTGAATGTGGACATAAGTGATTTGGAAGTTCTTTGCATTGTAGTTGAAATCTTTTTTTTTTAAGAATTTTTTTTTTTTTTAAATTTATTTATGATAGTCACACAGAGAGAGAGAGAGAGGCAGAGACACAGGCAGAGGGAGAAGCAGGCTCCATGCACCGGGAGCCTGATGTGGGATTCCATCCCGGGTCTCCAGGATCGCGCCCTGGGCCAAAGGCAGGCGCCAAACCGCTGCGCCACCCAGGGATCCCTGTACTTGAAATCTTAAAAGTGTTCTGTTGGCTGCAAATTACTTCGAACAAAGGAGCTCCCCAAAAAGTAAACAAAGGCTATCTTACTCATCTTCCTACTTCTTCCCTGCCTTAGCAGGCCTGGGCTATGTCTACAAAAGAAATTTGGAGGAGGAGGAGGAGTGTGGGATTAATGGGATCTAGGGACCTGTGTTTCCTCCTGCTTCATCAAAGGGACTATCTTTGCACATTTCTGGGTCATATTGGAAGCAGGTGTGTCGGCTCATCACCCTTTGGCCTCCTGTTGCTATTTGCACTTGGCGTAAAGGTGTGTCACCTGCAGTCTAGCCTGTGGCGGGAGAGGGAAAAATCGACCGGCAGGGCAGGTACTGGACGGTCAGAGCACCGCTGAGATAATTGTCTTGGTGATACTCACCCTTCCTTCATTAGCCTCTGCTGCTTTCAGAGGCTAGAGCTTTTCAGAACCAGCAGCTAGCTGTTTTACTTTCAAATTCAGGACACAGCCACAGAGTAGCTGAGCACCCACCATGCAAATTATCTGCACCCCACTGCATGGTGAGGTTCTGTCATAATCTGTTGGAGGGGATGGGTGGCTGGATGGCAAGGGCCTTCCTGTTTTGCATACCACAGTTTTCCTGGATGGCTTCCACTTGCAAATTGTTGACTTCTAGCAATACAGCTCTAATAAGCGGAGATGATATCAGTGACATTTTTTCTCTTAAAAAAACATCAATTGTGACAAATCCCATATGCTCATAGGGCAACAGGCTACCACTATGGCCAATGACATCCATGCCCACACGTGTCTGTATCTACCAGTGGCCCTGTGATGGTCAAATGCTGAACCATCACAACAAACAAAAAGCAAGAAAGAGTTGATGCATCTCTTTTCAGAGAAGAGAACTTTCACAAGAATTTTCCAGACAGAAAGAAAAAGGCCAGCAGGGAGGTTCCCTAGGAGTTATCATGATCATGCAGGTGACAGCAGTCAGGCTCTCACCTCTGGTCCAGCTCAGTGACCAGCTCAGGGCCCTTCTGCCAAGAGGATCCCAGACTCACCTTTGGTACTGGGCTGTGAAAGTCAGAGTCCCTTCGGGAAAAGCAGGCAACTCCCACTGGAGAATGTTCTTGAAATTAACTGACTTCATCCTGACGTTTTTAGGAGGTGGCACCAGCCCTAATGCTGTTAAAAAAAAGAAAAAAAGTTGGCATCCTTGCTCCTTAAAACCAGTTGCAGAAGTAAATGACCGTACCCAACACATGGGTCTCCCGTATGGTTCCACGTCTTCAGATAGGCATGTGGGTGAGGGGAAACGAGACATACATTAGCTGTACTCTCTGGATTTTATCTGAAGAACTGCCAGGGGGTGCTGGGGGGTCAGGGTGGGGCAGAGAGCAAGAGTAAAGTGGGGACAGTTGGGGGTGACCTGGATTTGGGTGATGGGAAAAAGGTGTGAGGGTGTGGGTAGATGGATTTTAGATATATTTCCAGAGGTATAGACTCTAGACTTTGTCTACATTAGGTATGGAGAGATTAATATTCATTCCCGGCTTGGGCACCTGATGTCCTGATTGGCACTGGGGGCAAAGACACCAAAAGTCTTATTTTAGCTGCGTTAGCTTGGAGATACTGGAGAGATAGACCTGCAGGAAATGTCCCAGACAGCTAGAGAAAGGAGCCTGGTGCACAGAGGAGAGATCCGGGGTAGAGATAGAAATCAATTTTTTTTTAAAGATTTTATTTATTTATTCATGAGAGACACACAGAGAGAGGCAGAGACCTAGACAGAGGGAGAAAAGCAGGCTCCCTGCAGGGAGCCTGAGGCTGGATGGACCCCAGGACCCCGGGATCACGACCACTGAGCCACCCAGGCGTCCCCATTTTCAATAGAAAATATCAAGCATACCCAAAAGCAGAGTGAAGAGTGTGATAAACCACTGGCCCCTCTTGCAGCCGGTGCCGAGGGACACGCACACTGAGCCACGGGCCTGTACTATGGTACTCCAGGGGGGGTTCTGCTGGTATCCCCTACAGGGCCGGCGGGCCGGGGCCTGGGCAAGATCTGGCCGGGCTGGAGGACCGGGGTGCAAACAGCCCGAGAGGCGGGAGGAAGGCCCGGAGAGTGCGGCGTCCTGGAAGGAGCCAGGGCCTCAGCAAGGAGGGCGGGAGGGGTCCGCTGCTGTTGGAGGCCGGGGAGGAAACTTGGAGGAGGGCTGAAAAGGTTTCGGTGGCTTTAGAGCCCCGAAGCCACAGAGCTGGGCGGCGGAGAGGCAGAGCTCGGATGCCGGGGTGCTGAGGCTGAAAGGGAGGCTCCGGGGCCGCGCCGCGCCCGCACTCCCGGGGCGCCTGGGGTCCGCTCGGGGGTCGCCGCCCGCGTCGCGGCTCGGCCTCCAGCTCCCCCGCGCGGCCGGGAGCCCCCTCCCCGCGGACCGCTCACCTGACATCAGGAGGCAGCCGCCCAGCCAGCTCCGCAGGCTCCGCCGCATGGCCGCGCCGGGAGCCGGCGGGGGGCGCTCGGGGGCGCTCGGGGGCCGCGGCAGCCGCCGGGCAAGCGCCCCCGTGCCGGCTCCCGCAGGCGCCGGCCGACCTCCCCGCTCCGCGCCGGGGCCGCTTCCGGGTGCCGGAGGGCGGGGCGAGCCGAGGCCCCGCCCCCGCGGAGGCCCGCCCCGCCGAGGCCCCGCCCCCACGAGACCCCGCCTCCACAGAGGCTCTCGCCGAGACCCCGCCCCCGCCAAGGCCCCGCCCCCGCCAACCCCGTCTCCGCCAACGCTATCTCCCCCTAGGGCCCCGCCCCCGCCGAGGCCCCGCCCCCGTCAACCCCGCCCCCGCCAGGGCCCCGCCCCCGCCCACCCCGTCTCCACCAAGGCCCCGCCCCCGCCAAGGCCCCGCCCCCGTCAACTCGTTCTCCGCCAAGGCCCCGCCCCCGTCAACCCATCTCCGCCAAGGCCCCGCCCCCGCCGAGACCCCGCCCACACACAGGCCCCGCCCCCTGGGGGCCGGAGCCCTAGCGCCGGGCTGGGGCTGCTGGAGGGGGGGCGGGGCTCGGGAGCTGGAGGAGGGGAGACGCGGAGGGAGGGGACCTGGCTTCCCCACATCGCGTGGGTGGAAAACACCGGTAGGAAAACGGTTGCGAAAGTGCACGTACAGTGTGCCCCGGATCTGGGGGACGCCGCCCCCCAACATTAAAGGCATGCTTTTCCAAGTTAAATAAACACACTGGGACGCCCACCCAGAGCTTCTCTCCGGGGTTACGGGTGGTGCTGGTTTTTCTTGATACCCATTCAGTACTGCCCAAGTTTTTTCTTTTTTTTTTTCCACTATGATCCCCTGTCCCTGCAAATAGGTTGATTTTAAAGCACGCTCGTGAGCAGAGACAGTTGAAAAGGGTCCTCGTGACCCCCTCCCACCCTGGGATAAACGCCACAAAACTAGTCATTTGTTGGGCAAAAACTCTCTTTCAGGAATGCTTGAGAAAGATTTAATTTCCCCTTTCGAAGCTTGGGCAGTGGTAAGGTTGGAAAACCCAGAGCTGGGTAAGTACAGGGTGATGCAGTGCCCTACTTGCTGTCTGATCTTAGAATGCTCCACCAGGAACACAGCAGGGGAGAGGAACGTTCCCTGGGTTCCACCTGGCACACACAGGGACTTTTGTTTAACCCTAGAGATGCCAGCAGGACCACAAAGCGGCTTGCCTATTTACACTCTCATGAGAAACTACTCTGAACACTGTTACCCAGTATGTATTAAAAAGTATTTATTATCCTTCACCCACTGAAGACCAGGATACAAAATGGAAACACACACAGAAAAGCAGCCATATAAAGGGTATTCCAAAGGACCACTCTGGAACTCTTTCAAAATATGACAGATGACTTAGAGGGCAGAGAAATGGACTTCACACGACAAAGTCCCTTTCCTACTGAGAACAGTTATAGAAATAGTAGTCTCTTCCAAGTCCTTGAGCTAGGACTCATAATTGTTTTTCCCCTTTGGGATGGATCTAGAAGAAAGGGCTGAGAAGTTGGCTCTTGGGGCGAAGGGAGCGAGACAGGAGGCCCCACACAGTTGATTCACCTTGTGAGGGGTCTCTCAGGGTTGCAGCACCTTCACCTTCACCGGAGTCTTCAACCCTGTGTATTTTTGAATATTTCTCCTAGCACCACAGGATCTTGGAGATGACCTAGTCCAACCCCCTTACTTCCTAACTGAAGAAACAGGCTCAGAGAGGCAAAGCAAAGTACCCAGGGTCCCACAGGGAAATAGCAGCTGAGTCAGACCTGAGTCCCAGTTCTTGTCTGGTTTGCTCCATGATGTTCTGGGACTTCCCTTCCCCCTCTCCGCCATCCACAGGAACTGTGGTCACACACAGGACATGTGGAATCAGTGCACACAGCGCTTCTTAAATGGTTAAATAGGCTCTCCGGGAATTTTATGCCTTATTTCTTCTGAAGACCTTGAAACAATTTTACATTTGCTCTCTCGCTCTTTTTTTTTTTTTTTTTTTAATCTTACAGTTTGGCTCTGAGTCTCTACCCCTCTCCCTCATGCAAATATCTCCTATTAGTCACCTGCCAGATGCTAGAGTTATTTCTGTGTGTGAGTTTGTCTTCCTCCAGACTGGAGTTCCTCCAGACTCCAGTTGAGGCCATCTGACAAATGGCCAGGGGTGCAATTCTCTGAGTGTAGGTGACAGAATGTGACATCTGGGAGGAGCCCAAGACTGGGCAGGACCTTCCCTATTTCCAAATTGGAACCTGTGCTTTTGTTTCTTTGTAGGTCCCCTTCCTTTCTCTCTGGCTACCTTCCCTTCCTTCTCTTTTCCAGCCTGCCTTCTGGCTCCTTCCTTGAGCCTGCTGGACTCAACACTGCTGATTGCTCCCTCGATCAACCACGCTGAGCGTCTAGCTTTTCTCTCCCCACTCCCACCCTGGCCAATTTCATGATTTCCCAGAAATCTTGTAGGGCCATGGGCCACCCCTGCAAACCCCAGGGAAGCCTGCTCCTTACTCTGGGAGATAGGATGCAGAAACATAAAGGCAGGAGAGTAAAGGGACTGGACAGGGCATTTCCCCTTCAAAGTGCATCACTTGGGACATGTAAACAATGGGACTTGGGCTGAATAGTCCTAGAATTCCAGACTCTCCTCCCAGGCTGGTAATTTGCATAAACTTTGCATAGGTGACATCACCAGGAACCCTGAGCGCCCACCTTGGTCTCCAACACCATCCCTGCGGGAACACTTGCAAACCACAAAGGAACAAGTGACAGTGCATGGAGGGAAACTCTGGAGGTATCTGTCAGTCCATGGAAATATTTGGGGGTTCACCTCATTATATAGCCATCTCCGATGTCAACATCTGATTTAGAACTGTCACTTTCATCAGAAAGAACATCTTCAGGCCACTGGCACTCTGCAGAGGGGGTGGGGAAGAGGGGCTGTGTCCTTTCCCCGCTGGCCGCCAGCAAACTTGTTTCCAGGCTGTGGGACTCCTGTAGGTTGTATGTCTCTTCTGGAAAACTTGGTAGCCCTGGAGGGACCTCCGAGTCATCATCGAGGACCCTCATGAAAACAGAGCTTAGGTTTACATTGAAGGTAATTTTGTCCCCAGACCCTCCAGTGGACCAGCTGTCCTCCTCGGTAATGGGGTCCTGGAGCTGCTTCCCTCTGCACTCATAGGCCCCACTTGTGCCTTCTGACTGCCCCGGGCTGGGCCCGGATGGCACCAGGGGCTCAGTGTCAATGTCAGTGTCAGGCTCTGACGGGTCAGGTTCCTCAGAGTCCGGCTCCATGCAGTCCTCCGGGGTGGCCGAGGAGGCAGAGGCTGGACCCAGAAGCCTGCCCACCAGTCCATGCATGGTATAGCCACCTGCGTTTGTCTGAGGGGCTGCTGTATCATCATTGCTGTCACTCTCGTCGTCATAATTATAATCCCACACTTTCTTCTTCCTGTTAACGTGAATCACCTCCACGAAAGCCACTGTTTCTAATGGTGGCATCTCAGGGAATACCCAGGTTGAGAAGTTATAAAAATTCTTAAAAAAAAAAAGAGAGAGAGAGAGAGAGAGAGAGAATATCAATTGTAAGTGTTCTTTACTTTTTGACATAACATAGCTCAATGACAGTAACTGCACAGGGGTGAGGATGGCAGTGCTGATGCCAGCATAATCAGTAATAGGAGCTAACGGTTATGTTGTATTTACGATTTGCTGGGCAAATAAGTCCTACTGCCTACTCATTATAATGCATTTTGCCCTCACAGCCATGCCACGCAGTAGGCTCACGATTCTTATCCCCATTTTACAGATGAGAAAATGAGACAGAGAGGTGAAGCAATTTACCCAAGGTTCATGAATAGTGAGTAGGGGAAGCTGGATTTCAAGCTAGGTAGGCTGCCTGCAGCAGAGACGAGGTTCTGGCTTCTACTCCTGCCTACTGTGCTCCCCTTGCTGCTTCCTGCATGTCAGAGTACCCATCCAGTTAGATTCTGGGCTATCAAGACATTCTTAAAGGATGCCAGGGAATTGTGGGTGAGGAGAGACTCTAAGGGAGCCGATTCCATTGGGGTCACAGTCCCCTGGACTGGAGAGAGGGTCTTAAGGAGGCAGGAGATCCCTAGAGTCAGGGGTGAGAATGGCAAGACTAGAGCTCACTCTATCACAGCTCTTAGAACAAAGCACTGCCAGGATACAGTTGAGTGGGGTGAGCTAAGGAGAATACAAGGCAGGCTGAGTCTTGCCATGTTGGTGGATTCTGCTCTAGGTTCACGACCATAAAGCTAATGGGGAGGAGGTGATCAGCCTGGAATCGTCATCCGCATTGTCTTCTTCTCTATTCTCCTATGCCTATCTGGGTTGCTCAGTTTGACAAACCTGCTCTTCCTCTATCCTACCCAACACAGCCTTGGGGTGAATTTTTCAATTGGGTTGTTCATTTTTTTTCTTATTGATTTGTAGGAGCTCTTTATATAATCTGGATGCTAATGGTTTGTTGATTATTTGTTTTATCATTATTTGTTACATATATTTCCCCCTAGCCTGTGGTTTATTATTCTACAACCTCAATGGCATTCGATGAAAAGAAAATCTTAATTTTAATGTAATGTAAAAAAAAACGTACTGATGTTCTTCCTTTATGGTTCCTGCTTTTTTTTTTTTTTTTTTTTTTTTATGTCTGAGGGAATCTTCCTTACCCCAAGGTCACACAGAATCTCCTATGGTGCTTTCTCAAACTCTAACAGTTTTGTCTTTCTTTAATATACCTGGAACCAATATTTGTGTATGGTGTGAGGGAGAGACCCAATTTCATATTCTCCCATATAGATATATTTATTGACCAGCCAATCCTTTCCCCATGGCAATATCTACTCATCATTAGTCATGTTTCCATATGTGTGGGTGGTCTGATTCTGGGTTCTCTACTTGACCAAATCTTTGTTAAAGTCTTTTGATAAGGTTTTATAATTTTCTTTACAAAGGATCTGTAATATCTTCTATTAGATTGATTTCTGAAATGTTTTAAGAGTAATTTTATTACTATTGCAATGGTATCTTTATTTTTATTTATCAAAACAATTTTTTAAAAGATTTTATGTATCCATTTGAGAGTGTGTGTGTGAGAGAGAGGGAATGAGCATGAGCAGGGGGGAGAGATGGAGGGAGAAGCAGACTCCCCGCTGAGCAGGGAGCCTCAATGAGGACTCCATCCCAGGACCTTGAGATCATGACCTGAGCCAAAGGCAGACACTTCACTGAATGAGCCACCCAGGTGCCCCTACAGTGGTATTTTTAAAAAAACTCTGTGATTCCACTTAAGTATAAATTCAAAAAGTTCAAAATTTATGCTGTTAGTGATCAGGATAATGGTTATCCTTGGTGGGGGGTACTTACTAGAAGGTGTCAGGAGAGAGACTTCTGGGCAGGCTGATTATCTTTCTTGATTTAGGCATGAGTTACATGTGTGCATAGAGTTTGTGAAAATTCACAGAGCTTTACGATATGATATGTATATGTCTTGGATGTTGAAAAGCAGGTCCATGTTTATATATTTTCATACTGATATTATTTCATATGTATCAAATTTGTCAAACTTATTAATCCTAATAATTTATCTCTAGATTCATGTGAATTTTTTACTTCACCAGTTGTATCATCTATAAACTGTCATTGTCTCTACCCTTACTCCACAGACTTTAAAATCTACGAAGGCAGCATTTTCTGTTTGTTTTGTTCACTTCTGTATCCCTAGCACCTAGAACATGTGGACATATGGTAGGTACTCAATAAATATTCGCATTGTTTCGCATTGTTAAATGCGAAACAACAACAACAACAAAAGAACCAAAGAGAAAAGAATAAAAAAGATGCCATTAAAAATCTTGCAACATGTATTCTTGATTAAACAAATACACTAGGCTTAAGTGTTTGTTTTGTCATTCCTAGAGTTTTTACTTAGACACAGAGCAACAATTTTTAATGAAGGAATACTGGAAAGACAGAAGTTACCAATACCTCCTCTCAGTACTTGGGTCAACACAATAAATAACAGGGATATATATAATTAGCATATAATTTGGATGAATCTTAGGAAGGGGAGAAACTCAGGGAGATCTGGGGGGAGGATTAGTAACCAGTTAGGTAATTCAGGCAGAGAATTTATCTAGGAGGAAACGGGTGTGGTGCTACAGGTCTATCTCAAGGCTGCAATGAGAAATATGAATTGGAGTAGGATTCGCTTAGAACCTCAAGGCCAAAGGAATAAATACACAGCAGACAGGATGAGGTGGATTTGGGTTGAGATAAGGCTGCAACTGGCTGCTGACATAAAAGACTCCAAAAGATATTTTATACCAAGGATAAAAAATATCCATTCTTGGGGCGCCTCGGTGGCTCTATCAGTTAAGTGTCTGACTCTTGGTTTCAGCTCAGTTTGTGATCCCGGAGTCCTGGGACTGAGCCCTGAGTTGGGCTCCCTGCTCAGCCGGGAATCAGCCTGAGATTCTTTCTCTCCCTCTGCCACTCCCCACTATGTGCTCACATCCATGCTCTCTCTCAGATAAATAAAAAAAATCTTAAAAAGAAAAAGTCCATTCTTGAATTGCAAGGATTACAGTGTGGATGAAATGCAGTACAGCACAGCCAGATGCCAGCTGGGTTCAAATACCAGTTGTAATTAAAATTTCCCAAAGCATCCCCTTCCAAAAAACAATCCCTCCCCCAACCCAAACCAAACAAATAAGGATGAGGAAAAGAAGAGTACAATTTTATCAACTGTAGAGGAATGCTGAAATATGTGGTTGTTAAAACGTGTGAAGAAAAAGGCGAAATGAGTTCAAACGTAGAAAAATGAGATCTTTCTGGATGAAAAATTATAAAACGAATATAGAGAAACAGGAATCGGACAGAGAAAATGATAAATAATGGGCCAATGTGTCAAAGGACACGAGAGGTTTCGGAAATATGTAAGATCAATACCCAGCTTTGTCTGAGTGGTTGAGGGTCCCGAGCAGAAAGCGTGTACTTTGGGAAGGACAGAGGGAAAAATGAAGGCACACAGAATGGCTGGTTTCACTAGTAATTAAAGTAACACGAATGAGAGCAACTGTGGGTGACCTTTATACACACATTACATCAACCAAAGTCATAAAAATGATTAGTCAACATCAGGAGAGCTATGGAGAAATGTGTGTACTTACTGGTCACCACTGGCATTATAAATTAATCCTTTATCTTTTCATAAGATAAATCCACTTTGTGTACATGTTCCACTGAAGTAGCCCAAACTTTATAAAAAATGAAACACGTTGCAATATTCATAAAGGCCAAAGAAGAAAAGAAAAGAAAGGAAATCATTTCAAATGCCCTACAGTTGGAAAATGGTTAAGGGAAAGATAATAAATACACTAATGACAATGGAATACTATGTGATCATTAAGAATATTATGTGCGCAAAGTATAAACAGATAACAGAAAACGGAAATCTAGGTACATATATATATTTGGGGATCACTCAGTGACAAAACTTAGCTTGGTGTTTTTAGAAAATGGGATTTTTTTCCTGCTGTGAAAATATTTGAAAGTGTAATAAAAACCCTTAAATTAAAATAAAAGATGAAGATAGAACTTAAAAAAAAGACTACATACCAAAACTTTGGGGAAATGATTTTTTAAGCATATATAACCAACACGTTTCAGTATTATTATGGTGATTACGATGACAGCCGCTATTACAAACATAGTAATTATTCCTCCTATCTTGGCAGATTCTGATGACTCTGTTAATGAAAAATGAAATGATTTTATTTCAAAATAAATTCAATAAATGATCACAGATCACATTGGGCTGATGGTGGAATGAGGTATCAAAGGGTGTGATCCTGGAGTCCCGGGATCGGGTCCCACATCTGGCTCCCTGTGTGGAGCCTGCTTCTCCCTCTGCCTGTGTCTCTGCCCCGCACCCCCCCTCTGTGTTTCTCAAGAATAAATAAATAAAATCTTAAAACACACACACACACACACACACACACACACACACACACACAAAGGAGCCAATGTTAGAAAAACTATCATTCAATACAATAGAATGGAAAGGAGTCCGAGTATACATATTTTTCCAAGGGTAAAAGTGGCAGATTTAATTTTTCAAAGTAAAATGTCTTCTAGTCTAACAATGTTCTATGACTGCACTCCCCAACACAGTAGCCATAAGCCACATGTGGTTACTTAAATTTATATTACCAAAACTGAAAAAAAAACAAAAAAAATGAAACAAAACCCCATCAAACTCAGCTTCTCGGTCATACTGGCCACATCTCAAATGCTCCATAGCCATCTGTTAGTACTGTCAAAAAAAAAAAAAAAAAAAAAAAGAAAGAAAAGAAAAGAAAAAGAAAACCCTAGGCCCAAAATGAAGTCACTTATGCCTGGCCCATGCAGCCATTACTGGGGCTTCATAACTGATTGCATTTTCAACCCTCCCCAGGACTGTAATCTTTACTGCTCATTCTGGAATTTCCCACTCAGCACCAAGAGGTAATCCACCTACTAGGATAAGACCCTTTTGTCCCCCAAAGAGAGGTGACCTCACTCCAAAGTCCTTTTTTCTGTTTGACTTCCTTGTCCTGCCTTTAAAAACCTTTTCCTTCTCTGCAGCCCTTTGGAGCTCATTTCTTTTCTTTTCTTTTTTTTTTTTTTTGTTTTTTGGGGCTCATTTCTACTTGCTAGATGGGATGCTACCCCATTGAGGAATCATTCAATCGAGCTAATTAGATCTTTAAAATTTACTTGAAGGTCTGTTATTTAACAGGATGCCCTAGAGACAGGAAGATGCGGAAAAGGAGTTCGTTTGAAAGAAATAACTGGGTCATTCTGAGGCTGGACTTTGGCCACACCAGGGCTCTACAGAACCTGCTCTGTCCTACTGAGGCCCCCATAAGTTTCTTGTCGAAATTCCTTTTGGAAAATTTCAACCTTCTGACTGAAAGTTGCTTTTTAAATTTTGTTTTTCCATCTCTCTACGGCAACATAAGCCCCACGAGGTCTGGAATGTTTGGTTTTATTTGTTTTGTTCACTGCTGTCTCCCAAGCATCTATGAAAGAATCCAGCATAGAGTAGATCTCCAAATAAGTATTTGTCAAATGGCTGAACACAGCTTTCCTTTGAAGGCTTCCTGAAAGAGCCAACCAGTTGATTTAGGACTTGAACAGAGTGGAGACATTTCTCTAGATCTCTGGACTGAACTCCCCCCGCCAGATAAGTAACCCCCTAAGATAGTAATGTTCATCTCTGAGTCTGAGGAAGTTAACACTGGTCGCAGGTGGTCTTTCAAGAATCCCCTACCATCCAAATCTGTCTTGGTTCCCAAGTTGTGCTTGTTGAAGGTAGTTTAGATGGCAAGTCTGGGCAGTGAGGCATCCAGGTTATGTGAAACTCCTGAATTTCAGACAGTAAGAACTAAGATATCAGATACTTGGGTCGTGAGGGATATCTGTTCTTGCACTGTCTTGGGTAATGATACAAGAAAGGAGGCTGATTTCACATGCAAAATGATGTGTTCACACCAAGTGACGATGAGATGACATGACAACGTGGGGCTGCGTGACCATTTCTTAGAGGGTGAAACAGAAAAGTCAGGGGAGAAACTTGATCATCACAGAGCATGTCAACCTCAAAGGTCAGTTGTATAGATGGGGACTGGGTTTCAGCAAATCCCTTTCTGTCATGTCATGTTACCAATTTGAGTCTCTTATTGGTGATCTCGTGATTTATATTAAAAATATATATATATATTTGGTATTTATCCTTGATTCTTGGCATAGGGCTCTGAAATTCCCTAAGAATTTCCTAAGTGATAAGAGCAAGGAAGGTAAAGGAGTGTATCTTGTTGTTCATAACCAAGCCCCTTCAACCACACTTGAGTTTACTATTAAAGAGATGACTTTTGGAAAGCCCCTAAGGATGGAGGCTGGTTGCCAGGTGAACCGATCAAAGATTAGAGGGTTGGAAATTTCAACCCTGGACCTCTGGGGGCAAGAAAGGGACTGGAGGGTGAATTAATTGCAACGGCAAAAGATTTAATCAGTCTTGCCTTTGTAATGAAGTCTGCATTAAACCCGGGTTCTGAGAACTTCTGGGATGGGAAGCTAGGAGGGTGATGTGCTCTAAGAGGGCATAGAGGCTCCTTGCCCTCTGTAGCTCTTTCACCTAGGCTGTTTCTGAGTTGTAGCATTTTATAATAAACCAGGAACGTGGTAAAGAAATGGTTTTCCTGAGTTCAGAGAGCCACTCTAGCAAATTATCAGACCCAAGGAGGGGGCCGTGAGAATCTTCAATCTGACACCGAGGTGACAACTTTGACCTGCAACTGGCATTTGAAGTGTTGGGGGGGCCAGTCTTGTGAGTGGAGTCTCTAACACCAGGTAGATGGCGTCAGAATTGAGTTAGATTGTAGGACTCTGAGCTGGTGCAGGAGGGTTGCTCCATGTGGGGAACACCCCCACACAAATGGAGTACAGAAGTATTCTATGAGTAGGGGAGAAAAATAATTTGTCCATTCAACTGGTTTTGGGGTTTTGTTTATAAGATCACAGAATAATAATAATAATAATAATAATAATAATAATAATAAAATATCTGGTCTTTGCTCCTGGTACTTGACACAGAGTATCAATTTCCTGAGTGATATGAGTGTCTTTGGGAGACCATATCTGAGTTTATGCTAATGAGGTAAGTCCAGGACAGTGCTGGATAGCTCCAGAATGGGGGCTGGTCACATGAAAAACCAACCTAGTCATTAGAGAGTGGGAACTTCTGGACCCACTGACCTTTGGAAAAGAGAGGAGGGGTTGGAGATCGCATGTTATCACTAACAGATGATGATTGAATCAATCCTGTGTATGTAATGAAACCTAGTAGAAACTGTGGATAGTCAGGCTTGGAGAGATTCTAGGTCGGTGAACACATGGAAGTATTGGGAGGGTGGTGCCCCCTGACTCCCAGGGGACAGAAGCTCCTGCACTACTAAATCAGAAGGGAGGTTGTCGGGAGCTCTGAATTAGTAGCCACCTCAGACAGAAGTCTGGGTGGCCAGACTTGGAGCTGGTACCTTAAAGGGGGAGCAGTCCTGAGAGACTTAGCCTCTTCACCTGTGGGGACCTGCGTTAACTCCAGAGAGTGTCAGAAATGAATCGAATTGTTGGACACCCAGCTGATGCTGGAAAATTGGTCCAAGGACATAAATATGTAAATGTGTTTGGGGTTCACATTTTTGTAAGAGCATAATGAACAGGCATAATGAATTTATATGCAAGTTTAGGTTTGCTCGTATTTAACTGACACTGTAATAATGATTTAAGCTAAGGCCTTTTTCCTTTAAAGATACTTTAAAGGAGATACTTTATTTCCTTTAAGACTGGTCTGTGCAGGGACGCCAGGTGGCTCAGGGGCTGAGCGTCTGTCTTTGGCTCAGGGCCTCATCCTGAGGTCTGGGGATTGAGTCCCGCATCGGGCTCCCTGCATGGAGCCTCTTCTCCCTCTGCCTGTGTCTCTGCCTCTCTCTCTGTGTTTCTCATGAATAAATAAATAAAATCTCAAAAATAAAATCTCAAAAATCTCAAATAAATGTGCATCATTCAATGCTGAAGAACAGAGAGTAGTAAAATCAGACCCAGCACCTTAGTCCACCAGGCACCAGGCACCGTGGAGTGTGGTTCAGTTAGTCCACAAATCAGCTATACCACTTATGGTTGCTTCCTTCTCTTGGCTTATTTTGTCCCCACTGTGGTAAGTCAGCAGGTTAAAGAAACTCTCATGGAGAAATTCAGAAAGGCTTCTTCCGTGGAGATATTCACTTTTGGTGAAACAATTAGAGACCTAGTTACTTCCTAGGCCAATAATCAGCAGTGAATATTCCTAAGCCTGACTGTTCTCACTGCAGATTTCTCCACTGGGGGAAGGTTCATGGACTACACTGTTTATTGTTCTGATGCTTTTGAAACAGAGGACTTTTCAGTCATTGTCAGGGACTATCTCACACACACTGGTGAGTTTTCCTTCCATTTGGAGCTATCGCCAACCTTCCTGCGAGCCAGGCCACATCAATGAGCCACACTCAACGACCATAATTTGAGCCTCTGATACCTCTGCGTGCAATTGCTTCCAGGAACCCTGCCTCCTCCAGCACTTGGCTTGAATAATGGCCAAGCGAAGGGCATTCAGAACTGAATTTCATCCTGATTCCCTGAAATAGAAGTGTTTCTACTTCAGGAGGATCTGACTTTTTAAAGGTAGATATGTGACTGTCTCGATGGTGTGGCGCCTTCAAAATGACTCCATGTCATAGTAGAGACTGACCAACAGAACACATCTCTGTGATGCACTTTCAGTGGAAGAAATACCTTTCGTGCTCTATGACTTTCAGGTTATTTTCATTAACTAAGTTTTCTCGCAGAGTAAAAGCAACACATGAATTTTTAAAAACCTATACCTGTTTCTTGTCCAGGCTGAAGGAGGATACATTTTACTGGAGATCTATGTACTTCTCCCAGATTTCTAGGGTTAAAGTAAACAGATACACAGTAGTTGGTGTTTGGAAGTAACTTGTCGATGACGTAAGTGAAATTTCCAGTGATGGTTTCATTTAGTTTGGGGTTGTGCTGTAAAAAGAAGCAAAAAATCAGGAAGACTTTGAGTGAGAAATTCATTTAGAGGCAGGCCCTAAGAGTCACTTTGGGGATTCACATGGAAATCTTAAACAAGGAGAGAAATATCTTAGGCTCCAAAGGAGAAAGTATTTTAAAGTTATTTGGCGCCAGCAACTGATGACAAAACTGCATATATGTGTATATCATGCACATTTTCAAACCATGAAATCTAATCTAGCAGCTTCATATTATAGAGTAGAAAAAGTTTCAATGAGGAATAAAGTTTTCCATGACATCATTTTTTACAAGATGATTTTGTCTTGCATTAAGATAATCCTGCAAAACTAAGAGAATAAAAAAAAAGATGATCTTTTATCATTAATGATATATGTCTACCCTTCAGGAGGTGCTTTCATAATATTAATGAACGTGATTATTAAAACAGTCCGCAAAACTGGTGCTATCCTCATTCTCCAGATGATGAAACTACTGCTCAGAGTGGTTAGGTAACTTTCCAAGGCCACACAGCTTGCCTGTGGCAGAACTGTGGCTGATGCCTAATTTCTTATCTCCTCCCTTAAAACACCTGGCTTCTTCTTTCTTAGGTAGTTCTGTTCCATTTTGGAATTAAAAGAGATGATATGAAGGCCCTTTCAAGAAAAACAGCTTCTGAGACGCCTGGGTCACTCAGTGGTTGAGCATCTGCCTTTGGCTCAGGGCGTGATCCCGGGGTCCGGGATGGACCCTGTGAGGAGCCTACCTCTCCCTCTGCCTGCGTCTCTCCCTCTCTCTGTGGCTCTCATGAATAAATAAAATCTTAAAAATAAATTAAAACAATAAAACATTAAAAAAAAACAGCTTCTGCAAAATATTTTATAGTTTTCAAAATAGTAGCAGTTCTAGGGATTAAGATTTCCAGTGGTCCAAATATGGCCTTCTGTATAATGTTTTTCTGCAAGTTTCTGTGTGGAAGGAGGAAGAATTAAAAAAGGAAAGGAAAAGCCCCAACAAACTAAAATCTCATGCATGGCCCATAAGCAACAGAGAAGAAAAAGGGGAGAGAAGTAGAAATCGGGTCATGGCGGGAGGGCTCTTGCCTCGAAGAGAATAGCCAATGGTAGCGGAGGGTCAGAATGTCTGGGTCCCACACCTGGTGTTGCCATTGTATGATCTTGGTGGGGTCTGCAGTGTTCGCTTCCTGTTTCACTAGGCAAACAGAAGCTTGCTTCTATTTGCCTCTGTGCCTGAGGACATTGCCTCTCCCACTGTGCCTCGGATGTACGGCCCCTGCTCCAAGCCAAGGTCAACCCCTTCTTGTGCTCATGAGATTCCATCCATACTCATCTCTATAACATGGCTCCAACGATCTTCCTGGAACATCCCATCTGCACAGGAACATGCCATAACTTCTTCCCTCCCTTGACCTCACCTTCCATCACAGAGAACCTCTCCTCTTTATAGAAAAACTCCTTAGAACAATTAGCTCTCCTCCCTGTGGCCAATTTCTCTCTTTCTTCTCCTTCTGGGTTCCACTCCTGCCGGAGCCTCACCCCAACAGACCAGGCCAATTTCTCTCTTTTTTTTCTTTCTGGGTTCCACTCCTATCAGAGCCTCACTCCTTGATAAGAAATCACTCTTTATTTAGGTCACCAGGACTTCCATGTTGCTAAATCCAATAGTCAATCTATAGTTCTTGCGTCACGTGTCTCATTTATAGCACCGGACACAGGAGATCACTTTCTCCTCCTGGAACTTTCTTCTTTCAGCCACCAGGACCTCACTCTCATCTACTTCTCCTTCTACCCTGCTGGTTGCTCCTTCCCAGTCTTGTTTGCTGTCTCTTCATTTGCTAGAGCTGTACATTTTGGAGTCCTCTGGGGCTCTGACTTTGGACATCTTCTCTTCTCTCTGCATATGCACTTCTAGGTGATTTTGCCTCGTCTCAAGGTATCAATACACATTAAGAAGCCAGTGACTCCCTCAGACATCTCTCCAGCTAGAAGCTCTCCCTTGAACTCCAGCTTTGGAGTATTCAACTCCTGCTCACTATCTCCTCCTGGATGCCTTGCAGGTACCTCAAATTTTACATATCCAAATCCAAGCTACTGATATCCAACCATTCACCTCCTCCATCCATAATCCACCCCATTTTAACGAATGGAAACTCCATCTATCGAGGTGCTCTTGTCTCTTCACCACATTGCACATCCGATCCATTCAAAAACAGCTCCACTTGCAAGACATATGCAGAGTTTGACCACTTCTCATTACTGCCAAGTGGTCCAAGCCACCACCAGCTGTCACCTGGATTCCAACAGTAGCCTCTTCTTTTTTTCTAGGTCTAATTTAACCCCAAGACTATTTTTCTTTAATGAAGAAGATGCTCATTAACCACCATTTTCATCTTACAGTGTTGTCAATATCCTAATAAGCACAGCGTTCTTATTTTACAAATAATAATCTCAAACAGAGTTAGTAGCTCATGGATTGAATATAAATTAGATGTGACTGGATTGTGATATTTAAAGAAACCTGATACAGACTCTGAGCAACATAAGCTCATTTCTCCCCTCTGTTATTTTTTGCACCCTTTTCCTAATCAAAGGATTAGGGTGTTGATTGTAATCCAAGTGGATATTAAAGGGAAAATTATAATTCTATAATTTGCTACTTCCTATTGGGTAATTACCATCACAATAGCCTCTTAACTGGTCTCCCAATTTCCACCTTTGGGCCCTATGCTCTACACACCGGGCTGGAGTCCCTGTTAAAGCCTCAGGTCCTCCAGCAGCTTCGGGACACTCCAAAGACACAGACCCACAAAGCACTATCAGATCTGGGCTCCATTGCTTTTCTGACCTCACCTCCTTCTATTTTCCTGTCTCGGTCATTCCATTCCAGTTCTCTGCTGCTTCTCAAATCCACTGGATCCTCTGCAGCCTCAGGACCTCTGACTTCCTGTGCCCTTTGCCTGAAAAGCCTGTGCCTGCCCCTGATAACTTGCAGGCTGGTATTGCTTGCAAAGGTTTATACTTGGCAATGGGCTATGCCAACGTAAGCTGCTCTTATGGCAGGGCCACTTCACTCATTCCAGCATTCTGGAATTTCACCTAGTGTGTGCTAAAATTAGCCTGTTCTCTTCATCTACACTACACTCCTTTCTCTTTCCTTTGTGTCCCCTGATGCTGTGCAAGGGACTTATTCTTTGAAAGAAGACCACACTGCTAGACTAAGTCAATGTATTTCCACAATGAAGGAACTATAGAGACTTCTTTCCTAAAATCAGACCCACTGCCTCAGACCTTTTGGCCTTAATTGTTCTAATCATTACAGATGTCTTTTTTTTTTTAAAGGAATTTTATTTATTTATATGAGAGAGAGACAGAAAGAGACACACACACACACACAGAGAGAGAGAGAGAGAGAGAGGGACAGAGAGAGAGAGAGGGCATGAGCAGGGGAAGGGGCAGAGGGAGAAGCAGACTTCCTGCTGAGCAGGGAGCCTAATGCAGGGCTTACCTAAAACTCCAGGATCATGTGCTGAGCTGAAGGCAGATGCCCAACCAACTGAGCCACACAGGTGCCCCTACAAATGTCTTTTTTAAAAGAAGAGCGTCGAATATATTCATTGCCAACTCAGAACTGTTTTGACCACTTACCTTTTTGACAATGTTCCCTGACTGTTCTTCGATGATGAGTGATAAGTAAAACTCTAATACTCCTCCACCTAGTATCTTGGGAATGACAGGTGGAAATTTCACTAGGACGTTAATGTGGTCGGTAAAGCCAACAATATCAAACTCTGGTGGTTCCAAAGACACTGTTTAAAAAACAAAATCAGAAACAAATCCCAATGTTTAACAGTAGTATTTCCAGGGCTGTAATACAACCTGATTTCTTGACAACTATCTCCTCTCTCTCTCTCTTTGGTGCAAACAGGTGATTTTATTAAAGCATGGGGACAGGACCCCTGTCCTGCAGAAAGAGTTGCACTGGGGTCATGAGGAGTGTACCATGATATACTCTTAAGTTGGGAGGGGGTTAGGGAGAGTGTGTCTAAGGAATTTTGGAAGCAAGGTTTCCAGGACCTTGAGGGAGCCAGCTATTGTTGGGAAAAGGTCATTTATTACTGTCTAGTAAAACCTTAGTCATGAGACCCTTCAGATGTGTATCGGTGGGTCATATGCTTGGGGGATGATTGGCAACATATATCTTGTGGGGTTTAGAGATAAAGGAAATTTCTAAAGGAATTTTCATATGTTAAAGTAGACTTCCAGGATCCCGGAGATTGGGCTAAGATTGCCTTTTGCCTTTAGCAAAGTAGGCAGTTGAGTCCCTAGAGGAATGTCACTCTGCCTTTTTGAAGGACTTGTCAATGGGCTGTAGGGAGTAAGGAAATTTAATAATTTCTCTTCTGCCTTTGTTTCTCACATCAATTTTCACATGGAGACAACTATCTTCTCTTTATCCTACCTATGGTCCTAGTTGAGGCATGGGTTATACATTTTTATTGGTGAAAAATTGAGAACAATAAAAGTGGTGTAATTACTTAATGGAGAAATGGAGGATAGGTTTTGGGATAAAGATCAGTCTTTCCCAATTTTCAAGCTGTATTCCAAATATGAAAGTAAAAATGACTTATTTTCATATTATAGTAATACCCAACCATTGTGGAAATAGTAGAAAACACAGTAGGCAATTGTGCCTGAATGTGGTTAACCATCTTTTGTCTCTAATGTATGAATGTAAATATATATACATACGTATATAAGCTGAACTAGTGTACAACACACACACACACACACACACACCTAAATTAAATCATTCTTACCCACAGTTTTGCATGGTATATATTGCACTTAACTCATTTCACAAATACATTTTTTTAAATTTTTTTTAATTTTTTTTTTTTTTACATTTCATAAATACATTAATGCATATTTATCTCTATTGAGGGCTGGCCAACTGGCCTGTGAGTTAGATTTCTGCACAGCCTGCCAGTTCAGAGTGGTTTTTATTTTGGGAAGGGTTGCAGTACAATTAAAGAAGGTGATATAGTGTATGATATGTGGCCCATAAAGTCTAAAGTATTTCTTTTCTGGCCCTTTATGGAAAGTTGGCTGACCCCTGATGTTCACTGTGACTCTTCAATGGTTGATTCTATTCCACTAAGTGGCTGGCTGGACCATAACTTAATTGATTTGCTGTTTTGAACATTAGATAGTCTCTAAATTTTCTCAATAGAATCATTGTGTCAATGAGCATTCTTGGAGCTAAACCATGACATTCATCCACAATTATTTCTTTAGAATGAATTATTAAAGAGGAATTCTAGATTAGAGGAGGCACACATTAAGGTTTTAACACATACTGCCAAATACTTTCAGAAAGACCATACTGTGGCACACTCCCTGCATTTCCTCTACACCTGGGTAGCTAGGTAGTTTTAATATTTACGGGGTCTTGAAAAAAGACATCTCATTCTTACTTTACCATATTTTTTGCAATAGTCTGAATACCATAATCTAGAAGTGGCACTTTCCTTTCTTTTCTTTTTTGGACACACACAGGTATGTAGATGTATACACACACCTAAATGTACACACCCAATTCCAATGAACCTCACATCTAAGTTGTTGGCGGCAGTGGGATTTGGTCATTATCACTTTGCTAAAGCACGTATGTGTGAGTGCACACCCACACCGCCTTTAACAGGGAGCTGAAATGGAATCTTTCTTTTGGAAATAGGTTGCAAATTAGGACACTGAAGAAGTGCTGGAGTCTGGCCGAGGACCACTGGCAACTGCCCTGGAGCTATTAATGCAAGTGCCATAGGGAGCTGACTCCAGTCATTGGAAAAGAAGAGAGAGACAGACCCACTCACACAGATAAGAGCTACTGGGTTATGATCCAGGGGAGGGGTTGCAGTATGAAGGAAAACACTGACCCAAAGAGTTGCGACAGCTCAGATTCAGGCCATCAAGACCTCACTGTCTACTTCCTCTCGGGTTCTGAAATATACTAGAAAGCCACGGCCATTGCTGCCAGAATGCCTGCCTCACACAGGCTGAGAGGAATCCTCTGCCAAGTACAGGTTATCATTCCACTTTTGGGATGAGAAAACGGAGGCTCAGAGAGGCAATGTAAATGCTTCACAGTTCCAGAGCTAGGAAGTGGCAGGGCCCAGCAGTGCACCTAGCCCTGAGTCTGAGACACCTTTGAGGACCTTCCTATTTCAAGGCAAAGCAAATAACGATGATCTTGATGACAATGATGGTGATGAAAAACAGAGATCCACTCACTGTGTGTTACCAGGAATAAATTGCTGCTACACTGGACCAGCGTTGTGTTCCCTCTGAATCCATCAACTCTGAAGGTGTAGGTCTCGGGCAGGACCTCCCACACGTCTGTTAGGTCACAAGATGATGCTGTGGTATTTGAACAGTGCTCAACAATCTTCACCTGGTTTGGTCTACTTTAGAAGGAAAAGAAATGGCAAAAGGAAAACTTCAGCATTTATGTGATGAGAATCCACTAACTGCATGATCAACTTCTTCATTTCTCTCTCTCTTTTTTTTAACTTCTTCATTTCTTTACGGCTCTGCCCAAATATCACTATACCAAGTCATCTGCCCTCACCACCTTATTTAAACTGGGATTCCTTACCCTCTTCTCTCCTAATCCCTCTTGCCTGTCTTTATTTTTCTGCACATTGTTTACCAGCACCTACCACATTATATCTTTATTTGTTCATTGATATCTGCCTATTTTCAGAATATCTATTCTAGGCTCCAAGAGGTCAAGGACTTTGGTTTATGGTCGGACCCCTGGCATGCAGTCAGTGCTCAGTAAATATTTGCTGGATAAATGCATGAGCAAACCCTACGCTTTTGTGGTAAAGGCCCCAGATCTCCCTGCCCCTACAGAAAAACCATGAGCGTCCTCCCTGAAGCCCTCTCTCCAGCTGAGGATCACATGGTCTAGTCCTAAGTCAGCCTGTGCTATGTAGGGACAACACAGACATTGATTTTTTGAGCTTCAGAAAGGTAAGGGGGGTGATACCTGTCACCACCTAACGCAAAGAGAAATTAGGACTTTGGCCGGCACAAGAAAAACTCACAAGAGGCCTTCCACCAAGCCAGTCAGTAGTAGTAACAGCTCTTAGCCAAATAAACAGCACACAAAAGAAACTTGGAGAGGTGACTAGATAAAAATAACAACTTATAAGGGTGATATTAGACATCGGAAAAAGAAAGCCATTGAGGGCTCCATCCATTATGTTATTAATCTTTGCAGCCTCCTCTAAGTAGGACACTTGGCTCAGAGAAGCTGAGCTCTGTGCCCGAAGGTCACGGTTGCTCAGTAATCAAGCCCAGCCTGTGGACCTGGGCCTCTCCTAGACTGGACGAGGCAGCTTTCTGATGTGCCCACATGCCTCCCTGGGTAAAGAAAAGTGAACACAACATCAATATGGTCACCAGATCTTTGGAATCCTGTCCTCAGAAAACAGCGCTTTTATTATTTCTTTCTCTCTTGAAAATAGCGCTTGAAATGCTCAGGCTTAGCTGAGTGAGAGGAGTAATTGTGAGAACCATACACAGTGATTATTTTGCTTCGGCGGCTTTAACCCGTAGAAATGGTTATAAATCCAAGCTTTGTCAAAGCCAGTCTGAGGTTTGTTAAAGTATCCAATTTAATTCAAAATGGACTTGGCCTTTTAAAGCTCTGAATTCAGAATAGAGAGAGTGGGAGAGAAGAGAGGACCTCCAGCACAAGTCAGGTCACAACTCTTCCCCACTCCCCAATTAATAGAAAGCTAATATACTTAAGCAAGCAAGAAAATGAGATGTCAAACCAACCTTATGGCCGTGTACTGAAATGTATAGCGATCTGGCACAACTGAATAGTTTTTTAATTCCCATGATAAGATTAGCCGGAAATTTCGAAAAGTCACCTTGAAAGTGCAGAATTTATCCGACAAATCTAAAGGAAACGGGAGACAAGAAAGAGACACTGAATCTGGAACCCAGGGTCGTCCCATCTGTTCTTTGGGATCTGTAGCCCACCCGCCCAGCAGAGAAACCCCAGCCGGGGTCTTGGAAACCCAGGAAGGAGGTGGTTCTAGTGGAGACAAGAAATGAAGTCAAAGAATCATTCACGAGCAACACATCGTTAGGGGCAGGCCAGCTTAGGAAACAGAACTCAGCACCGCAGAAACAGAATTGGGCTCACTCAGTCATCGTGGACTCTCAGTGGTTCATTGGATCAAAATGATCCGTGTCCATCTCATTCTCTCAACTCCCTCCTGCAGGCTCCCTAAGCAGCTCAGCCCACTGCCTGCTTTCCCTCCTCTGAACCTCCCGTGCACTTACTCCCAGGTCATGGAAGGAGGGAGCAGATGACACATGCCCTGACTGGCCCTTCCCAGGCATTTAATCAGAGCAACAGTGCTGATGTCAGTGCTAGTGAGGGGCCCCTGGGTGGCTCAGTGGTTGAGCGTCTGCCTTTGGCTCAGGGCATGATCCCGGGGTCCTGGGATCGAGTCCCTCATCCAGCTCCCTGCAGGGAGCCTGCTTCCCCCTCTGCCTACGTTTCTGCCTCTCTCTGTATCTTTCATGAATAAATAAATAAAATCTTAAAAAAAATGAAGTCAGTGCTAGTGAGAGACCCATTCTGCAGACCATATTATGAGTCTTGAGTTATACATTGAGCACTTGAGTTATACAATGTTACGTAGCTGGGAAGCTGGTGGCAAGTGAGACTCGAAAGCTCTACCTGTCAAATCCTGTTCAAGTCTTTTTTTTTTTTTTCCAAATTCAATTTTTATGATCCTCTAAGTTGTCTGTGATTTAGACTCAGGACTTTTCTTCTTGGCTGTGAATTCTTCATCTCCTGCCCTCATCACAAGGTAGGACACAGAGTTAATGCAGAATGAGATTATGTGGACAGATTTATAGATGCAGGCAAGATGTTTGGTTCAAAAAAATTATTTTCCTTTGTCTGGCACCAGGTACCAGACAGCAGGTGGAAGAATGCAAATGAAGGGAAATTATTTCTGGATTATTTTCTGTTTGACATAGTCTGTGCCTTCTCATTCTTCAATTAAGGGGTTTGAAATCGAATATTCTTTTAAGGAGTCTTATTTTTAAATTTTTTAAAAAAAGATCTTATTTATGTGACAGAGAGAGAGAGAGATAGAGACACAAGTAGGCAGAGGGAAAGGGGGAAGCAGGCTCCCCGCTGAGCAGGGAGCCTGATACCAGACTCCATCCCAGGACCCCGGAATCGCAACCCGAGCCAAAGGCAGACGCTCAACCACTGAACCACCCAGGTGTCTCTTTTAATGAGTTCTAAAATGACCTCTGGTGTCATTTTAATTAATTTATTTCCTTTTTTGGGAGGGTGTTAATTTCTTCTAAGAGTTCTGAGAGAGAAATATGAAAATTTGGCTAATTTTGGCTCCGTTGACAGAGAAAAAGGAGAGTATTTGAGAAAATCTAAGAAAAAGGATTCAAACAAAATGGGCAACAGTTCTGCGATCAAAAATCAAATTCCCCACATTTTAGACTTCTGAATGGTCACCCCAATAGTCTGGCCCTTCCACAAAATTCAGCCAAGCCAAGAAAATCTCTTACCAGGAAACGCAGATGACACGCTAAACACGAAGCTGATACACACTGGGAAGAGGAAAAAAAAATATTAGATAAGCAAAAATACCCTCTCCAGGCTGAATCTGTAATTTTTGCTCTGAGCCTGGCTTTTTTTGTGTGTGTGTGTGTACCCGCGTCTTAATGTTGGATCGACACTTCCTCGTGCTAAAAAATGCTCAAGTAAACGGTTCTTGGAGGATGGGTGTTGGTATCAGCAGCACATGGTCCACAGGTTTCCACCCGAGTGAATCTAAAATAAGGTCTGTCTGGGGGTTGATGTGGAATAACAGGGCTGACTGGTTGGGCGTGCGCCCCAAGAAACAGTCATCTGTCTGGAGAAGATCTCAGACTATGAATTTCACAGGTTATTAGTTTACATTTTAAAGACATTTGTCAAGGGTGGTGTAGGAAGAAAATCAATGGTGACAGGAATTGGGGACTCTCCTTTGCTTTCTGGATGTCACAGTGACTTGGGACTGTTGGGACTGGAGGGGTTACAGGCATGGAGAGTCCTATAAAGGGAGAAGTGTCCCACTCATGGATCCCCTACTGATAAGCTATGGAACAGATGACACAGTGACAGTGAAATAGAATCAAAAGAAACGTAGAGAAAGAGTGGAATAGGACTGCAGAAAAAAAGTCAGGAATAAATGAATCACAGAAACCAAAGTTCAGGGATGACTTTTCAGTCTGGTGATGTGCTAGGAGGTAAGGGACTTGGCCCCTTCCTAAGTTTGGGAGTAGGATGAGAAACTCCTCCCTGGATTAGAATGAGGGAATTAAGAGAAATTAACTCCTCACAGTGCTTAGGAGGATACTCTCCATCATCACCGAGTCATTCTTGGGTATTTGTTTGTCTTCCTAAAATGAAGAATAGGGCAGAAACCAGACCATCCGTCCAGGCTCCCTATCTATGATCCATTTAGCTCTTGGCCTTGGACAGGCTGATGCTGGGCCCCTGGTCAGGGAAATCCATTTGCTACTCCCCCACAGGGCTCTGGGGGATGGTGACGTGGCTGGCTTGCTCCTACAAGGGCTCAGGCAAAAGTAACACTTACCCACAAGATACAGATTCTGTGGTCTAATCAGGGAAGCATTCTGGTTCCAAACCATCTTGGTTATTAAGTCTTCTCTTTACTTTCACATCTGAAAGGAAATCAGTATGAGGTGATCCAGATGCTGAAGCAGGTAATTATTATTCTTTTTTAAAGATTTTATTTTTGTTATTCATGAGAGACACAGAGAGAGGCAGAGACACAGGCAGAGGGAGAAGCAGGCTCCCTACAGGGACTTGATCCCGGGACCCGGGGATCATAACCAGAGCCCAAGGCAGACGTTTCGCTGACTGAGCCACCCAGACACCCCACTCTTGGACTTTGGAAAACCAAATTCGTAAATAAAAACCATTTTTTTCCCCACTCACACACACTTCTATCTCTCTATTCAGACTTGTCTACCTTTTCATACATGTAAGAGCTACTTGTATTTCCTTTTTTGTCAACTGTGTGTTTCTTTGCTCATCTTTCTACTGAGTTGTAGCTTGTTTTCTTATTGGTTTGTTTGTAGGAACTCTTTTAAGTATGAGGGAACCTGGCCCTTGGTCTGTTATACAAATCACATCTTTTTCTCCTCTGTTGTCAACTTGCCCTTTGATTTGCTCATGCTGGCTTTTGAAAAAAAAAAAAAAAATCTCACCCATGAGTTTCTGAGGTATATGTTTTCAGTTTTAAAGCTTTTTTCTTTCTTGGCATCTGCATTTTGAGTCAGAGTCAGGAACATTCCGCACTCCAAGCTGAGAAATTCTTCCTGAATTTTATGCCTCAGGGCTTCTGTCTCTACCCAAGCTACTGGGTCTTATAGGTTCTGGGTGTTTTGTACTCCCCAACACGGTAGCAGCCTCAGGCCCCAAGTTGAGACTGAAAAAAGGCCACAAAGTAGCAGACGTTAGTTCAAGTTCAAAACAAATGAAAAAGTCCTCTTGGGGGGTGTCTGGAGGGCTCAGTGGTTGCACGTCTGCCTTCCGCTCAGGTCATGATCCTGGGGTCCTGGGATCGAGCCCCCTGTCTGGTTCCCTGCTCTGCACAGGGCCTGCTTTTCCTTCTCCCTTTCCCTGCTTGTGCACTCTTTCTCTCTCCGTCAAATAAATAAATTAATTAAAAAAAAAAAAGTCCGTCAAATAAATAAATTAATTAAAAAAAAAAGTCCTCTTGATTATGAGGGCAACAGGTCCCACCAGGGTGCCCTCCTAGAGAATCCAAGGGATTCCAGGTTAAAACTGCCAACCCTGCTGAAGACTCCACCACCCCTGAGCTATCCAGGCACCTCTGCCTACAACTTATGCCACAATTCTGTGCCCATTGGGAACATCTCCAGAGCTCTTTGCGACGCGTGAGGTCATCTCCCACCATTACTCCCCGGCAGGCGGCCTGCACGGTTGTGGGCGCATCTGGAGCGCAGAATGCCACATGGGGGTGGCACCCCCTTGCACTTGAACATCTGCCCTGTGGCCTCTCACTCCTCTGTCCTTTCCTGATGGTGGCACATCTTCACCTTTGCTCTCATCTGTAGAACACTTCATTTCTTCAGCGGCTGAGAGGCATGTGTGCGCACACACACACACACACACACACACACACACACGCAGTTACACAATTATAAGTCACTCACCCCCTGTGAGCCAGGGGAATGTGTGTTCTCCTTCTTTGCTCTTGAGGACCTATACTCCACTTCCAACCCAATGTCTAGTAACTAGATTCCTGCTTGTTTAGAAGATCTAATTTCCTGTCTTGGCATCCTGCCTGGAATCGTTAACCAAGCGCCTGAGAACTCACCCTGACTACAGATCAACCTCCCTAAGGCATAGCTGTGGTCACTCTTCTCTCTGTTCGCTCTTCCCTCACTTTCCCTCCTGGGTCCTGTAGGCAGAAGGGTTCCGCGCTTGGTTTGCTGCCTTCCTGTGGCTGGCTTGAAATTCCTAATGATCTTATTTTTGAACTTGTGTTCTGTTGACGAAGTCTGATGGGACAGAGGGATCCATGGTGAGCTTGGAGCCTCAGCTCACACTCGGTCTTGCCCTCCTTCCCCCCTGGGATGGGGTCCCAGGCCCTGTCTGGCCTCTCTCTCTACAATGGGAACTGCTGATGTCCTCTGAGTGGGGTACCAGCTGGGTCACATCGCTGGAAAGTGCCATGTTGTATTGATGCCCTCCTGGTGGGGAAGCAGGCAGGACGGGGGCCTGGCAGGGTGGACGTTGCCCGTGTTCCAGGCTGGCCTCACCCGGGGGGGCGGGCAGCTAGCTGGACTGGTGAAGATGAGCATCCAGGTCAGCCTTGACCCAGGTGTCTAGTACGTCCAGGGGCAGAGGTTTAAAGGCCTTTGGATGGGACACCTGGGTGGCTTAGTGGTTGAGCGTCTGCCTTTGGCTCAGGTCATAATCCTGGGGTCCTGGGATCGAGTCCTACATTGGGCTTCCTGTGGGGAGCCTGCTTCTCCCTCTGCCTATGTCTCTGCATCTCTCTCTGGGTCTCTCATGAACAAATAAATAAAATCTTAAAAAAACAATAAAGACCTTTGGATATTGGGGTTGAGAGACAGCAGGTCCTTGGGAAGGAGGGATTCTGGGCTGGATGAGCCCAACCCAGGCTGGGGTACAGGGCGGCTAGCAAGAGGGGGGATCCCAGCTCCCTTAGGTCCCAAGTGCATGTGTGCCCAGAGTCGCAAGGGGCAGAGTGGCATCGGGCAGCTGCAGAGAGCTGTGCTGGCCCTGATAGTAACCCTGGGGCATGAGCGAATGCCTCTGGGGCAGGCGTGTGCCTGGAGGGACCTCTTTCCTCCTCCCCAAGTCTGGCCTAAGTTTGCTTCTTCTGGTTAGTTCGAGGTACCCTCTTAATATGTGCTGTGAGATGCCAGTTATGTAATCTGGTGATTCCCCATACGAATTAAATGCTCTTAGATCTGGCTTTGCACAGCAGAAAGTAGAATGGGGAAATGCCTGTTAACGATGTAAAATTTTATTTTTTTACTTGGGGTGACGTTACAATGTAAAAATGAAAGTGACAAGTTGGGAGACAGAGACAATGGAAGAAAAGAAAAAGCTTTATAGTTTAGGGCCTTCCCTAAACTTCTTGCTCTATAGACACGCAAACCCTGCATCTTCCTTTTGCTCTGGGACCAGAACATTCTGTAGCCAGCCCAGTCCGCAGCTCCCTGTCACCTGACAAGGCATCCCGCGCCTTGGGTTGAATTCAAGGCTGTTTTCAGCCTTCCTGGTCTTCCCAGGAGTCACTGCTCCACACAGGTGCCCAGCTCTGGGTGCCTCTCACCCTGCCCTGGCTCTCTGGGTACCCCTCACCCTACCCTGGCTCCCTGCTCCACTGCTCCTGGAGCAACCCTCACCTCTGACACCTTAGCCAACCCTGCTGCCTTTCAGGGCCCTGCTCAAGTAGACACTAGAAAGTGAAATGATTCCTCTCTGAATTCCAACTCCTCCAACAGACGGACAGATGGGCCAACCCTCAAGGAGTTTGAGGCTTCCCAGTCTCCTGGTGGAGAATATTAGGGTCTCTTCTTCTATCTGGCCTGACACCTGGCATAACATTGGTAGTCAATGAGTAATGAACGGACTGGACTTAGAAATCCTACACAAATACAATTATGTATATTTCCCCCTAAAAATTAGGGGGGGAACCCCCCAAAATAGAAAGAAGAAAATAACAATCATCCTTATTTCTACCACCCAAGACTAACCATTGTTATTTTAACATCTTGGCATGTTTGTTTCTAGTTGAGTTTTCAAATGGCTTTCTTATTTCTGTAGAACTTCTCTTGTGTGCTCATTTAAAAAATTAAAAATGTATAACAGTGCAAATTCCAGCATCCAGGTATTTCCATCATTAACATTAGGCGGACATAATCCCAGAGATCTTTCTATGCATGTGTATTTAGGGCCTTCCTAACACACATGCAGACCATTTCTGTCTAAATTTAACTATACTTGGGAAAGAAAACTCAAAAGACTGAAGGAATTGTTGGAATTAGAATTCTTCTTCTCTTTAGATAAGAATAAGTTCCTAAAATATCTTCGTAATGTGTCAAAGAAAAGGTGACAGAGACATCAGAAAGTTGGGGTATTATATGTTCACAGCACCTTTTACTATTAAACCATATTTATTGATCCATACTTTCAAAGATGAGAATTTTACTACTCTCCTTTCCCTCCCATCTTCCTCCCTAAGTCTTTTTTTGTTTGTTTGTTTATTGATTTTTGTGTCTAGGTTGATATAACAATCACATTTTATTCTACCTACAATTTCCAAAGCTGTCCAATATTAATTCTACATTCATATAAACACTTACTAATGCTCCTTTTGAGCATGAGTTCTCTATGGTACGCTTGGGTTCTTTATTTTGATTTATCTCTTAATTTGCTAATTTGCTGAATTTTTCCAAACCAGCAGTTTTTCCCAAAGAGGGCTCACTGAGTGTTGAATTCCCTTGGCTCGTTCATATTTGAGAAGGCCTGCCTGTTGACTCTTACCTCAAATGACATCTTAGCTGAATAAAACACCCTTCTGGGGACAGTATCCTCCACTTAGAACACTTCTGGGAACCTCCATCCTCTGGCATTTAGCACTAGGGAGTCTGAGGCTGGTCTGGTTTGTCCCTCTTTTGTTTACTTTTTCTTCTTGGATTCCTAAATAAGTCTTCTCTTGAAAAAAAAAAAAAAGTAAATCACTTAAGTTATCTTGATGCTGAGCTTTCCCATATGAAAATTTCCTGGAAAAACTTCTTTGGGCCTATAGACCATTTTTTCTTCATTTCAAGAAAATTTCTTCTCTTTTACCTTTACTTGCATGTTCTGTCCCATTTGTCATTTCTGCACATCAGGGATCCCAATTATCTTAATGTTTGATTGTTCTTTACCTTCCACGTCAGATTCTTCCTAATTGACTTGTCTTTCTTTTTCATTTACGTTCACTGGGCTTGAATCAAACCTTTCCTTTTTTAAAAAAGCTTTTATTTTCAGCAGTATCTATTCTGTTCCTTCTTCTTACTTCTTCTGAGGTTATGTTTCCATGGCAGTCAATTTATTCCCTTAAGTCTACAATCTCCCGTTCCATCCTAATTCAAAATATCCTCATCTTTGAGCTTATCCAATTGAATTCCTATTTTTATCAAGTTGTAGGATATAAGGCCATTGGAAGAAGTTTTCTTCTAATCTAGGAATAACATTATTTTTTATTTTTATGTTTATTTTTTAAATATTTTATTTATTTATTCATGAGAGACACTGAGAGGCAGAGACAGAGGCAGAGGGAGAAGCAGGCTCCCCATAGGGAGCCCGATGTGGAACTCAAATCCAGGACCCCAGGATCACGACCTGAGCCAAAGGTAGATGCTCAACCACTGAGCCACTCAGGTGTCCTGTAATATTATTTTTTAAGTAAGACTCCTTTGCAAACCATGTCGTTATCTCCCTTCCTTCCTCCCGCCCATCACTTCCAGTCACCTCGCTGGTACTTAGATGGCTTTGTCATCTGTTATTATGATATAGTGGAGTGAAATCTTAACCTCCTTAACCCTGACTTTCCAGTTTGTTCTGTAAAGACTGAGCAGTTTCTTGAGCCTGAAGGACTGGCTCTGGGATGGGGTGCTCAGTCAAGGTAGAGACAGATGTAAGGATACTGGGGCCCTGCTTTCTCCTGGAAGATTTGGTACACGCTCTGCACGCAGGTGCACTGGCTTTAGTGGAGAGGTGAGGCAAGGTCAACCACCGGGCCTGCGGATGGCTCTCCTGATCCTGGCACTGGCTTTCTCAGCTCCCACTCACCCAGCTGACTTTCCCCATCTCACGGCCTCTGACTACTGCCCCTTTGCCAGAAAAGGAAAAAGTCAAGTATGCTAAGGCCCTGTTTTCTTCTTTCCTGTCTATTAGGGAGTCTTTTTAAGATTGTTGTTGATTCGCCAGTATAGTTTCTGGTGGTCAGGCATACTCAAATTGTAAATACATTTAAATAAATACATTTATTTATTTATTTATTTATTTATTTATTTATTTATTTATTTGAGAGGAGGGGGAGGGAAAGGGAGAGAATCCCAAGCCGACTCTGTGCTGAGCACAGGGCCCCATGGGGGCCTCAACCCCACAACCATAAGGTCCAGACCCGAGCCCAAAGCAAGAGTCAGACACTCAACCTACTAAGCCACCCAGGCACCCCAAATTTTAACTATATATAAATAAAAAGCCCTCAGAATTAAAACAAGAACACAAACAATGCTTAAGACTCTCTCCCGTGGACTCTGGCTTACGGGGAAACCAAGCATCCTCATTTTCCTGCTGGCTCCAGAGAAAATGTTCAGTTGCTCTCAATCCCTCCCTGTCTCTCACTTTTTTCCCTCTTTTCTGGACTTCCCAGGACACTTCGGCCTACCTGCTCCCCCAACTAACACCTTTTCCTTTATTCTCCTATAATCGCACACCAAGCAGCTTCACTCTCAGAATGAATGCAGCATCCTCAGGCAAAGTACTGTCAAGCTCTGCTTCTGCTCAGATGACATTTTACACTTTATAAAATGCACGTTTCAAAAAAAAATTTAAAAAAATGCACGTTTCTTTCTTACATCCAAACATCTCTGAAATCAGAATGTGTGTGTTTTAGTACTTCCTAAAAATTTTACATGAAAAAGTGCATCTTACACTCAGTGGCATTTTAGTTTTTCTAAGATAAGATGGCTGATAGTCAAAGATTATATGCCATTGACTGTTCAACAGTTTGAATATTTATAAATAGAACAGAAAAATGAGTTCAGTAGCACTGTGTGCAAGTGGGAGAGATGAAACGTATATTTTAATAGTTTCACTTCCAAGACTATCTCTGGGGCTGGGGTTCTAATTTTTTTTTTTTTTTTTTAGACAAATTACCATTTGTCAAAAAATCACAGGAACCAAATTTCAGGGAGATTTTTTTTTTTTAACTTTTAGATAAATACACGAGGAACTTTAGAGGAAACTCAGGTAGGAATAAAAAAGCCCGGCAGATTTTTGATGTTTTAAAATGGAAAGCCAGCTGGTGAACTGTTAGAACTTAAAAAGTTCAAACTGTTTCCTGGAACTAACAGGTCAAATCTTATCAATGAAGCCCATACTGCTAGGGAAGTTGAAAAGATGTTTCCTTCAGGGCACATTTTGGTTTTTGGGTTTTTTTTGTTTTTGTTTTTTGGGGTTTTTTTTGGCCATTTCTTTTTCTTTTTATGTATTTTTTTTTTTTAATTGGAGTTCAATTTCCCAACATAGAGTGTTCCCACATGAACACCCAGTGTTCATCCCTTCCAGTGCCCCCCTCAGTGTTCAGGGCACATTTTGGTGTGGACTCTGCTTCCATCCTTTTCTCCCCAAACCGGAAAGGCAAGCGGGAGGAGGGAGGTGACTCAGAAACCTTGCCAAGGTGTGCGACAGGGGACGGCCTGAGGTCTCAGTCCCCGGGGTCAGGTAGTAGGACCCCTGGGGAGCGTGGACCAGTGCAGAGTCCCTGAGCCCCCCTCCGCACCCCCCTGCTCAACAGACGCAGATGTGACCCCTCCGGCCTGTTTATAAAAGACCTCTTCTCAAACAAAAGCAAGGAAACCAAACAAATATTACAAGAATTTTAAAACGAGGCGAGATATCTAGAGTTGCTCCATAAGGTCGCCGCTCACCACTAGCTGAATTCCCCGGGGTTGAAACTCCAGCATCCACTCGCACCCGGTTCCCCACATCCCCGTCTCCCCGCCCTCCTCCCCAACCCAGCTTCCAAGCAGGGGCTGGGGGGTCTGGAAGGACCTCGGGCCCCCAAGCCCCCGTCGCCCCTCGGTGACCGGCTCCCGCCGGGTGTCCTCGCGGGGGCGGCCGCGGACCCGACCGAGGCCCCAGAGACGGGGCACCCCAGGTTCGCAAGGCCCAGTGGATTCCGAGGCACAGGACCCTCGCACGGCTCCAGGGCTCACGTCTCGCCGCCCCCAGTGCCCCGGGGGTCCCGAGCATCCTCGGTGGGAGCGGGGCGGGGGCGGGGGCGGGGGCGCGGGGCGCGGGGCACCGTGCAAAGACCCAGGGCTCCCGGGGGCGGCGGGGAGCGGAGCGCGCGGAGGAGCGCGGCGGATGCCCCGCGGACCCGCCCGGCTGGGGGTGGGTCGGGTCGGGGCGGGGGCGGGGGGGTTGCAGCGGGGAAGGGGCAGGGGGCGCAGCGGGGAGGGGCGGGGGGGCACAGCGGGGAGAGGCGGGGGTGCAGCGGGGAGGGGCGGAGTGTGCAGCGGGGAGGGGCAGGGGGTACAGCAGGGAGTGGCGGGGGATACAGCAGGAGAGGCGAGGGGTGCGGCGGAGAGGGGCGGGGGACGCGGGGGTGAGGGGCGGGGGGTGCAGCGGAGAGGGGCGGGGGACGCGGGGGTGAGGGGCGGGGGGTGCAGCGGAGAGGGGCGGGGGGGCGGAGGGTGCAGCGAGGAGGGGCGGGGAAGGGCGGAGGGTGCAGCGGGGAGGGGCGGGGGGGCGGAGGGTGCAGCGGGGAGGGGCGGGGGGGTGCAGCGAGGAGCGGCGGAGGGTGCAGCGGGGAGGGGCGGGGGGTGCAGCGGGGAGGGGCGGAGGGTGCAGCGAGGAGGGGCGGGGGGGTGCAGCGAGGAGGGGCGGAGGGTGCAGCGGGGAGGGGCGGGGGGGGCGGAGGGTGCAGCGGGGAGGGGCGGGGGGGGTGCAGCGAGGAGGGGCGGAGGGTGCAGCGAGGAGGGGCGGAGGGTGCAGCGGGGAGGGGCCGGGGGGGTGCAGCGGGGAGGGGCGGAGGGTGCAGCGGGGAGGGGCGGAGGGTGCAGCGAGGAGGGGCGGGGAAGGGCGGAGGGTGCAGCGGGGAGGGGCGGGGGGGTGCAGCGAGGAGCGGCGGAGGGTGCAGCGGGGAGGGGCGGGGGGTGCAGCGGGGAGGGGCGGAGGGTGCAGCGAGGAGGGGCGGGGGGGTGCAGCGGGGAGGGGCGGGGGGGGTGCAGCGAGGAGGGGCGGGGGGGTGCAGCGGGGAGGGGCGAAGGGTGCAGCGGGGAGGGGCGGAGGGTGCAGCGCGGAGGGGCGGGGGGCGCAGCGGGGAGGGGCGGGGCGGGGGCCCCGGGGGCCGGCAGCCGCGTGGGCGGAGGCGGAGCGCGGGGAGGCCGGGAACCAGCGAGCGATTCCGGGAAGCGGCCGCGGGGAGGGAGGCGGCGATCGCCGCGAGGCCGCCCGCGCCAGCGCCCCCCGCCCGCCCCTTTACCTCGGCAGGGTGGGCTCGCGCTCCCCGCAGGGTGCCGGCCTCCGGGCCCCGCTGCCGCCCGCGCCCCCGCCCCTCCGGCTGCGGCTCCCGCTGCGGCTCCGGCTCCGGCTCGGCTCCGGCTGCGGCTCGGGCTCGGGCTCGGGCGCCGGCGGCCCGGATGCGCGCTGCGGGCGGCCCCGGGGCTGTGGCGGGCGCGGGGCCGGGGTCGGCCGGGGTCGGCCGGGGGCTCCGCGGGGCGTCGCCGAGGTCGCTCGGCGGGGCCGCCTTCCCCGGGCGCGACCGTGTGCAGAGCCTGCGCGCTCGGAGCGCGGCCTCGGGCAGCTCGCGGACGCCCGGGTCGCCGGCGGGGGGCGGAGCACCCGACGGGTTCCTCTATTGACGTTTACCGACCCGGCTCCTACCACTCCCCGCACCCCCCACCCCGGAACACCCCGGCCCCGGAGCTCAGCGGGGGCGGGGACCGGGGCTGGGGCTCTGTTCACCTGGGATCCTCAGCGCAGAGCAGCCCTTTATGCACTCGACAAAAATGCGCTGAATGAATGAATGAGCGAATGGGTTCTCTCCCGGCCCCCCCACTTAGCAGTTCTGTGAACCGCTCGGATCCGAATTCTCCAATCAATAAAACAGGAATAAAAACAGCCACCATCCAGCTGTAAAGGCTTGATATGGGACGCCTGGGTGGCCCAGCCGTTTGGCACCTGCCTTTGGCCCAGAGTGTGATCCTGAACACACAAGATCGAGTCCCACGTCGGGCTCCCTGCATGGAGCCTGCTTCTCCCTCTGCCTGTGTCTCGGCCTCTCTCTCTCTCTGTGTCTCTCATGAATAAATAAATAAAATCTTAAAAAAAAAAAAAAAAAAAAAAGGCTTGTTCCAGCAGGCCTTTACAAATACTGTAAATTTGCTTCCCTTCTCTGTGTCTCTGGGTCTTTCCCTCCCTGTTCTTGTTACCCCAGTCCCCCACCCATCAAGGTGTTCAAGGTAGGTAGAGAGGGAAGATAGAGAGTCCCTCATTATTTTGTTTTGTTTTTTTTTTTAAAGATTTTTAAAAAATTTATTCATAAGAGACATAGAGAGAGAGAGGCAGAGACATAGGCAAAGGGAGAAGCAGGCTCCCTGATGCAGGACTCGATCCCAGGACCCCAGGATCACCACCTGAGCCAAAGGCAGATGCTCAACCAGTGAGCCACTCAGGCGTGGGGAAGAGAAACACTCTCCTGAACCTAATCCGACTCAGCTCAAGGGCAATTAGACAGCTTAGCCCCCTTGAGCCTTCTTGTCTATCATAAGGGGAGAAAAAATGAGGGGGAGGTGGGATCAAGGAACGCCTCTGAAGGTCATAGCCCAGTCTCAGGCCCATCAAAAAGAAGACCAAGCCCTGAGATTTAATCATAAGATTATAGAATGTTTCCCCTTCACAGTTCTTTACCACCACATCCCCAGGACTCTATGATAAAAACAGTAGATTACAAGTCTATTTAAGAAGGAGCTTTTAGGGAAACCCCCAAACCACAAGGGAAATAAAATGAGGACACTAGACAAAATTGAAATCTCTGACATGTGCAGGTACAGCAAATATTAGACACAGCCTCTTGGCCAGGTAAACATAGCATCTCATGCTAAAGGATTATTTAGCTCAGCACTTGTTATCAGATACATCATGTCTGGCTTTCAACAAAAAAAGACAAGGCACTCTAAAAGGCAGGGAAAAAAAAAAACAAGATCTGAAAAGGCAAAGTAAGCGTGAGAATAGGCAAAAATGTGGTGGAGAATTGGGAATGATAAGACTAGGAATTTAGAAGTAGTATGATTGATCTAGTAAGGGTTCTGTATTATCATAGAGAGATATTTGGTCTTTGTCCCCAGTTCCTGATACTGAGCTCCTAAGTCCCTTGTAGTTTCCTGAGTGGTAAGGGTGAAAGGAACATGTTTGTTTCAGTGAGGTGATACTTGGGACATCCCAGATAGTTTCAGGGTGGGTCACCACAAAGACTAAACCTTGTAATAACTGAAGTCTGGAACTTTCAACTCATCCCCCAACCTCTGGAGCAGGGAGAGGAGCTGGAGATTGAGTTAATAATCAGTCATTCCTACATGATGAAATCTCCACGGAAGCCCATTGATGGCAGGTTTTGGAGAGCTTCTGGGTTGGTAGCATCGAGGAACTGGCAGTGTGAACCACTTGCAGAGGGCATGGAAGTTCTATGCCCCACCTACCTGTACCTTGCCCTATGCATCTCTCCTCTTTGGCTGTTCCTAAGTTGTAGCCTTTGTAATAAACTGGTAATAGTAAAAGAACTTTAGGGAGTCCTGGGAGTCATTTTAGCAAATTATCAAACCTGAAGGGATGGTCATGGAAACCCCTGACTTTGTAGTCAAGTCAGAGAGAAGTGTGGGTAAACTAGGGACCCGATACTTATGACAGGTATCTGAAGTGAGAGAAGTCTTGCAGGACCAAATATTTAAGGAAGAAATGACAACAATTTTCTATGATCTCTTCTAGAGGAGTGAAGTAGAGGGAATATTTCCTAACAGATTCTGTGAAGCCAGCATTACCCTAATACTAAAACTAGATAAAGACAATGCACGACAAGAAAGCTGCAGACCGATAACTCTCACGAAGATAGAAGTACAAGTTCTCAACAGAATATTAGCAAAACAAATCCAACCACGTATAAAAAGAATCATAGACTGTGACCAAGTGATATTTATTCTAGTTATGCAATGCTTGTCCAAACTTCAAAAATCAATTAATATATTCAATCATATCAACAGGCTAAAGAAAAACAATCATGTGAATATATCAATAGGTGCAGAGAAAGCATTTAACAAAATCCAAAATTCATTTCTGACAAAAACTCTTAACAAACTCAGAGTAAAGGGGACACTCCCTAACTTGATAAAGAGTATCTACTGAAAATCCTACAGCTGATATTACAAAAACTGGATGCCTTCTCCCATGATCAGGAGCAAGGCAAGCATGTCTCCTCTCCTCCCTCCTATTCAACATTGCACTAGAAGTCCTATGAATAAGGTATTAGAAGGTGTACAGGTTGGGAAGGGAGAAATAAAACTTTTTTAAAAAAGATTTTATTTATTTATTCATGAGAGACACAGAGAGGCAGAGGCAGAGGGAGAAGTAGGCTCCCTGTGGAGACCCCAATATGGGACTTGATCCCGGGACCCCAAGATCACCATCTGCGCTAAAGGCAGACACTCAACCACTGAGCCACCCAGGTGCCCCTAAAACCGTCTTTGTCTACAGGTGGCATGGTTATGTAGAAGATTGCAAAGAACTGACCAAACAAACAAAACAAAACAAAACAAAATAAAACAAAACCCTGAAACAAAAACCCTCCTGAGAGTAATAAGTGATTATAGGAGGTTGTAGGATACTAACATAATATGCAAAAGTCAATTGCTTTCCTATTTACAACAATGAACAATTGGAATTTGAAATTACAAGCACAGTACCATTAACATTAGCACCCCCAAATTAAAAACCTAGATATAAATCTAACAAAATAAGTAGACGATCTGCATAAGAAAAACTACAAAATTTTGATGTAAGAAATTTTAAAAAATCTAAAGAAGTAGATTTCCATATTCATGGATAGGAAGAATCAATAGTGTTAAAATGTTAGTTCTTTCCAGTTGGGTTTATATTCAGTTGCAATCCCAATCAAAATCTCAGCAGGTTATTTTGTGGCTATTAATGAAGTGATTCTCAAGTTTATGTGCAAAGGCAAAAGACCCAGATAGCCAGCACATTGCTGAAAAAGAAAAGTCAGAAGACCGAAACTAGCTTATTTCAAGACTTACCATAAAGCTGCAATGATCAATCCAGCAACCATGCACTTAGTTTCAATGAGATGGAATCTTGTATTCACACAGAAATCCATGGCAGCTTTATTCACAATAGCCAAAAGCTGGAAGCAACCAAGATTTCCTTCAACAAGTGGATGTGTTAACAAACTGGCGCATCCATGTAATGAAATATTACTCAGTAATAAAAAGAAATGAGCTATCAAGACACTAAAAGTCGTAGAGGAATCTAAATTAAAAAAATCAGTCTGAAAAAGCTACGTACTATATGATTCCAATGATCTGACATTCCGGAAGAGGCAAAACTATAGATACAGTAAAAAGATCAGTGGTTTCCAGTGTTCTGGTATGAAGAGGGAAGGGATGAATAAGTGGATCATAGAGGATTTTTAGGGTGGTCAAACTATCCTGTGTGATATTGTAATGGTGGATACATGACATTATACATTTGTCAAAACCCATAGAACTGCAAAACACAAAGAGCGAATCCTAATGTAAACCATAGACTTTAGTTAATAATGATGTATCAATATTGGCTCATCAGTTGTAACAGATGTATCACATTAATGCAAGATGTTAACAGTAAGGGAAACTATATGGAGAAGGGTTATATGCGTGGGAAATCTCTGTACTATATGCTCTATTTTTCTGTAAATAAAATCTACATTTTTAAAAACGTACATTTGTTTATTCACTCAGAAATATTTATGCCAAGTATTGTGTGTTCTGGAGATAGCACAGCATGACTCAGGCCAAGTTCCTGTTTTTTCGTGGGGTGTATATACTAGTGGGGGGGCGAGTGGTGCAGATATGAATAATAAGCAAACAAGATAATTTCAGAGTGACATGAGGACAAAGCAACAGGGGGTAAGCTGGAGGGTGCCTGGGAGAGCTACCTGGGATCAGTTGGTCTGGGAGGGCTTCCCTTAGCTTGAGAACATGTAGGCTGAGACCTGAATAAGGGGAAGTCTGAGGCCAAGAGTTCCTAGAGGCCCAGACTGGAAAAAGAGCTAAAGTCCAAAAGCCCCTGAGGCAAGAATCAGCCAAAGAAGGAAAGGAAAGAGCCAGTCTAGCTCGGAGTCATGGATGACCATAATGAGGGCTGGAGCAATGGGCTGGCGGATGCGATCGTGAATTGACAGGGAAAAGACCAAGAGAAAAAGGGTCTAGGGGTAGAGGATGGAAACCCAACATCCTGCTTTATAGTATTAAGTTTGAGAGGCCTACTAATGTTCAGGCAGACAAAGTCTTAAAGCCTTTAGGTGGGGCAGGGCAAGACAGGCAACAGGCCAGTGAGGGATGGGGAAGCCAAGGAGATCTATCAAGGGTGTCAGATTCTAAATAAAGTGAAGGAGACAGCCATGGAGGCAATCTTATATGGAGCATCAGAGCATGCCAGAGAATGAGGGTTGTATCCACACTGGAGTAGGGGGGCGGTGCGAGACACCAAAGGGGTAAAGAAGGAATTCTCATGGGGACAGCCTGGAGTTGAGGTCTTGGGGCCCAGATGGGTTAAGAAGGGCATCCATGTTGGGAAGGGGGTGGCAGGGGAGATTGGAGATTGGGGGAGATCAATCATACTCTAAATCTATTGGGCTTTTTATTGAATAAATTAAAAGTTTGATGAAGAGCAGGATGTTTACCAGGTTTCAAAGCACCTCTATGCAAAAATACTTATTAATTACAAAGGTGAAGAGAGTAACTTTACAGTGGCAAATGTTGGCAGTGGTCATCTTATCAAATGATATAATTGAACACCATCAATGTAGGAATGAAGAAAATTGCACACCACTCAACTGGGAGCAATGGCAAGAAAACAGCAGGACCTCATCAGTGATACTCCTACCAAAGGCACATAACGAAAAATAGTGATATTCTGGAAAATAGCTGGCCAGTAGTCTCCTAAAGTTATGAAGCTCAAAGTCTGAAGGAGATTAAAGAGACTTGACAACTAAATATAGCTTGTGACTCTGAACTGGATCCTTTTACCGAGGGGACATGACTGGTGACCTTGAAAAGGGTCAGGGGATTAGATAGTATTAATTCATCAGAGTGAATTTCCTGTATTGTAGTTATGTGGAAGAATGTTCTTGCTTGTAGGAAGTAAACATGAAAGTATTTACGGGTGAGGGGGCACCAGGAAATGGCTCAGAAAAAAAGTTCTTTGTATCATAGTTCGACTTTTCTGTAAGTTGGTGATTGTTTCAAAGCAAAAATTAATGGAAGACATACAAAGAAGGTAGTGAGATTTACAATTTTTGACTTCAGTGGGAAGGTGTGAGCTGGAATTATAAACTGGACATCATCATCATAGAGCTGGGATGTTAAGTCATCAGATGTGTTGGGTCACTTAGAGAACAGGTGGAGAAGAGGGCTAAGAGGGCTGAGGACTGGCTCTGAGTCTCGCCACTGTTAAGACATCTAGCAGAGAAGTGAGGCAAAGGAACTGCCATGCATGGTTAGTTGCATGGAAGAAAACCAAGATATTGGATGTCATGGAAGCAGAAAGAAGAGAATTTCTCAATCAACTCTGTTGAATGTGGCTGATGGATTGAGCAAGATGGAGTGACCATTGGTTTTTACAATTCAGAGGCGGCCAGTAACCTCTAGACAAGAGCTGTCTCAGTGGAGTCCAGTTAGAGAGTGTGGCAGGCTGAGTAATGTTCCCCCACCCCAAGACATCCATCTCCTGATCTCTAGAATCTGTGACTATGTTTACCTTAGATGGTAGAAAGGATTTTGCCGATGTGATTAAGGATCTTGAGATGTGCAGATTATCCTGGATTATTTGCACGAGCCCAGAGTAATCACAAGATCCCTATAAGACAGAGGCAGGAGGGTCAGAGTCAGGGAAAGAAGATTTAAGTACAGAAGGAGGGACCAGACACTGGAAGATGCTGCAGTGGTGACCTGGAAGACACAGGATGGCGGCCATGAGCCAGTGCATGCAAGTGGCAGTCAGAAGCTAGAAAAATGGATTTTTCCAAGGAAATGGATTTCCCTTTACAGTCTCCAGAAGGACTGCAGCCCTGTCCTTGACTTTAGGACTTCTGACCTCCAAAATTGTAAGATAATGCATTTGTGTTGTCTCCAGCCAGTAAGACTGTGATCATCTCTTCTAGTAGCAACAGAAAACTAAGAGAGGAATACAGAGTAAGAAACAGAGTTGTGAACCAACACAGACAGGTGAGAGAGGAAAGAGCTTTGAAAAAGTTGTGGTGCAGCAATGTCCACAATAGCCAAACTGTGGAAGGAGCCTCGGTGTCCATCGAAAGATGATGGATAAAGAAGCTGTGGTCTATGTATACAGTGGAATATTCCTCAGCCATTAGAAATTACAAATACCCACCATTTGCTTCGACGTGGAGGGACCTGGAGGGTATTATGCTGAGTGAAATAAGTCAATCAGAGAAGGACAAACATTATATAGTCTCATTCATTTGGGGAATATAAAAATTAGTGAAAGGGAATAAAGGGAAAGGAGGGAAAATGAGCGAAAATATCAGCAAGGGTGACAAAACATGAGAGACACCTAACTGGGAAATAAACGAAGGGTAGTGGAAGGGGAGGTGGGCGGGGGGTTGGGGTGACTGGGTGATAGGCACTGAGGGGGGCACTTGGCGGGATGAGCACTGGGTGTTATGCTATATGTTGGCAAATTGAACTCCAATAAAAAAATTACAAAAAAAAAAGGAAAAGTTTTGGTGTCAAAGTGAGTAAAGAAATGAGATGGGAGCCAGGGTGACCCATGGGACAAAAAGCGAATAGTTGTATTTTATATTTTAAAGTGAATATGTTCATTTTATTTTATTTTATATTTTTAGTGTAGCTTTCGAGTCACAGAACAATCCAGTGGAAAGTAGAGCATTCCTCTATTACCCCTTCCTCAAGTGTCCTGTGTTAACATCTTGTACTAGTGTGGTACAGTTGTTGCAATCGAGCAATATGGAATCATGATTATCAACTAAAGTCCATCTTTTAGGGTTCACTCTTGGTGTTGTACCTTCCATGAGTTTTGACAAGTGATTAATGACATGTATTCATCATTACAGCATCACATAGAGTATGATGCCCTGTGCTCCAGTTATTATTCATCCCTCTTTTATTCCATCGCAATCCCCTGGCAACCATTCATCTTTTTACTGTCTCCATAGTTTTGCTTTATCCAGCATGACATATAGCTGGGATCGTGCAGCACATAACCCTTTCTTTTCTTTTCTTTTTCTTTTTTTTTTAACATAACCCTTTCAGATTGGCTTCTTTCTCCTGGCAATGTTCATTAAGTTTTCTCCATGCCTTTTTATGGCTTGAGATCTTTCTTTCTTTCTTTCTTTCTTTCTTTCTTTCTTTCTTTCTTTCTTTCTTTCTTTCTTTCTTTCTTTTCTTTCTTTCTTTTTCTTTCTTTCTTTCAAGATTTTATTTATTTATTCATGAGAGACAGAGAGACAGAGGCAGAGGGAGAAGCAGGCTCCCTGCAGAGAGCCCCATGCGGGACTCAATTCCAGGACCCCAGAATCACCTGAGCCGAAGACAGACGCTCCACCACTGAGCCACCCAGGTGCCCCTAGAGCTCCTAGAGCTCCTTTCCTTTTAGTGCTGAGTAATATTCCATTGTCTGTACATTCCAGTTTGTTCATCCATTCACTCGTTGGAGGACTTCTAAGCTGCTTCCAAGTTTTGGGAATTATCAATAAAGCCCCTATCAGCATTCGTGTGTAGGCTCCCTGTGGGGAGCCTGATGTGGGACTTGATCCCAGGATCCCAGGATCATGCCCCAACCCGAAGGCAGATGCTAGGCCACCCAGGCATCCCTGGATCATACTTTAAGAGTATGTTTAGTTTGGTAAGAAACTGCCAAACTGTCTTCCAAAGTGGGTGTATACCATTTTGCATCCCCACCATGGGAATGAGTGTTCCACATCCTCATCAGCATTTGGTGGTGTCGGTGTTTTGAATTTTTGTCATTCTCATATGTGCGTAGTTGTGTCTCGCCATTGTTTTAAGGGGTGGATATTTTTAAAAACTTTCTATTTAAATTCCAGTTACTTAACGTACAGAGTAATATTAGTTTCAGGTGTACAATTTAGTGATTTAACACTTTAATACAAAATCTGGTCGTAACAATAAGTTCCCTCCTTAATCCTCACCACCTATTTCATCCATCCCTCCACCCACCTCCCCTCTGGTAAGGGGGTGGATATTTTAAGAGAAACAGATTTACTTATTTATTTTAGAGAGTGTGTGAGCACGAGTGGGGGTGGGGAGGGGCAGAGGGAGAGAAAATCAAACAGACTCTCTACTGAGTGCAGAGCCTGATGTAGGACTCCATCCAAGGCCCTGAGATCATGATCTGAGCTAAAATCAGGAGTGGGATGCTTAACCAACTGAGCCACCCAGGTGTCCCAGGGGTGGGCATTTTTAAGATGGGAGACTACCTAGTCTATTGAGGATGATCCTATAGAGAGATAAATTGATAATAGGGAAAGAGGAGATAAAGGCAAGAGTGAAGCTGTTGAGATGGGAAGGGAATTCAGAACACTGAGGGGGCTGGTTTTCGGTAGGAGCAGGGACCTTTTGTCCTTTGTAACAGGAGGAAAGAAGGGCATGAACGTGTCATTAGTCAAGTTTACTTCTGAGGCCAAATGTTCAGCTCTAGCTGCCTCTTGGCAGGCCCTGGCTGAGGTTGTTCATGGTTGTGCCCATTATAAGCCATGAGCTCTTGCTCAAATTTTGCCTGTGTGAGGACAGTAAGGGTAATTCCCCACCCAACCCCTCCACCCTCCGAGTCTCTGACTGAAACCCTAAACTGTGGTTTGACCATACTTAGTTTCTCTCTCTGCAGCTGCCTTTCGTGGCCCAGGCAGTTGGAAAGAAACGGTGTGTGGATGGGCTGCTTCTTCCAGCTCACCTGCAAAAATGTCTCTGCTAAATAGTTCAGGGCATCGCAGCCTTGGCCCTTTGGCATTTTCTGGCCCTGTGTGACAAAGAGGTCCTGCCTCCCTCACATCCAACATCAGAGCAGAGACTACGCCATATGCACACGACCTTCTTTCCCCACCTATGATTAATCATTTCCTTCCTCTTTCACTCTATTTGTAGGCTAGCAGCATTCTCTAGGGCTGGCTCTGTCCTTCCTTCACATGACCAGGCTCTTTATGAGTAAGGCTCCAGGGTCCCAGCGGTGCTACAGTCCTATGGAGCCCAGACTGTCCCCCAAGCGTGCTTGAGAAATGGGTATCACCAGGGCTTGAAGGGAAATACAAAACGAAGTGAGGGGATTTGAGACAGCTTTCTTATCCAGAACATGCTGATGGACCAAGTGATTCCCAAAGTCTGTTGAGATAATATTATGGCAATGAGTTAACTTTGCATACATGTTACTAAATCTCATCTAGTGAGCTACTATGGAAATGTGGATTCATTTTTAAAAATCCCTAAACCTCACTGTTTTCTCATGTGCCTTGACTCTCCCAATGTCATACAGCCATCCCCTGGGAGGACTAGGCACCTGGGGAGTGATGGATTCCTAGGAAACCCTGATTTTTTAGGGGTAGGGGAGTTGCTCAAGAGGGCAGGGAGCTCATATGATGCTGGCAAGAACCTATCAAGCTGCCTGGACCTGCTCCTAGGTCCTGGTGGATTGGATTCCTAGGAAACCCTGATTTTTTAGGGGTAGGGGAGTTGCCCAAGAGGGCAGGGAGCTCATATGATGCTGGCAAGAACCTATCAAGCTGCCTGGACCTGCTCCTAGGTCCTGGTGAGTGCTGGGGTGCAACAGCTAGTGGTACCATTTCCGAGGTGTTATGTGTGATGGATGATTTCCTCTGGCAACTTGGCTAGGCTATGTCTTTGGGTATGGGAGCCCCCCCGCGGTTCCTGATCTCACTGGGGAGGATTCAGTCAGTGTCCCCCAGAGTGAATGCTGTCAGGAACTATGGGATTAGTGCCCTTAGAAGAAGAGAAAGAGACTCTCACCACGAACCAATCGGCTGGTACTTTGATCTTGGATTTCTGGCCTCCACGACCATGAGAAATAAATGCCTGTTGTTGAAGCCACCCAGTCTAGGGTAATTTGTTATAGCAGCCCAAGCAGACTTAGATGGTACAGTTTTAATATAATTGAATTTTCTAGAAATGTAACTCTTGTATAAATTGAGGAAAGATTGTACTCTGTTTTTTTTTTTTTTTTTAAGATTTTCTTTATTTATTCATAAGAGACACAGGGAGAAGCAGTCTCCCTGAGGGAGGAACCTGATGCAGGATTCGATCCTGGGACCCCAGGATCACAACCTGAGCCAAAGGCAGACGCTCAACCACTGAGCCACCCAGGTGCCCCTGTACTCCGTTTTGTTGAGAACTTTGCCACTAGTTCTTCATCCTGGAAAAAGCACATACCCATAACACCACTCAAGGTATCTGAGTCAACCCCAGATCACGCCTGCCTCCGACTCTGTGGCAGCTGGCCAAGTCTAGAGCAGGAAATCAGCCCAGTCCAACGTACAGACTCACAACTTCATGCTTCACGGTGTCTAGTGAGGATTTGAGGAAGGCAAGACCCGAAGTGCTGAGAGTGGGGCCGCCACTCTTGTGGTAGCTGAGACGTGATGGTGCCCTGGACCAGGAAGTCTGTGTGCAGGTGTGGGTTAGAAATCTGTGGGAAGATGAGTAAGTGGAACTTGGTGTGGAGTTATGGCTACCAAGGATTGACGGCAAATTACCAGGATCCTGGATTAGGCATCAATTAGCTGGTGGTACCATTTGTCCCAAGGTGTTCTGTGTGATGGGTAATCTCCTCTGGCAGCTTGGTAGGCCGTGGTACTGGGATCTGGGCCTCACCCAGTCATCTGAAGCTGGTAAGAAAAGAGACTTGAGGTCCCTTGAGGAGGAAAGAGTTCTGCCTCCAGACTGCTTTGGATTCAAGCTGCAGTGTCAAGTCTTTCCTGTAGCTCTAGCTCACGGGCCCCCACAATCATGTGAACTAGTTTCCAAAAACGAGTCGCTCTGTCTGTGTCTCTTCATATCCCATTGATTCTGTTTCTCTGGCCAGCCCTGACTAATAGAGCAGACATCAAGGAAGGAGCAGACATTGGGGTGGCGGGGAGTGAAGGAAATGATGAGCTCAGTTTGAGGCACAGAGGGCTCAAGGTACAAGGGCTCCAAAGACGTTACCAGGGTGGGAGTTGGTTCTGCGCACCCAGAGTGGAGAAGGTTTAGCTCAGGGGAGTCATTTGGAGACCAGCAGTGTGCAAATAGTGAGTGTGGGCCTTGAGCACAGACCAGCTACTCTGGAGAGTAGGCCCTGGGGGGGAGGGTGAGGATGGAGCTACCAGCAGCCTCAACATCTAGGGAACAGTGGAGGAAAATAAACCAGTAGATGAGACAGGAAAGGAACAGTCAGAGAATTGGCAGAAAAACCACAGCTGTCAAGGGAAAGGGGTTCATGGAGGAAGTGGTTGACACGTTTTGGCCTAAGGGTGCCAAAATGTCAGGAGAATTAAATGCCTAGTGGTCGTGGGTGACTCAGTGGAGTGCAGGTTTTGTGTGGTAGGGAAGAGAGAAAGCCAGATGGCCACGGGTGGTCTGGGGACTGAAACAGATCGCAGAGGACTTGTTTGCAGCACATTTTGCCAGCAAAGTGTGGGAGGAGACAGTGTTGCTGCTGGAGGGGTTTCGGGGGAAGAGAGGTCCTGCTTCATTCCCCCCCCACATGGGAGAGTGTTGCATGGGTTTAGTTTTTTTATTTTTTAAAATTTTTAATTTTTTATTCTTTGAGAGAGAGAGAGAGAGAGAGAGCAAGAGCATGAGTGGGAGGGGCAGAGAGAGAGGGAGAGAATCTTTTTTTAAAGAGGTATTTGAGAGATGGAGAGAGTGAGAGCATGAGTGGGGGGAGGGACAGGAGAGCAAGAGAGTTTCAAGCAGACTCGGAGCTGAGCTTGGAGCATGATCTTGGGGCTTGATCTTAGGACCCCGAGATCATGACCTGGGATGAAATCAAAGGTTGGACACTTGAGTGAGCCACCCAGGTGCCCCCTTGGGTGTGTTTAAATGCTGGTGCAGGGAACCATCAGTGTTGGGGAGGAGAGGAATAAAGAAGCAGGGCTAAGAGAGAGTTCAAGGCCTGAGCAGGTGAGAGTGGTACCTGGTCATCACACCTCATTTTCAGATGAGGCTTTTCTAACAAATGGGAATGTCTCCTTGCATTTTGGAAGTTTACCTCTTTGATGCTGTCTGGACCCCAACTGCTTCCCCTGCCACAGAGGGAACAGACTTTTTAATTCCATAATGTATTCTTTCATTTAACCACGTTTTTTCTTTTCTTCAATTTTAATTTGACCTCAGGTGCAGCAGAATCGGGATAATCGTGATGCTTAGTTGGTGACATTTTCCCATCATTGGTCTGTATTCATCCTCCTTCAAATTAGTTATTTTAAGTAACATAATAACATCCATGAACCCACTCAGCTGCTCTCCTCTATGCCCCTAACAGTAACCTTCCTGCATCCTATTCCCTTGGCTCCCCCAAAACTGGGCCAATCATCTCCCTGACTTTTCTCTTTTATTTTGCTTTGTTACATCTATATATATGCCTTAAAAACACTCAATAATTTTTAGGATTTTTTTAAAAGATTTTATTTATTCAAGAGAGACACAGAGAGAAGCAGAGACTAGGCAGAGGGAGAAGCAGGCTTCTTTGGGGAGTCCAGTGTGGGACTTGATCCCAGAACCCCGGGATCACGCCCTGAGCTGAAGGCAGATGCTCAACCACAGAGCCACCCAGGCGCCCCCAAATACCTCACTTTAGGAGGATACGCCAAATGTTCCCCCAGTGTACTTACATGAGTTTATTGCCCTACCAACAGACATGCAACTTTTTATGTTTCTGTGAGAGTCTATTATCTTTTATGCTTTTTGCCAACTTTTTTGTTTTTTTGCTTGACCCATCATTCACTGAGAATGGTGTGTTAAAATCTTCTATCGTGAAGGTGGATTTGATCAATTTTTCCTGTATTTGTACCAAAATTTTTTTATTGAAGTATGATTAACATACAGAGTTATATTAGTTTCAGGTGGATAGTATAATGATTCAACAATTCTATACATTACTCAGTGATTACCGCGATTAGTGTGGTCATCCTCTTGTCGCCATATATTTTTTTATTTTTTATTTTTAAAAAAATTTATTTATTTATTCATGGGAGACACAGAGAGGCAGAGACACAGGCAGAGGGAGAAGCAGGCTCCATGCAGGGAGCCCGATGTGGGACTCGATCCTGGGACTCCAGGACCACGCCCTGGGCCGAAGGCAGGCGCCAAACCGCTGAGCCACCCCAGGGATCCCTGTCACCATATATTATTACAATATTACTGACTATATTCCCTATGCTATACTTTCCATCTCTAACTTATTTATTTTGTAAGTGGAAGTTTATACCTCCGAATCCCCTTTACCTATTTCACTCATCCCCCGCCCCCCCACTCACCACCTCCCCTCTTAGAACCACCAGTGTGTTCTCTGCATTTAAGAGTCTGGTTTATTGCATCTCTTTTTTTCTCTAACAATATTTTGCTTTGTATATTAATGGGGAATTAAACCTTTTATGATTTTTAGAAGTTTTCTTCATCCTTCATAACACTTTTTGATTTGTTTCACACTGTGTGACTGACCATACATCTTGATTTGCTTAAGATGGTCCTGGTTTATTTCTCTTTTCCTGCTGTAATTTTAAGAAAGATTTTATTATTTATTTTTAGAGAGAGAATGAGAGAGTGGGAAGAGGGGCAGAGGCAGAGGGAGAGAGAGAATCTCAAGTAGACTCCCTGCTGAGTGCAGAGCCCAAAGTTGGATCTCAGGGCCCTGAGATCAAGATCTGAGCTGAGATCAGAGTTGGATGCTCAACGAACTGATCCACAGGCACCCCTCCTGCTATAATTCTTAATAATACCCTTTTTTCTATGCTGAGGCAGATAACGAATTATATACATTCTATTCTTATATGATATTAATATTGTTATACGAGCTATCTTTTGGCTAACATTTGCCTGGTATCTTTTCCCATGCTTTTGGTTTCAATCTTTGTGTGCTCTTAGGTTCTATGTGTATTCAGATATCATAAAGCAGCATATATTTGGATTTTCTGTCCCACCCGATCATCAATCTGAATCTTTCAATTGGTGCATTTTGTTCATTTACATTTATTGTCATTACGTATATATATATTTGGAATGTGTCTGCTGTCGTAATCAGGGCTGGGACTAGGGTGAGGTACTTACTCAGGATCAGACAAGTTCAAGGTCTTGAGCACCTGAGAGTGAGTGCTTCCTTGACTTTTGTGCCCTGGGAACCATCCTACTTCCAGTTGGGCTTAATTTTTTGTTCAGTTTGTTCCCTTTTGTAATGTTTTAAAAACTTAGGATTTGTATTCTCCATCAAATAAGACAAATACTTGGCACACACTCATAATCCTTGGTGTCCTCTATCTCCTAGACTGTCTTGCTGATAGTTGGAGCAGCACTGCCCAATACAACAGCCACTCGCCACGCGTGGCTACTGAGCACTTGACGTGGTGAGTCCGAATTGAGATGTGCTCTGAATGTGAAATACACACCGGATTTTGAAGAGTTGGCATATGACAAGGTAAAAAGTCTCATTAGTAGTTTTTTAAATTGGTTATATGTTGACATTATATGATTTGGGGTATAATGGGTTAAATAAAAATATCATTAAAATTAATTGTACCTGTTTTTAACTTTTAAATGTGGCTTTAGTTCAAAATGAAATGTGGCTTGCATGGCACTTCTGTTGGATAGTGCTGATCTAGACGTTAGTTCTGGGTAATTTTAAACATGCTTTTTTCTTGTTCTTTGGATAAAACGATAACCGACTTTTCTATGGTGTTTGGTTACTTTTTTTCCCTGTGTTTTTTGTAGCAGCTTCTTGATTCATTTCTTCCCTTATTCAAGTTTTGAGACCTTATCTAACTGAAAGTATTTAGGGACACGTGGGTGGCTCAACGATTGAGTGTCTGCCTTTGGCTCAGGGCGTGATCCTGGGGTCCTGAGATCAAGTCCCACATCAGGCCCCTACAGGGAATCTGCTTCTCCCTCTGCCTGTGTCTCTGCCTCTCTCTTTCTGTGTCACTCATGAATAAATAAATAAAATCTTTTTTAAAAAATAAAATCTTTTAAACAAATAAATGAGAGTATTTATTTAATGCCCTGATATTAAGTGACAATTTGCTGGATATATATTTCTAAGATCATTTCTTTCAGTACTTCTTTAAGTATTGAAAAGAATGCTCCATTGTTTTCATGCATCCATGTTGCTGTTGGAAAATCTGGTGTCGATCTGATTTTTTTCCCTTTGTATAAAATGTTTTTTCCTCTAGAAGCTTTCAGAATTTTCTGTATTTGATAGCACCGTATTTTTAAAAAATTATTATTTTTACTAAATCTCAACTCCTGAGTACTTTTAAAAAAGTAGAATACAGTGTTATATTCATTCAGGTGTACAATATAATGATTCAACAATTCCATAGTTACTCAGTGCTCATCATGATCAATGTGCTCTTAATCCCTTTGATTTATTTCACCCACCTCTCCACCCACTCCCCCTCTGGCAACCACCAGTTTTTTTCTCTTTATTTAAGTTTCGTTTTATATTAAGTTTGTGCTTTCATTTATCTCTTGATTTCTTTGTTTTGTGTCTTAAATACCACGTATGAGTGGAATCACATGGTATTTGTCTTTCCCTATCTGGCTTATTTCACTTAGCATTGTCCATCCCTGTTGTCACAAATGGCACTATGTCATTCTTTTTTATGGCTGAGTAATATTCTATTGTGTGTGTATATGTGTGTATGTGTACATACAGACACATATATCTTTTTCATCCATTAATCTATCAATGGAAACTTGAGTTACTTTCATATTTTGGCTATTGCAAATAATGCTGCAATAAACATAGGAGTGTGTATAACTTTTTGAATTAGTGTTTTTATTTTCTTTGGGTTAATACCCAGTAGTGGAATTACTGGATCATATGGTAGTTCTATTTTTAAGTTTCTTTTTTTTTTCTTTTTTTTCTTTTTTAAGTTTCTGAGGAACCTCCATACTGTTCTTCACAATGGTTGCACAAGTTTGCTTTCCTACCACTAGGGCACCACAGTTCCTTTTTCTCCACATCTTCACCAAAACTTGTTGTTTCTTGTTTTTTGTTTTTTGTGTTTTTTTAATTTTTTTTTTTATTTTAGCCATTCTGAGAGGTGTGAGCTAGTATCTCATTGTGGTTCTGATTTACATCTCCCTGATGATTAGTGTTACTGAACATCTTTTCATGCATCTGTTGGCCATTTGTTTGTCTTCTTTGGAAAAATGCCTACTTGGGTCCTCTGGCCATTTTTAATTGGATTATTCATTTTTGGGGAGTTGAATTGTATAAGTTCTTTATATATTTAGGATATTAACCTCTTGGATATCTCATCTGCAAATATCTTGTCCCATTCAGTAGACTGCCTTGTTTGTTGATGGTTTCCATCATTGTGGAAAAGCTTTTTATTTTGGTGTAGTCCTGATAGTTTAATTTTGCTTCTGTTTCCTTTGCCTCAAGAGACATATCTAGAAAAATATTTCTGTGGCTGATGTCAAAGAAATTACTGCCTGTGTTTTCTTCTAGGAGTTTTATGGTTTCAGGTCTCACATTTAAGTCTTTAATTCCTTTTTGGTTTAGTTTTGTGTCTGGTCTGAGAAAGTGGTCCAGTTTCATTCTTTTGCTTGTAGTTGTCCAGTTTTCCCAACACCATTTGTTGAAGAAACTGTCTTTTTCCCATTGGATATTCTTGCCTCTTTTGTTGTAGCTTCCTTGACCATGTAAGTATGGGTTTATTTCTGGCCATTGTATTCTATTCCATTGATCTGAATATCTATTTTTGTGCCAGTACTATACTGTTTTGATTACTACAGCTTTGTAGTATATCTTGAAATCTGGGATTGTGATATCTCCAGGTTTGTTCTTCTTTCTCAAGATTACTTTGGCTGTTTGGGGTCTTTTGTGATTCCAGACAAATTTTAGGATGGTTGTTTTGGTTCTCTGAAAAATGTTGTTGGTATTTTTGATAGAGATTGCATTAAATCTATATCTTTCTTTGGGAAGCATGGACATTTTAACAGTATTGGTTCTCCTAATCCATGAGCATGGAATGTTTTTCCCTTTGTGTCATCTTCAATTTCATTCATTAATGCTTTATAGTTTTTGGAGTATAGGGCTTTTACGCACTTGGTTAAGTTTATTCCTAGATATTTTATTCTTTTTGGTGCAACTGTAAATAATATTATTTTATTATTTTGTCTTTTTGATACTTCTATTATTAGTGTAAATAATTAACAGATTTATGTATATTAGTTTTGTATCCAATGATTTTACCAAATTCATTTATCAGTTCTAGTAGTTTTTTTGGTGGAGTCTTTAGGATTTTTTATATATAACATCATGTTATCTGCAAATAGTGAAGGTTTTACTTCTTTCTTGCTCAGTAGAATGTCTTTTTTTTTTTTCTTGCCTCATTGCTGTGGCTAGAACTCCAGTACTATGTTGAATAGAAGTGGTGAGAATGGACATCCCTGTCCTGTTCCTGACCTTGAGGAAAAGCTTTCAGTTCTTCCCCGTTAAGGATGAGGTTAGCTGTGGGTTTTTCATATATGGCTTCTAATGATAGTTCCTTGTTTTATTTAAGCTGTCTGGGTGTAGTTTCCACACCCCCCCCACCCCATTTTTCCTCTTTCTCATTGAATAGGCCCTTTAATTCTGAGATTTTTCATTTTTTTAAAGTTAGGAAATCTAGCTCTATTGTTCCTCCAACCATTTTATTCTTTTCATTTTATTCCTCTGAGTCTCATTATTGGGATATTAGCACTTACATATACATCACCCACATTTCTTTGCTTTTCTCTAATATTTTCTTTTTATTTTTTCTTGGCCTTCTTTTAAAGAAATTCCTCAGTCTGGATTTCCAATTCAGCAACTTGTTCTTGAATTGCATCCAGTCTGCTCTTTATTCCCTCATGGTGGTTTTTTTTTTTTACTTGAATTATTTATATATATTTTTTTATTTCTTACACTTGTTTCCTTTTTTGTATTGCTTTATCACTGTTTCACTTCTACTTATTTCTCACTAATTTATTAGGCTAATTTTAACATCCTACCTTAAACAACATTTCTGCTTCTGGTGGAATCTGTAACTCAAAATTTGTTGTTTTTTGCTTGCTTGTTTGTTTTGAAAATGGTTATGCTTCTCAAATGTTTTTTGCTATTTTGACCAGCGAGCTCATTTTCTATGGTGGGGCTGTGGAGGATAGATGTCTCTCTCAGGCATTACCTATGAAGGTTGGACTCGAGTCTACATGGGCCCCAGGGGTATGGGTGGGGATGGATCAGTCCCTGTAGTCCATACTCAACAAAACAAACTCCTCAGATTATCTCTCTATATTTTGCACCAGGGAGAAACAATTTAGGAAGAGTTTTGGATTGTGATTCTTCTGGCATGGGGGTTTGAAAGCAGAGCTGCCAGAGAAGGCAATCAACTGTGTGTGTATTTCCCTACTAGTTTTTCTAACTCCTCATAAGCACAGGACTGCTAAGATGCCCTGATTTTTCTCCTGGAGATGTCTGGACCACAGTTCTGGGTCAGGATGGGTGTAGAGAAGTCACTGTTTGCCCCTGACATTGGCTGGGGAGGAACAAGCACAGAGCCCATGGTTTCTTTTCTGTTCAAGTCTTCAGAGCCAGCCTACCAACCCCTGCCTTCTGGCCAAAGCCCCCCATGCTTTCACAACCACATTCCCCAGAAGTTTCCCATATTTTTTAAATCAGTTTTCTCCCTAAAGTTTCTCCTGGGCTTATCTTGGGTGAATCAGCAGTCTTGCTGGAATCTGGAATGTCCACTCTGCTAGAAGCTGCACTGGGAGCCATAGGACCCTCAGTGAATGAGACTAGCTTATTCCTCACCCCACAGAGCTTTTCCAGAGCCATGAAGAAAGACATTCAATAAAGTGCAACACAGCCAAGTAATTCATGAGGGTTATGATCAGTTCTGGAAAGGAGACAGACTAGGAGCCATGAGAATATATGGGGGCACTTATCCTAGGGAGTTAGAGAAGATGTGACATCTGAACCAATACTAGGATCCTACAGAAATGTTAGCATTAGCTACTGGGGCGGGATGGGGGGAGGAAAAGATCCAGAGGCTAAGAGAAGGGGCATTCTCTAAGGTGGGGACGTTTTGGATTATGTTTTTTGCTTGTGTAAGTAGGAAGTAAAGGTTTGGTTAACATAATAAAATGTTCTTTGTTTAAAAACATTGATGAGGGGCACCTGGGTGGCTCAGATGGTTGGGCGTCTGACTTTAGCTCAGGTCATGATCTCCAGGTCTTGGGATTGAGCCCCACTTTGAGCTCCCCACCCAGCAGGGAGCCTGCTTCTCCCTCTCCCCTTTCTTGTGCTCTTTCTCTTTCTCTCAAATGAATAAATAAAACATTAAAAAAAAACCACAACAGTGATTATAGTTTATTTATTCATTTAATGATCAGAAGTAGTAAATATTTTTTAGCTGATAAGTCTCAGAAATGTTTCTTGACACCAAAATTGCTAATTTAAGTGATAAAAAGGTTTTCATAGTAGCTAGCATGTAAAGTACCATCGAGAGTTTCTGTCTGGAGATAGCTGAGCTCAAGCAACTTGCCAAGGGTGAGCAACACTGGAGAAGCAGGCAGGGTCTTCCTCACAGGCAGGGGGGAAGGATTTGGGGCTGAAAGCTGAGAGCAATGGGAAGCCATCAGTGAGTCTGAGCAGGAGAGTGGGAGGAACAGAGCTGCTACTTTAGAAGGTGACTCTGGTTGCAGTAAGGGTAGGGACTCGAAAGCAGGGAGATCTGTGGGGATACTTACTGCAGTAGTCTTGGTGGAGATGAGGGGGGCTGGACCTGAATGCTGGCAGTGGCTGAGGAGAAACGTAGAGGGTTTGGCAGATATTTAGGGGCTGGACTAGGTAGGGTATGGTGATTGCATTGGGTGCAGGTGCCCAAATGGTGATGCCAAGAAGTAAGGAATGACATCGTGGAGGAGAAGCAGCATTGTGGGGAAGATGAAGAGTTGACTTTGGTCATATTGACTTTCGTATGCCTGTTAAGACACATGCTTGCCACATACCACACTTACCACTCACCGCATACCCACTCACACACCACTCACTGCACAGCTACCCACCTACCACGTACTACACCTAAACACACACCACCCACTACATACATACTCACACACCGCTCACCACACATCCCCACATCACTTACTGCATAAACGCGCGCACACACACACACACACACTACTCCCCACACACCTGCACGCTCCCACACGACTCACTACACATATACACATTCACACACCCCCACCACTCACTACACACACATACACCACTCACCATACCATCATCACTCACTGCACACACACATACCACTCACCCACACACTGTACATACACACATATCCCACACCATTCACTACATGTATACATACATGCACACATGCCACATGATATGTGGTATATGTATGGGTCTAAGAGGAATACCAGAGCTTGGGGAAGAGGTCTGGGTGGGGAGTTGTTGGCCTGTAGATGGTAACTAAACCCTTAAGAGTGCATGTGGCTACAGTGTTTCTTAATGGGGGTGAGTAGTGTGCTCCCGGGTGAAGAATTTTTTGGTGATATTGCCCTCTGCCTGGCTTTCTGGCCCCCACCCACTACACGCTGGTAATGCAGGCTCCACTCTGTCACTATGACAGCCCCAATCTGCCCTCACACATTTCCCATGCGACCTCTCCATGATTGCTTGTAGCCTAGAGAGAAAATATAGAATGAAAAGGGAAAAAGACCCAGGACAGACTGTGCACATTGAGGTTTTGTAGAGGAAGAATAGCTTGCAAAGGAAGCTGCGAAGTGGCCAGAGAGGCAGGAGAAATGCCAGGAATGTGTGATGTCAAGTGGAAGCTGAGAGAAGAGAGTGTTTTTAGAAAGAGAGGAAAGTAAATTGTATTGAACGCTATTGAGAGATGAAGCAGAGAACCGAAGTGTGTCCATTGCATTTTAGAGCCTGATCAATGAGGATCTTAGCAAGGCTAGGTCAGCAGAGTGGGGTGAGAGATGCAGGCCAGGGTCGGGGGAGGGAGGAGGTGGTTGGAGAAATGGGGGATGAAGACAGCATGGGGGGCTCTGCATACATTCCTATGTGTGTGCACATACATACATCCACATATGATGGCTCCACATTCTGGATTTTTCTAGGAGAGTACCATTTAAAAATTTCAATTCTTTCTCACAGTGGCAATTAATTAAAAATACACTTCCGTAGAACTTGACTTTGTCATTTTCATAGAAGTCATACAACTCAGGAAAATTGTCAAATTAAGACGCCTGGCCATGGTTTTTAGTTGAGAAACTATTCTTTTTTTTAAAAAAAGATTTTATTTATTTATTAATGAGAGACACATAGAGAGAGAGGCAGAGACACAGGCAGAGGGAGAAGCAGGCTCCATGCAGGGAGTAGGATGTGAGACTCTACCCTGGAGCTCCAGGATTACTCCCTGAGCTGAAGGCAGATGCTCAACCGCTGAGCCACCCAGGGATCCTGTTTTGTTTTGTTTTTAAGAGACAAAACCCACTAATGCTGAATAACAGTCCAGCAATGCTGCCATTTCTCGGAAAATCCCTGACACACTAGGGACTGAGTTACCACTTTGTGGGAAATTCCTGAAGCAGGTTCCCACATGTTTCCAGCAGTGGCCTGTTGCTGTAGAGGCCTCTGTGAGGAAAAGCAAAGAGCAATCTTGGCTTCAGGGCTTTTGAAATAGCTTTTGGGAGGGTGAGTCATTCCATTATTGTAAGCTCCATCCTACTCAGGCCCCCTGGAAGCAGGAGGAAAGGACAGCTGGCATGAACATTAATGAGGAAAAAAGTTGGCCCAGTGAAGAAATTACTCAGAAACTCTCACTGAGGCGTCATCTGGCAGATTCAGCGACAGGCTGTGGGCACTGGGTATTTTTTTTTTGTTTTTCAGGCTATAGTTTCTTGGGTTGCTCCATTCTGTATATTCTGTGTCTGAATCATTGGATGTGATTTTCTCTGCCCTGTATTTACTTACTCAATGGCTGGTCTGAAGTCAAAGTTACACACACACATAGACACATATACAGTCCAAACAAGCCAGTACTTATCCTTACCATATGCCATGTGCGCAGCATATTCTATTCTATTCTATTCTATTCTATTCTATTCTATTCTATTCTATTCTTTCTATTCTATTCTATTCTATTCTATTCTATTCTATTCTATTCTATTCCATTCCATTCCATTCCATTCCATCCCATTCCATTCTATTCTTTTCTTTTCTCTTCTATCCTATCCTAACCTATCCTATCCTATCCTATCCTATCCTATCCTATCCTATCCTATCCTATCCTATCCTATCCTATTCCATTCCACTCTATTCCATTCTGTTCCATTCCACTCCACTCCATTCCACTTCCATTCCTTCTTTTTCTTTAATGCTGTCTGAGACTCACTGAAGTGATTTCATGACCCAGCTCCAAAGTGCAGTTTAGAAAACGTTGATTTGGAGGGACGTACAGGAAACCCACAGCCCACTGTAAGCAAAGTACAATTAAAAATCAAATCTTCTTTAAAAAAATCAAAAAATCAAAACCTTCTTTAAAAATTTAGAAAAAATAAAATCTTCTTAAGTTCTTTATGGATTTTGGATTCTAGCCCTTTATCAGATAAACATTTATAAATATCTTCTCCATTCCATAGGTTGCCTTTTAGTTTTGTCGACCATTTGCTGTGCAAAAGCTTTTTATCTTGGTGAAGTCCCAATGGTTCATTTTTGCTTTTGTTTCCCTTGCCTTTGGAGACATGTCTAGTAAGAGGTTGTTCTGGCCAAAGTCAAAGGTTGCTGCCTGTGTTCTCTTCAACCTCAACACCCAAAAGCCAAAAAAATCCAGTCAAGAAATGGGCAGAAGACATGAACAGACATTTCACCAAAGAAGATATACAAATGGCCAACAGACACATGAAAAAATGCCCTGTATCACTCAGCATCAGGGAAAGACAAATCAAAACCACAATGCGATACCACCTCACACCAGTCAGAGTGACTAAAGTTAAAAACTCAGGAAACAACCGATATTTGTGAGGGTGTGGTGAAAAGGAAACCCCCTTACATGGTTGGTGGGAATGCACAGTGGTGTAGCTATTGTAGGAAACAGTACAGAGTTTCCTCAAAAAGTTAAAAATAGAGCTACCCTCTGACCTAGCAATTGCACTACTAGGTGCAAAGGGTACAAACATAGTGATTTGAAGGGGCACCTGCACCCCAATGTTAATAGCAGCAGTGTCCACGATAGCCAAACTATGGAAAGAGCCCAGATGTCCATCGACAGATGAATGGATAAAGAAGATGTGGTCTATATATATGATGGAATTTTTTTCTTTAGATTTTACTTATTTATTTATGAGAGACAGAGAGAGGCAGAGACATAGGCAGAGGGAGAGGCAGGCTCCCTGTGGGGAGCCTGATGTGGGACTCGATCCTCAGACTCCAGGATCACATCCTGAGCCAAAGGCAGATGCTCAACCGCTGAGCCACCCAGGCATCCCTATGTAGCGCAATGTTACTCAGTCATCAAAAAGAATGAAATCTTGCTATTTGCAACAACATGGATGGAACCAGAGGGTATTATGCTAAACAAAATAGGATTTAAGAAACAAAACAGATGAACATAGGCACATGGGGTAACTGGGTGACAGGCATTAATTATAGACACGTGATGTAATGAGCATTGGGTGTTATATTCAACTAATGAATCTTAACACTTTACCTTGGAAACTAATAATACACTATATGCTAATTGAATTGAATTTATTTTTTGTTTTTTTTAATTAAGAATTGTTTTTGAATTGAATTTAAATAAAAAAATTTTAAAAATCAAAACTTCTTAAGGTCAGCTTAGCTATGCCAATACAGCAAGGGGCCCGCTCGTGTCAGCACCTCCAGCAGACTCCAAGGCCCTGCGTCACCCCATTGGTACCCCACCGTGGGAGGTGGCTGTGTGTCAGAGCTGGGGCTGGGGCTCCACTCATGCTTACAGCACACCCTGCGGCCCCCCTCTGCTTCAAAGCCCAGTTCACAAGCAGCCTGTGGGCTTTCCATGCTTCCCTCAAAGTCAGCATTTTCCCAAACTGCAGCTTGGGACCTAGTAGTTCATGAAACCAATTTAGTGAGTCTCAGACATCATTAGAAAAAAAAATGGAATGGAATGGAATAGAAGAAAAAAAGCAGAATAGAAAATAGCACAGCACACTATACATAATAATGATAAATATCGAACTGTTTCAGGTGTGTGCATTGCATGAAGTATATGTGTGGTGTGTATGGTATGTGTGTATGTGCGGTGAATGATACATGTGGTGTGTGGTGTATCTGTGGTGAATGGTGTGGGCAGTACGTGGTGCATGTGTCTGGTGTGTAGTATGTGTGGTGTGTGCGTCATGTAGTATGTGTGTGATGAATGGTGTGTGTGGTATGTGGCGCGTGTGTGTAATGTGTAGTATGTGTGTGGTGTGTATGGTGTATGTGTGCGTGTAGCATATGTGTAGTGAAGGGTGTGTGTGGTATGTGGTGTGTGTGTATGTTATGTGTGTATGTATGTGTGATGTGTCTGTGTGTATGTGACGTGGATGTAATGGGTTGTAATCAGAAGTGCCTTTTTTTTATTTTAAAGTTTAGGAAAGTCTCATTTTTAAAAAAAGATCTTATTTATTTATTCATGAGAGACACACACACAGAGAGGCAGAGACACAGGCAGAGGGAGAAGCAGGCTCCATGCAGGGAGCCCGATGCAGGACTCGATCCAGGACCCCGGGCTCATGCCCTGAGCCGAAGGCAGATGCTCAACCACTGAGCCACCCTGGCGTCCCAGGAGTGGCTTTACCCCAAGGCTGAAGCATGAACTTCAGGGCTTCAAACCCCCTTGCAAAGCCCTGTCCCTATTTTCCCTATTAGGGTATTTGTAATGCCATATTGTATTGTTTATTGTATTGCTGTCCTTTCTTTTTTCTTTTTTTAAAAGATTTTATTTATTTTTTTGAGAGGCAGAAAGAGCATGCACATGCGTGCTGAGGGGCAGAGGGAGAAGCAGACTCCCCGCTGAGTAGGGAGCCCCATGCGGGGCTCGATCCCAGGACCCTGAGAGCATGACGTGAACCGAAGGCAGACACTTCACCACCTGAGTCACCCAGGTGCCCCCTCATACTCTTATTCTTTCTTTCTTTCTTTCTTTCTTTCTTTCTTTCTTTCTTTCTTTCTTTCTTTCTTTCTTTTTTCTTTTTCTTTTCTTTCTTTCTTTCTTTCTTTCTTTCTTTCTTTCTTTCTTTCTTTCTTTCTTTCTTAGATTTTATTTATTTATTCATGACAGACACAGAGAGTGAGAGGCAGAGACACAGGCAGAGGGAGAAGCAGGCCCCATGCAGGGAGCCTGACGTGGGTCTCTATCCCGGATCTCCAGGATCACACCCTGGGCTGCAGGCGGTGCTAAACCGCTAGGCCACTGGGGCTGCCCCTCATACTGTTTTTCTTAGGGATGGATAAGCTTCCCTCCCCTCAAACTCTGGACCTCCTCTGGTTGTGGTGGGGCATGTTTCACTTCCTGTGGGTTGTAGGCAAAGATGAAAAATACAAAATCCCATGCTCTCACTCACTTTCCACCCAGCAGCCGGCAACATCTTGCTAAAATGCAAGTTCCATCCCTCTGCCCCCTTGCGTACGGGCTTCTGGGGCTCCCATCACCCTTGGGGTGAAATGCAGACTCCTCCACGGGGTGAAGGCCAGCTGTTCTCGTCCCCACTTCCTGCTCCCGTCTTTGGGTCACTCCTCCTCCCATCCTCTGTCCTGCTGGGCTAACTTAGTGTCCTCCCTTGACCTCTGTTTTCCCTGGTCCCTGTGGGGGTGTGCGTGCAAATGCTTTTCCCTGTCCCTGGAAGACCCTCAACCTCCTCTTTTCTGGTCCTTCCTTCCCTTCCTGGACTCTGCTTATCTGTCCCTTCCTCCCGGAAGCCTCTTGCTTCTGGAATATGGGCAGGAAGACCCTCCCTAAAGCCCACAGCACCCTGTATTTCCGTCATCACAGCACTGTGACACCACGTAGAGGGTTTCCTTGTCCCTGGGCTCTGTTTTCCCAGCTCATCCTGTGCAGACCACACAGCACCACCGACTGAGCTCCTACACAACACGGGCACTGTGGCGTGCTCCTGACATACTGAGTCATGTGCTCACCCCAACCCTGAGAGTCAGGAGCTGTTAGCACCTTCCCCCCTTGGTAGGTGAGAAAACCGAGGCGCAGAGAGGATAAGTAACTTGCTCAAAGTTACACACACAGTAAGTGGTGAATCCAGGATTCTAACCTTGGAGTCCGGCTCCAGAGCCCTTTCTGTCACCCTGATGTAGAAGGCATTCAACAAGACAACTGGTTACATGGACTGTTAAGAGAAACCGAAAACCTAAAAGCTATGTGTAAGCTTAGCTGGTCTTTAAAGAGGGTGGATCATGTTAAAAAGAAGGTTCAGGTGAGCCCCTAGATGGGGTGCAAAGTAACAGGTGGCATGGGCCCTGGGGAGACCTGGATTTCCCTGTATACATCCACCATAGTGCCATGTGGGCTGGAGGCCCAGGGTTGAGAAGGAGGCTTGTGGGGAGGCCCAGGATTGAGAAGGAGGCTCCAGTGGAGTGGACATGATGTGGGAGAAGGAGAGGGAGAAAGAAAGAGCTCAGGCACGAGAGAGCTACTCCCCCACCCAGCCCTTGCAGATCACAGGAAGAGCCAAAATCTTAAAGCACGTATTTTGAGGTTGTTTCCTGTGGGTTAAGTGATGCAATCCCTGAGCTCTACCCTTCCCCCCATTGCAATATGCTATTTTCCAGAGCGGTCATAATGCTTTTTTGCATATGAGTGGATTCACTTGGCAGAGCTTAAAGAAGCCCTGAGATCATGCTGGGGTGCAGAGAGGGAGAGTCTAAGAACACAGGTCCAGTGGGCTCTCATCCTGGGTCATGGTACTGAAAGACCCGAACCAATCACACTTTGGTCTCCAAAGGGAAAGGGGTCCCAGCTGACATTCGGGATCTAGAGATGAACAGCTGGGTCAGTCAGTGTTGATTCAGAACTATTTTCTTATTTCATTAGAACTGCCCCTGTCCCCTAGACCTGAGGGTTGTGGAAAGGCTTGCTGGCCTCTGGATCCAGACTCTGGCTTTCAATCTCTTTAAAAAATAACTGTGTCAAATGTCCTGACGTGCTCACTAAGTACAAGCGCACTTTAAACAAAGAATCCTATTTTACTTTATTTTTTTTAAGATTTTATTTATTTATTCATCAGAGACACACACAGAGAGAGGCAGAGACACAGGCAGAGGGAGAAGCAGGCTCCATGCAGGGAGCCCGATGTGGGACTCGATCCCGGGACCCCAGGATCACAACCTGAGCCAAAGGCAGATGCTCAACTGCTGAGTCACCCAGGCATCCCAGAATCCTATTTTAAGCAAATAATCGGTTCTTTCCTGGTCACATCCTGGTCACATGACCACCAGTGGTGGTCATGGTATATAAAATGCATAAGGAAGTATGTACAGTAATTTTCTTTTCTTTTTTTTTTTTTAAAGATTTTATTTATTTATTCATGAGAGGCAGAGACATAGGCAGAGGGAGAAGCAGGCTCCCTGAGGGGAGCCCAATGTGGGACTTGACCCCAGGACCCCATGATCACGCCCTGAGCCGAAGGCAGAGGCTCAACCACTGAGCACTCAGGTGTCCTTATACAATAATTTTCAAATGACACTTATTTGCAATGAACTGGTTATAGGGTAGGACAACTGCTTACTATTTAGTGCACTTGTTCATCCTTAAGACAACTCTTTAGACTGAGTTGACTACATTTAAAGACTGCTGGGTGAGATATGTGGTGAGTCTAGGGGCCACTTAGCCTGATCCCTCAAGATGCCTCTATTGCCCTTGTTCCAGCTCCGAGGCTCTAAGTCAGGGTGGACCAGACAAGGCTCTGTTGCAGGGAGCAGAGCATGCTCCCCTGCAGTCAGATGGCAGTTGTCTAACTGAAAGATTGGTGAGGCACACCAGTCCCTGCACGACTCCAGGCTGGCCAAGCAGCTGAACTGCCCAGCCGTGGGTGTATGAAGCGGCAGTAAGAGAAGGGGACATCAAAAGGGAGGAGAGAGTTTTTGAGACTGGGTTGGAGGACGTCTGGGGTAGCTCTTATTATCACGGCATCATCTGCAACCCCCCATTCCATGCCTCAGGAACCTGACTTGGCCTCTGGAGGTGGCTCCCAACCACTGTGCTTGTGTACTGACTTCACCGACTTCCGCCTGTGTCTTTAAATAAGTTTACTTGCATAACTTCCCCAAGAGGTGCCTGAACAAAATTTTTAAAAAAGGTTTTTAATTTATTCATTTGAGAGAGAGAGAGAGAGAGAGAGATCAAGTGTGAGCACAAGTGGGGGGAGGGGCAGGGAGGAGAGGGAGAAGCAGACTCCCTGTTGAGCAGGGAGCTGGATGCAGGGCTTAGATGCTGGGGCTTAATCCCAGGACCCTGAGATCATGACCTGAGCCAAAGGCAGGCGCTTAATGGGACTGAGCCACCCAGGTGCCTCAGTTTCTCCCTGTTCTTAGAAAACAGTGGAGAAACATTTAAAAATGTACATCTTTTCCCAAGTTAACAGCATGGAAAACAGGGTGACTCGAAGTTGCAAGCGAGCGAGCAGAAGGCAGTTGGGCCATGAGAATGGAGCAATGCCTAAATCAAAGGAACTTGTTTCTTCAAGCTCTTCTGGCAGCGATTCTGACAGTGAGGTTGACAAAAAGTTAAAGAGGAAAAAGCAAGTTATGCCAGAGAAACCTGTGAAGAAGCAAAAGACTGGAGAAAAATCAAGAGCTCTGTCATCCTCTAAGCAGAGCAGCAGCAGCAGCAGAGATGATAACATGTTTCAGATTGGGAAAATGAGGTATGTCAGTGTTTGGGACTTTAAAGGGAAAGTCCTTAATTGATATTAGAGAGAATATTGGATGGATCCAGAAGGTGAAATGAAACCTGGAAGAAAAGGTATTTCTTTAAATCCTGAGCAATGGAGCCAGCTGAAGGAACAGATTTCTGACATCGATGATGCAGTAAGAAAACTGTAAAATCAGAGCCATATAAAACCTGTACTGTTCTAGTTGTTTTAATCTGTCTTTTTACATTGGCTTTTGTTTTCTAAACGTTGTTTTCCAAGCTATTGTATATTTGGATTGCAGAACAATTTGTAAGATTGAATACTTTTTTTTTTTATGTGCATTATTAAAAGTGTTCTGAGTGAAGCTAATTGTCAACTTGATGAAGGAGGATTGCTTTGTGCCCGCCACCTAGTGTAAAATAAAATCAAGTAATACAATCTTAACTGTTGTGGCCTTTTTTCAAAAGAATTGGTACTATTTAAGGCCAAAAGTAACAGTTTATAGACCTGTTAGTTTCACCTTGGCTATTACATTCAAAAGGATTTGTATTGCATTGAATTTATAAACTCTGACTTGTGAAAACCATAGTTGATCTATTTTCTTCCAGCCCAATGTCTAGATTTGTTGGTATTTCCAGTGATATTTCCCTTCCCCCCCTTTTTTCTTTACATTGTTTTCCTTTAGTAACTTAACTTGTCATGTTCCGTCTTCATTTCACTTTTTGCTCTTTTTTCTTGGACATATTATACTAATTTGGGAAGTCAGTTGAACTGTCAAAATGTTAGTTATCTCAATAAGGTACTTGTAATTAAAATATATGAGGACTACAATCACTAATCCTACTGTATTAAATATTAGGAGATATAGTTTGATAAACATGGCTTGTATGAAAACCGAGCAAGTAAGTGTATGTCGTTACCTGTAGTGTTCTGTGTGGTTACCTTATTGCTTAGTCTGCAGAGAATAATGACTTAGATGTCTGATTTGCTTTCACTTATTAAACTTGTTCACCATGGGATGATGTCTATAAAAAATCAGATACTGTTATATTAGGATTTAATAAAAATTGTGAAAGCTTAAAAAAAAAAAAAAAGAAAACAGGGTGACTCTAATGGGCTGAATTGTGTCAGCCCCAAAGTCCATCTGTTGAAGTCCTAGCCCCACCCCCTACCCCCATATCTCAAAGTGACCATAATTGAAATAGGGCCTCCAAGAGGTGGTTAAGGTAAAATGAGACGATTAGGGTGGGTTCTAATCCAACATGACCAGGGTCCTTAGAAGAAGAGAGTGGGGCAGGACACACACACAGAGGTAAGACCAGGTAAGAGAGAGAGAGAAGGTGGCTATCTGCAAGCCAACGAGAGAGGCCCTCAGAGGCAATCCACCCTGCTGAGCCCTTGATTTCAGACTTCTGGCCTCCAGAAATGTGAGACAATTCACACTGCTATTGTTTGAGCCTGTGGGTGTACGTGTGTGGCACTTGGTGGTGGTGGCCCTGACACCCGGGCCATCTTGTGGGTCGTAGCTACTTTTATGCTGGGAGATGGCTCCCTCTGCTGCCCTTCACGGTACAGGCCAAATGCCCTGAAAATAACGACTTTCCCTGTTCCCACTGAACAGAATTCAGAACGAAGTACTTAGATGCTACTTTATAGGGTCCTTTATGCAATCTTTATAGAATAGGCTATAGAGTCTTTATAGACTTTTTCCACCTGTAATCAGGGCCGATATTAAGAATATTCAGCAACAGGGGTGGCTCCCTATGATGCCAAGTTGGGGGTGGGAGGATCCCAGGCTGTGAGGAGGGAGTGGAGGGGGGGATTCTGGAGGAGGGGCTGCAGGCCCAAGGCAGTGTGGGGAGGACTAGCATGAGGGGACACCTATGCCCCAGCCTGTGGGGAAGATGAAGCTGTGGCAGGTGTCAGCCTGAAGATCAGTGTACAACCACATAAAAATCGTTTCCCGATGCCTCTTTGTAAAACTGCAGATCTTCAGTCTGGTCTAGAGCTCCTGGAAATAGTCCACGAGCAAGTACCCCTTTCAAGGCAGGAAATGACTGTCCTGCTGTGGTCTGTGGTTATTCAACACACAACCCTTGTAAATCAGATTAATGCTGTCAACCGTGCTGCCCTTGTAGTGGTCAAGCTGCATTGCTAAAGCTGTGACTAGGACAGCAAATCTGGGCCACGTCTGGTGTATTTAGGTTCGATGTCAAGATCTCCACCACTTTTAGCCTGTGCTAGCCTTTGACACAGAGGGCCATCCACACAGCCTGTGCTCTGAAGAGCTATCTTGAGGTTAGAAAAAAATCAGCCCCTCGCATTGTGCTTGGTGCATGGAGTAGGTATCCCATAAACACTTCTCTAAGGAGTGGAAGCTGATCGGACACTGTGAAACCCCTGGCAGGCTGTGTATTCCAGTCTTGGGTGGTCACTCGACTGTTCTAGATTGCCTCGATGATGTGAGGAGTTTTCTTCTATTGTTAAGTCCGGGGACGCACAGTTGTGTAATGGGCACCCAGCGCGTACCTTCTGGACGCGAATGAGAAAGGTAGGGGTGTATGTGCAGAAGTGGCTGGACCATTTCGGCTTCAGCTTCCCTGACCCAGTCTGATCAGAGGACCCAGCATTTGATATAGGGACCGTCCTGGCACGTCCAGGCTGCAGGGAGGAGGAGTGTGGTCAAACCAGTCCCCTTAGAAAGATACCATAGTGGGCACCTGGGTGGCTCAGTGGTTGAGTGTCTGCCTTTGGCTCAGGTTGTGATTCCAGGGTCCTGGGATTGAGTCCTACTTTAGGCTCCTCCTGGGGAGCCTGCTTCTCCCTCTGCCTCTGTCTCTGCTTCTCTCTCTGTGTCTCTCATGGATAAATAAATAAAATCTTAAAAAAAAAAAAAAAAGGAAAGATAACGTAGCTTCTGATGACTCCTGAATTGAATCTTCCATTCATTCTATCATTTACATCCTCAGAAAGCATTTACTGAGTGCATCCCATGTGCCTGGCCTGTGCCAGGCTTCCAGCAGTGAGCTTGAAGGAAATAGACCCTCCTTTCTGGGAGCTTCCATGCTGATCAGAGACGTTCCACAGGTGCTGTGATCGTGATGAAGGTAATTAAGGAGAAGTACAGGGTGGAAGGGCGACATGAGAATGGAAAACGAGCAAGCTCAGCTGTAAGGGGCTGGGAAGGCTTACCTGAGACGGTCACCTCTCTCGGGAGACTTTTTTTTTTTTAAATTGGTGTTCAATTTGCCAACATATAGAATAACACCCAGTGCTCATCCTGTCAAGTGCCCCCCTCAGTGCCCGTCACCCAGTCACCCCCACCCCCCGCCCACCTCCCTTTCTACCACCCCTTGTTCGTTTCTCTCTCGGGAGACTTGTAAGACAGAAGAACCCGATTAAATGCCCAAAGCAGGGTGCGCCATCCGAGCATTGTGGGGTGGGGTGGGGAGTGGTGGTGCCTGGGGGCTCAAGTTCAGCTGTGGGGCTGTGGGGCTGTTTTATCCAGTTCCCATGAAGGTGTCCTCTGGATGCCAAGCCCTCACCTGGGCTACATGGGCCTGAAGGTTATGTCTTTTCCAAAGTAGCCAACATGGCCTTGTGGGCCGGCAGGCTGAAGTCTGGCTCATTCAAGAAACCGAGAATGCACCCAAGCACGAAGAGCTAAAGCCTCTTTGCCCGTCCCTTGTGGCTCCTCAAAGATAACTGTCCCCATTTTTACCTATTTATTTGCTTGTACTGATCTCTCTCTTTGGGTAAAACCAGTTTCTAGCTGTTGACTTTGCCCCTCCGGGAGATAGCACTGCTTCTCTGTTGTCCCAGCCTCCTGCAGATCAGACATTGTAAAAAGGAGGCAGGGGTAATGGAGGGTGGGGTGGAAAGAAGGAAAAGAGAAGGCTAGCAGGATGCGAAACATGGATGGCCTTGGTGGGTGACAACGGATTTCCAAGCTGCCATCATGAGTGGGTCTTGCGAAGCGTCCTACCTGGTTCCAATCGGGATCAGCTGAGCCACTGCTGCTGTCGTTGGGGCTCCCTGGGCCACACTCTTTCAGGGACACATGCCATGGAGACATGTCTGCTTTGCTCCTCCGGTTCACGCTCGGCGGTTGCCTCGGTGGTGTCACCATCGGCCCCGGGCCAGGTTGGCTCCGTTCTATTTCTTTCTTCACCGTGGCTTCTGAGACACTGCAGAATGGACACTGCCAATTCTGATTAGGCGGAAGCTGGATAACCAGGGCCAAGCGTTTCTTCCTCAACTTCCAGTTTGCTGCAACTTGGTCATCCCTCGACCCTAAGTAACATAATTTCCTGAATATAAGCTTAAAATGGAGAAACTCCTCACTTACACATATTATTTTTTCTTTGTCTGGCATCTGCCTTGTGGTTTAGATGTCCTGTCTTAACTTTTCCTTCCCTAAAGGGTCAAGCCAACTCTGGTGGCTTATTCCATCTGGGTCTTTTCCTTCTTCCAGCCTGAATCCAAAGTTCATAGGCACTTCCTCTGACCTCCCCCAGGCAGTCAGGCTCCTTCCTTTGGGCCCTGTCCTAAAATAGTTCAGCTGTCATCTCAAATATGTCTGATTAGCCCAGATAGTATAATTCCTGTTTTCTGCATGGAGAACATACTTTCTTTCCTTAACGCATCAGCAAACATTTCTGTGCCTAGCATTCTGTGAACTGCAGCGAGGGACACAAAGACTAAAAATCTGTCTTGCCAACTAAAGTCACGTAGGCATATGTGGCTGCAGGAAAGTGTGAGATACACGCCCAGAGCGCTATGACACTGGGTGGTGGCTCCCCACCTCTCTTCTCAGTGATGCACAGAGTATCTATGTCCAGATATGATGCTTACCCCGGGCTAGCACTTTTTCTGCACCTTGCCCAACCAAGAAAACCTATGGAATTTAGGGAGCATTGGGATATTATCAAAGGGACGATCTTAAATGTTCTCTATTTCTCAGAAGAGTCCTCATTTAGAAACGGTGATACTTAGTAACAAGGTCACCATCTCACGCCTTTATTCTGGGCCACATCCATCAGTGGCTTGGGCCACTGCAACCAAGGATGGCCGGCAAAGACAGGGCCTTATTCTGCATACCGATCACACTTTGAAGAAGGAAACCGTGTTCTTAAACTCGTTTTTGTTTCCAAACTGCTGATTGCAATTGCCAGAGCAATCCTGAGCCAGAGATAAGCTCTTGGAAAAGGACAGTCGATGTCATGTTCTTGGTTGACTGGGGTCCATCCTTGCTCAGGAGGACGGTGCGGATGCGTGTGTCTGCGTGTTCAAGCTTGAGGACCAGAGCTGTCATTGGGACTCTCAAATTCCTCGTGTCAAAACATGCAGATCTTAATTCCTCTCTTGTGAGGGCTGTTATGGGAATTCAATAAACGTAATTTTGTGAGAGCCCTCAGCCCTGGGTTGGCATTGAGCAGGTGCTCGATAAAGATTTGCTGTGTGGAACAAATGGCCTTTACTCAAGGGGTCTCTGTGTCATTGTTCTTAGTAGAAGTAAACCAGAGATACCGTCAGATGATACTTTACTAAGATAAGAGCAGGTGAAAACTTGGAAAGTGTCTCGAGTGGAATTACCTAAACGGTTATCATTGTTGGATAGGCTTCAGCTAGTGCAGTATGTTCCTTGCTTCCTCTCCTTCCACCAGGGATTGTTCCATGGGTGAGCTCTGTGGGGTGGAGGCGGGGGGAGGCTGTGATAATTAGACCAGGGTCATGCATCTGTCCCCAGTGGGCCAGTTAGCTCAGCTTGGCTCCATGTCCATACACATAGACCTTAACCCAGCTGGCAGACTCACAAATGTGTGACCACGTCCCAGAGGACACCCGGGGGACACGGTCCACCTGCTGGAGCCAGAACGCGGCGACGGCGCCGTTATGGTCCCCGCGACCTGAAGGTGGCGCTGTTTCTCAAGGAAGAAGGCGCGGGCCGCGGGCCTGGTGGCTTCTGCGGAGTGTGATGGGCCGGCAGGGTGGCTGAGCATCTGCAAAATAATTTGGTTCAATTCTCCCGCTTCCTAGGCCAGGAGATGGAGACCCAGAGATTAAAAAAAAAAAAAAAAGAAAGAAAGAAAACAAAAGGCAAAACCCAAAACAACCCAAAACACAAACCAAAATTCTTTCCTGAAGCCAAACCACAGAGGTGAGGTTCCACCTGGATCTCCCAGTTTATAAACTTCTGCTATTTTCACTACACTGAGGCTGTCCCTGTCCTACATGGCAGTAAGCAAGCAATTATGTTTACCACCAAGTCGAATCGATCACTGAAGACGTCACTGGCGATATTTCCAAAGAATTAAATGGTCATTGAATTTTTGGATGCCTCTGACTCCTAACCACAGGCTAGATTTAAGCTGTGTGCTGTGGGTTTTTTTTTTTTTTTTAAAGATTTTTATTTATTTATTTGAGAGAGAGAGAGAGATAGCCAAAGAGAGCATGAGCCGGAGGAAGGGGTAGAGGAAGAGAGACAAAGCTGCTTAGACTCCCAGCTGAGCAAGGAGCCCACGTCTGGCTGGACCCCAGAACCCCGGGATCATGAACTGAGCCAAAGGCAGACACTCAACCACTGAGCCACCCAGGCGGCTCTGTTTTGGTTTTTATTATAAAAACATTTGTATATATCTGTGCTTAACAGATGGTTTCCTTTCCTGTGCACTGGAAGGAAGAAAAATAGTTGATA